>NC_034608.1:25069791-25148213 GCF_900095145.1 Mus pahari | reverse complement strand
CACACACACACATACACACACACAAACACACACACACACACACACACACACACACACACACACACACACACCTTACTATGATAGCTGAAATGGTGAGCTCTATGTTTAGTGAGAGCCCCTGTCGCCAAATTAAGGAGGACAACAGTAAGTGTGGACACTTCTTCAAGTTTCATTTAAATATCTATGAAAAATATCACAGACAAAAATAACTAGAGATAGAAAAGTTGATTCACTGTCCAACTCCAGGTCATCATTTAGTGTGAGCATATATCAATACAGGAATGCAAGCAGTTTGTCACATCATATACAAAGTCAAGAGCAGAAAAAACTGTAAATGTACTCATACTACTTGCTTGGGTTCTGCTAGCTTTCTTCTGTCTTGTATAATTCAGGGTCTAACTGCTATCTTTGAATTATGGTACCCACAGAGGTCTGTCATTCCATATCAATTTAATAATCAGGCATTTGGAAATTTCGGAAGACAACCAGATCTGAATAACCTCGCAACTGAACCTATTTCCTAAGTGATTCTAGATTGTAGCAAATTGGAATTCAAAAATAACTATCAAAGTAACTGAAATTAATCTTTGGACTCTACATACACAGTCACAGACTGGCACAATTACACACATATGTACATCTAAACACATACATAATAAACACTTGCATGTAACATGAACATACAACCATATTACTTCCTAAAACATCAAAACTCCTTTAATATTTTTATTAGATATTTTCTTCATTTACATTTCAAATGTTATCCTCTTTCCTAGTTTCCCCTCTGAAAATCTCCTATTCCTTTTCCCTCCCCTCCCCCTGCTCCCCAACCCACCCACTACTGCTTCCTGGCATTGGAATTCCCCTATACTGAGGCATAGAACCTTCACAGGACCAAGGACCTCTCCTCCCACTGATGACCATCTAGGCCATCCTCTGCTACATATGTAGCTAGACCCATGAGTTCCTCCATGTGTTTTCTTTAATTGGTTTAGTCCCAGGGAGCTCTGGGGGACTGGTTAGTTCATATTGTTGTTCCTTCTAGGGGATTGCATACCCCTTCAGCTCCTTGGGTACTTTCTCTAGCTCCTTCATTGGGTAGGTACCCTGTGCTTCTTTCAATAGATAGCGGTGAGCATTCACTTCTGTATTTGTCAGGCACTGGCCGAGCTTCTCAGGAAACAGCTATATAAGGCTCCTGAAAGCAAGCTCTTGTTAGCATTCACAATAGTGTCTGGTTTTGGTGGTTGTTTATGGGATGGATCCCCAGGTGGGGCAGTCTCTGGGTGGACATTCCTTCAGTTTCTGCTCCAAATATTAATGAATGTAATGCCATTTAATAGAAATGTTCAGATTATGTACTAATCCTAGAACTGTGAATCCTACAAAATAGGAAAATTGGATTTGTCTAAAGCACATTAGTGAGGTATCTTAGATTTCCTGGGCCGTAAAATCATAGGGAGAAGGGGATTTTTAATTTTTATGGTTTAAGAAACAGAATCCAACATCAAATACCAACTTTCTACTGAATGTAGTACTTTCAATTTCTGGCTTAGAAGATGTCAACTTTCTAATGAACTTCAAAATTCCTAGCTCCTTGAAGGCCAGTTTTAAAATTATGTGTGTCATCACTTGCTTGGGTACTACCCAAAATACAGCATGATCATAAAGTTTTTGCATGTCCTGATAGCTTGATTTCATATTTACTTTTAAGTATAGAGAGCAATCAGGAGCATAATATTCAGTAGAAACATCTGAGGCACACATCTGAAATAAAATGAGAGATGAGAGGGCTCTTCTATGTTTTGACTTGTGTTTTGTTTGTTTGTTTGTTTGTTTACCTCATTCATTAATTTCCCTAGTGAAGTCTATGTCCTTAAACATACTTATGACACTGGAATATTTTTACCAATATTAAACCCTGATGGTCAAATGAAGGCCACTTTATGGAATATATGTATACAGGATTCAGAAACAAAATTATGGATCTCCCAAAAATAACGTTCTCAGTATTAAATCATAAAACTGATACTCAAAAACTACAAATGCTATCCAATGTATCTAATTTCTATTTTATGATTTAGCTAAGGAAATGCATGGATGGCCTTTATGTCCCATGTAGATTAGAGATGCTTCTATTACTGGTTAGGGAGTATTATTTCTCCCAGAGCACACTCTGGAGTGTGACTTATTGTAAAGATCTGCTAGACCAGATTCAGTATTATGGAAAACTTGTCTGCTGAAGAGTTTGGGAAATAGATGATGAGTTTGAATGGAAGAAAAGACAAATGGTTTAAATCTGTTTTAATTGTTTACTTCCTGTTCTAATGTTTAACAGAGTTTCTGGGGAGAAAGACATATCTCTCCTGTGTTCTAACTCCAGGATCATAGGTTCTTGGACAATCACTGTGGTGACCATTTCAGGCTATGGGAAAATTGCAGAGATTGTAACCTATCACTATGAAATGGCTTCTCCTGCAAGTGACCTATGGCCTGTCACTAACTCTATTATCTCACTAAATATGACTACTCTGTCATGATGACTCATTTCCCTTCAGCAATATAACCAACATATTTCTGGAATTCTTAGAATTTTGAAAGTCTTAGCATTTCTCAACCATATTTCTATTATGAATTTGAACTATGATTATAAGACCATACTAGTATCCTACAGAAGACTTATCCAAAAATTCACTGAAATTTAACAGTAAATAAAATGTCACAATAAAAGAACTGAGAACAGCAAGTAAAAATCAATAGCTAAATGAGAATGCCAATTTACCTCACAGTTTTCTGAACACTCCAGAGTGAAGGGATACAACTGGTCTTCATACTGGACTGTTCAGTGAGTCATTGCTCATCATGCACACGTGACACTACATAGATTATGTCATAGTTATAAGATTCCAGGCCTATTGGGCTTTCTGAGATTAGATGGAATGCACACAAGAGAAACCCATAAACCTAGGGCCTCTACATCTGTAAAGTATTATAAAACACATGCCTTCCATACTACAATCTGCCAAACTGATATCTTATCATCTTATTCCACTATCTTTTAGGAATTAAAAAAAGAAACCATCTTGTTCATTTTATCGAAGTCCAAGAAAAAAAATGGGGAAAATAAAAAGCTAAAAGTATAATAATTGAAATTACAGGAATGTATAAAATGAGCCAAAATATAAGAAAGATAATACACCTTGGATTAATGCTTGTGTTGCCAGAGGGTGAGATTGAGGTCAAAGATTTGAAAGTTTTGCCTAAGGCCTCACAGGGACTGAGGGGGGGTCATCTAAATTCTCATATCTGGTTAAACTCAGTGGTTCTGTGGCTGCTGTGGTTGACAAGCTTTCAAACCTCCACATAGAAATGAATTGTTGCAACTAATTCAGAGCAGGAGCTGTAGGCAATACCTTTTCTGAGTATGCTTTGTTGACATCAACAGGATGAGAGTTTACACTAGATCAGCAGAAGCCAGAGCTGGGAGGACACATGTAAGTTTATTAATTGCTTCCCTATTTTCAAAAAAGTGTAGAGTACTGAGTGAAGCAAGACAGCTCTCTCTTAATTCATGAAAGACAGAGAACACACCTTCTGGAAGGAAAGTTATGGACAGGATTCTAAACCTGGGCAGTCTGCTCTGTAAAAGAGGATAGGAATAGATTTTTACTAATTGTTTTAAATATTGTCTCAATACATGATCTCTTAAGCAGACTAAATAAATCATTGGATCTAGCAATTAAATCTTAGAACTATCATCATATGGGATTTCAACATTCTACAGATATTTGTGTCACGTTGAAACAGAATGTAAATGAGAAGGAAAAGCCCGGTAGTAAAACATGTTCGATATGTTACATAGAAGATTACATAAGCAGTAATCAACACTGGAAAAAAAACTGAGAAAGTTTGTTAGAAAATAATGTTTAAGCCTCTGTCATTGCTATACAGACCAGAGTCATGTTCAGGTAAGAAAAATGTTTCTTGGTGATGGTACATAGCATTGTCTGGATTTACTTCTCCTTATTGGAAGGGGCCTTCCTGGTTTCTCATGGAAAATAAGGAATTCCTATTTATGTATTATGGCTTGATGTAGATTTCTAAAACCCATCATAACCCCACTGATGTAACTTAATGAATCGCACCATCCAGCCAAGGAAAATTAATCTGGGGAATAGTGCAGTCAGAAGCCTTACAGTGTCATGTACTATCATGTACTACTCTTTGATCAAATGGTTAATCAATCTGTATCTACATTAGCAGCTTTTGAAGGAGAAACTTCCTTTTTCTCTAGACATATGTTCTGAGGTTTGAAGCTCAGAGACAGCAGTAGACATGTGGTTCCTTTAAGAAGTCCAATGTGAAGATAGCATTGAGCCCAGAGGAAGGGGAAAGAAGATTGCAAAGAAATGGAGCTTGAAGTCAATTGATGAAGTTGGAGTTCAGAAAACAACCACATTTAAAGCTAATGCTTTCCATGAACTATTCAAATAAGACAGCAAATCGATTTCTTTTTGTTTCTTTCATCCTCCAGTATCATTAGAGTCATATTCTAAACAGTAATGTAAATGATTTCATTTTTCATTTATGAACATAGAAATAACAACAGTGCAGTTGACTGGGTCTCTGGAAATAAAATTCCTGTGCCTGCTTCATCTACAACTTGCTAATATGCTGAAAAAGTGGTGACATTTCTCAGTGGGTGTGATTTTTTTGACCTTTTCTATTTATTTATTTTCCATTACTTTTTCATGCTATTTTCTGTTTGTAACTATCCCGTATTTGACACAACACTATTAGGGTCTGGGTTTTCAAGCATGAAGAAAATCTTTAAGGATTTTATTAAGAATAAGAGTAACAGTGAAATAAATACTTATGTGGAGTAATGTCTTTGATGTTCTAGAGTCTCTGATCAAGTAAAAGGTTGAAAAATTTCAGAGGCTTCACACCCTCTTTCTGTAGATGCTGTAGACTTATCAACTTGCTCTGAAAACTATGGTTAATTTTATTACCACATCCATTTCCTTAATTCCTGTACTAAAAACATTCTTCTCAGTGGTTCAGCCACACAGCAATCAATGCATATGATGTTAGACCCTCTCATTCCTAATACATAGTGGACTCATAATCTACACCTGGCAATCTCAAGTTTTCTTTTTCACATCCAAGTTTGCCAAGAAAAATACAGAAGAGTACTTGAAGCATTTTCACAAAGTCAGAGAGACTTTGCCATCCCATACTTAAGATGAAATGTACCTAAGTCGGCATCATTGTATCCCAATAATGTGAATCCTTTACCCAGGTATAGAGGAATAGTACTATTACAGAGGTGGAGAAGAAGAGAAGTACCACACTCACACATGCTTCTCCGTGTGCCCATATGCTTACTTTCACATTATATATACCTTAGTGCTTCTCACATTTGTAAAAATTATGGATGATTTATCTCACATAAACATTCAGAATTTTAAATATATTTTGGCTTATAAATAAATCACAAATTTATTTTTGTAAATGGTCAAGATTATTAGATAATTCTAGAAATATTTTATGACACCTTAACTTACCACCTTAAACATGCAATTTATATATTTAAATAAACTATGAGAATATGACACTAATATTTATTAAGAAGACCACATATTCTATCAACTTCACACTATAATGTGTTTTACTAATTTTTAATTAGCATATATTCTTTGTAGAATGTGATAGGTCTTAATGACTTTTTTATTCAAGTACAGCATGTTCTTTAATAATATGAACCCTCAAGGCTTTGTCCTGTCTTCCTCCCCAAATTACCGAGTCCACTATTGTGTACCAGATAAAGAGTAGAGACATTTCTACTTTAAAGTCAAATATTCAATCAAGATGATATTCACGGAAAGTGGAATATTACCTCTCTCTTTCTGTCTCTAACTCTGTCTGTCTCTCTTTCTGTTTGTCTGTTTGTCTGTCTGTCTCTTTCTCTCTTTCTCTCTCTAGGTGTGTTTCTGTGTGTTTTTCTCTCTCTCTCTCTCTCTCTCTCTCTCTCTCTCTCTCTCTCTCTCTCTGTGTAGTCCTCCATATGAGACAAAATATGCACTATGTACATTCAAAATTTAAATTATTTCACTTTATGTTATGATCTCTCTCTCTAATATTCATATATATATATATATATATATATATATATATATATATATATATATGCAACAATTGATTATACGTTCATCTGGTGACAGATGTTACATATATGTAGCGAATCTTGTAGTGAAAAAATTTCATTTTAATGTGTAAATATAGGTATGTATATATTTGATACATTTGATTATACAATGTCAGACAATGTTGTGGTCTGAGTGAGATGTCCCCCAAAAGTATAAGGCATTTGAATTCTTCATTCCCAGTTATTGACCATTAGGGGAGAAGATTGACCTTGCTGTACAAATTATTTCATTGTGGGTGCCCTGTGAGGTTACAACCCACTCAGATGATTTTGAATTAGCTCTCTCTGCTTCCTGTCTGTGGATGTAAATTTCAGTTCTTCACTGTTCCATGTGCCTGATGCCTGATTTCTGGCATTATGTATTCTCGTTGTTCTGTAGTTACAAACTAAATACACTCTTCCTTATATAAGTTGGAATGGTCATTTTGTTTCAGAATAGCAATAAAAAAGAAATTAAGGCAAACAACTAAGTAGATCCACAACTTGGTTTTTTTTAGGGGTATTGTAATAAAAAATGATTAACCCATAGTGTGCTAGCATAGATTGTCTAGGTAAACTCCAAAATAAGATATACGATGATCTTAGCATTAGTTACAGTATTTTCTTATTTCAAATTTTACTTTTTTTTATCTATTCTCTCACACAATACCTCTTGACCAGAGCTTCCCCTCTGTCTACTTCTCCCAGTTCCCCTCTACTTCCCCCTCTCCTCCATATCCACTACACCCTCCATCTCCCAAAGAAATGAATGGGCCACACATAGACATCAATCAAATGCTATACAACAAGATACAATAAGACCAGACATATGCTCGCAGGGTTTGTTGAAGGAAGTGGAGGCAGGAGGATCATGAGTTTGACACCAGCATGGACTATGGTAATTCTTGTTCCCTTTGGATATGTGTCAGCTGGTCTTCATGGGGGACTGTTATTTCAAGATTAATAATATTTGAAAAATACATGTTGTATTTTGCAATGTTTGTATTTTTCAGTGGCACTTGTGCATCAGGAGCTAGCTGATAAATAGTAAACATGGATGGAGGTTGATAGTATGAGTACTGCTTACCTTTCATTGAAGGGATGTACAGATTTTAGGAGTTATGTGCTGTGAGTTCTCTGTAGAGTCTAGGAAATTCTTACCTGCTTCTTACCCTAGGAGCTATGTGAACACTGGAGTCTGTACATCTCAAATGATTTGCATAGCGGACTTTTTTTTGTTTTTTGCCAGCAACCTAGAGGGCATTTATGCTACTCATTCTTTTCATTTTAGATTTGTAAACTTGACACAAGCCACAGCTATCTGGGAAGAAGAAATTCAACTTAGAAAATACATCCAATAAATTGGCCGGTAGGAACATATGTGGGGCTATTTTTTTTAATTAATGATAATCATGGAAGAATCCAGGTTATTGTGTATGGTACTCCCCCTTGAAGGTAGTCCTGGGACATATAACAAAGAAAAGTAAGGGAACTAGGAGAAGCAAACCAGAAAGCATCATTCCTCCATGGCTTCTGCTTCAATTCCTGCCTCCAGGTTCCTATCTTGAGTTCCTGCCTTGTCTCCTCCCAAATGGACTTTGACTCAGGCTAAAACAGGTGAAGTTGCTTTTAGTTATGGTGTATCATCCCAGAAAGAGATAGCATAAGACAATTTATTTCCTTTACATCCTTACCTTCATTTATTGCTATTCATTTCTTTTAAAAAAAAATAGGTGAATGGATATGGATAAGATGGATATGTACTATGAGACCTAGACATATTCATTTTTTAAATTAGTAATGCCAATTACTATGGGATGTAAAGCTATAAATTGTTCTGAAATATTAGAAGATAATTTGAAACTATCAAATAGAGAAAAAAAATTCTCCTATACCTTTGAACAAGAAAGTTTACATTAAAGGTAACTGCAGCACTCTACAACAACAAATGTGTATACAGAATTCCTAACAAATCTGTAACCAAACACAAAGTGTTAGACTTAGTGAATTTAATCCCATTAAGCACACCCAAGAGATTAAAAACATGAAGGTTTAGTTCTTGTACTAAACAAGAGAAGTGCAGTGTGACTCATTCCTAAAGCAGAGTCTCCCTGGACAATTAAAGGAAGAAATTTTATAGGGAAAGTTAGCATATAACATAGAAGTGAGCAGATTCTTATCACATTCTATCCAAAATCATGCTTCTTTATCAGATGTTCAAACACAGTTCACAGCAACACCTTCATGAGACACAATTGTAAGACAATCGAGAGATTATAATGAATACATCTTATGACAAGACACCCAATGTGGACCAAAATAGCCTTGGAGGATTTAACCTGCTTTATTCCATGATTTTTATAGAAAGACTTAGGTGAAACAAAGAATTACACTGAAGACCTTAATAGTTTGTATATCAGCAATCACAATTCCCCACTAATATCTATCTATCTATCTATCTATCTATCTATCTATCTATCTATCTATCTATCTATCTATCTACCTATCTACCTATCTATCTAAATTAGTATTAGATAGTCTATATATATATATATATATATATATATATATATATATACATTATATATACACATTATATATATATACACACATATGATAAGAAAGTATATATGTTTGGAATAATGTAGAAGAGGTAAATATGGGATTTCTATGTGCTTGAATGAAAATACAGTTGCATGAAAATATAAACTAATATACATTAATTTATGTTTATACAAATAAAAAAAACTATAATACATTTGATAAATGGTGCATTCAGGTGATCCTCTAGGGGAGGTGGGGGTAATGATGATTCTATGATATTCCATTTATCTCAAAAACATAGACATGAGAAAAGTGCATCACAATGTTAACATCTGTTTAATCTTGGGAGTTGGAGTACAGGGGTCTGTTTTGTTATTTTCTGAATCTTGCCATATGTTTGAAGTGGTTTGTAATTAAAATAATACACGGATGAGTAGGAATTAGTCTGGTAGAAAAAGACTCAGATTGCATTTGCAGGCAGAAGGCAGCAAATAAGAGAGAAAGCTGTACAACAACAAAATATTTTCAGACAAAAGTACAAATAATTTTGCATGATTTTGTTTTAATGTCTAGGAAGGGATTAGGAAAGGAGCAGAAAGAATAAAGTAAATTTGATCTTGGCAGTTATGAAGACCTGGGTATTGTTCTATCACTTGTGGACTTCATGGTCAATGTAATGAGTAGCATAGCTGTTCTAATAACACTGTCCACTTTTTAAATTCAGAATGCAAGTGTATGATGCTATCAGTAGTCTTTGTGATTAATTTTCAAATTGTATATAAGGATATTTTGCATATGGGCTAATGCAATCACAAGGGAACATGTAGAAAGCAAGAATAAATCAGGTAGGGAGAACTTACCTTAGAAGCAATTCAAGGATTGCTTCTAAATGCTAGAAGCTAGGAAAGACAGGTTTAACCAAATGGTCATGAAGGTTTAGTGTAGACAGGCTTGCAAATGGGTAATGTGATTAAGATTCACTGTGTTTGAGTACTAATGTAAGGTGACCTGCATTTCTAGACTCTTTTTCTCCTAGGTAATTTAGGTCAAGTTAGGGTGCTATCATGAAGGAACCACATCTTCAGGTGATTATGTGGAATAGAGCAAATGGCAAAGGGAAAATATTAAAGAAAATTAAAAATAAAACACACTAAATTTATAGTCCAAAAAGCCCCCTCTTCATTGCTGATCGGGTTTGTAAAATTGTACAAGAAAAAAAATGCACTGGATTTCATTGTTTACTAAGAAATTTTCAGATTAACGACATTGGCATGGGAAACATTTATAAAGAAAATGAGAAAGTGAAAGTCTCGATAGGCTGTTGTATATTTATATTAAAGTTACAAGAAAGGTAAAAAAAAATACATGGATAAGTTGTAAATGTGACTACTCTTTATGGTGACATAACACTGACCTACATTCCCTGTACCTGAGCTTATGTTTTAAACATTCATTCATTCATTAGATCATCATTCATTCATTAAATCATCAGATGGGACCAAAAGCACAATGAAACTAATGAATACTATTTTGATACGAACTTTTCCATTAATTAGTTATTTTGTTAAATGTTTTACTGATTTTCATTAGAAAGCATGGTATAACTGTTTTTTTTTTAAATTAATGAAAATAGAGAATAATCAGTCACCAGTATTCTTTTGTTTTAGAATCACTGCTTCTATACTTGTCAGTACATATGTATTTCAAATGTTAGGAAACACCCCTAAAATATTTCATAGCATATTTGTCACTCATTAATTAATATAAATATTTATATATTTTATTTGTTACACTATCTTTGTACAGGTTTCTTTGCCCTGATAAAAGACCACAACTAAGAGAAACATGGAGAGGAAAGGGTTTATTTATTTATTTTGCTTATACTTTCTCATCCTTGTGCATTGCCCAGCAAAGTCTGGGCACTGGCTAAAGACAGTAACCTGGAAGCAGGAACTAATGTAGAATGCTACTTACCGTGTTTCTGTGTTGTTGCCTGCCAGCCATAATTTGGCACAATTTACAATGGGCTAGATACTCCCACATCAATCACTAATTAAGAAAATGCATTACAGAAAGAAACTAGCTAGCTTGTAAGTAAACAGTATAACTGAATATAAGGAGCCATGACTCTTAGAAGCTAATTACTTACCTTCCATATTTTGCAATAATCAAATTATATTAATATATATCAGCAAATACAATTTTAATTATCATGAATATCAAATTGAAAACAACCTACAAATTTTGAATCAAACATACACAGTGAAAACTTAAGTCAGCTGCTTCCACAGTAAATGAATAGCTTTGCTCATAAATGTGCCTTAAATAATTTTATGACCATTTCATTAGATATTTTGCTATAAAAATATAAAACTGATATGTATCTTACAACTGTAATGAACTTCTGATTATCTATTGATTATGTTAAATCAAGATGGTCAATATTTAAGAATGGAGAGATAATTTATAAAGGACATTTAAAAATATTTGAAACACAGTTAAATAATATAGTATACTTTGACATGCTATTTCCCATGTCAAGCTGGCCAAGATGTCTTGCATGAGACAGAATGCCTAAATCTCTTCACCTAGGGAAGATTTAAAGGGCAGCCTGTAACTAATAGTGACCTGTTACCAGTCTGTTTCTCTATGTTGACTGTTCAGCTCTGATAATTAGCTGTTTCTGATTTTGTACAACTTTTATAAATAAGGTAAAACTATAAAATATTTTAAGTGTTCTTTGCATCTATAACTACAGTTTTCTACTATAAATATACTTCAAAATGTTAGCCTAAGAGAGATTGTGTGTGTGTGTGTGTGTGTGTGTGTGTGTGTGTGTGTGTGTGTGCATGTTACAAGCAAGGATCTCAATTATTTAAGCAATAAAAATTTATGTAAACTACTCAAAATTAAAATTAGTACAAACTATGAAGCTTTCTTCTGTGATCTCATTATCTAATCTAATGTTCAACAACTTAAAATATAAACCAAACAAAACCATACTGGATAAAAAAAAAGTTTGAAATGTTTTTATTGGTTTTTACAACCATGTTGAATTTACTTATTTATTTCATATACAACTTCCAACATTCCAAATATTCAAAATTAACAATCTGTGAATTGATTATGAAAAAAAGTGAGAATGTTTACCTAGACTTCTTGGAGGACTTTCAGCCAGTTTAGTATGATGTCACTGTTACTATCTTAAACAATCACAATGAGTTAGTAAAAGCCAAGAGCTTACAACTGTTACACTGAGGTGCTAAGTGCTCCCATACAATAAGAAGCACCCAGCATTATCTGATTACTTCCTGAACACCAGCCTCTATTCAGAGCCCACTATTTCACTCTATGTATTGTACATTATGCTTGTACTATAAACTTTTTTCTTGGATTCCACATTATATTTGGCATAATTTTTTAAAACCTCTAGAATATCTTAAACTTCTGTTTTTAACACATTTTTTTCCAAAATGTCCACCACCAACAGCCATCGTGCCTCAGATCGTCCCATCTACATTATAAGTAATACAAGCCTTTCAGACTCATGTACATTTTATCAGTTCAGTCAATAAAATATAGCACTTTGTATTGTTAAACACAACAGATGTTTCATACATCTGTTTGAACAGCCTGCTTTTGAAAAGTCATATTGTGTACCTTTTATGTTTTGAAGATGACTTCCCTTTAAATTATTGTATGCTTCATCAAGAAATTTGAAACGAATATTGCCCTTCTTTCCAAATGACATATAAGCTCTTCTTACTGATATGCTGAGCTATTTTCTTTGCTCTTTTCTTTTTATCTTTTTTGTCATTGTATTTTATTTTTATTAGATATTTTCTTTATTTACATTTCAAATGTTATCTCCTTTCCTGGTTTCCCCTCCGAAAGCCCCCTATATTCTCTCCTCTTCCCCTGCTCACCAACCCACCCACTCTTGCTTCCTAACCCTGGAATTCCCCTACACTGGGGCATAGAGCCTTCACAGGACCAAGGGTCTCTCCTCCCACTGATGATCTACTAGGCCCTCCTATGCTACATATGCAGATGAAGCCATGGGTCCCTCCATGTGTACTCTTTGGTCGGTAGATTAGTCCCTGGCAGTTCTGGGGGTACTGGTTAGTTCAGATTGTCTGGACATATCCACCTATTCTTCTCCATATAGTTTCCTTATTTGTGCATATTTCCTTTATTGTATTAAGTTTTGCCTGAGTTATTTTCACTTGCTTCAAAGCCTTCTCTTTGCTTATCTGATAAACTATTCGACATGAAGTGGTAAAACTGGGATTATCCTAATGAGAAATATAACTTTATAATTCTCTAATCAAATCTACCACCACTTTTCAAAGACACACAAACATGACTGAAACCAAGATACAAAACATATTATGTACCCCCCCCTAGTCAAAACCTGTAAACTGGGTCCAGTGTCCTAAATGGGGTTCTGAGTCTACTGTTAGCAGAAAAGTAATCTCTTTTAGCTACTTTTAGAATTTTAAAGATGAACATTAACAAGATGGTTTATATTCATGAGAAACTAAGACAAAATCAAGGATAAGACCCATGGTTAACATCCTACAGACATCTAACTTCCAAAGCCAATTCGTAATGGAAGAGCGCATGGAATAAACCTAATCCAAGTGCCCAAAAGAAGTCACCTAGTGAGAGTTATATATATTATTTACAAAACATTAAAGCATTGAAAGAAGTATTTTCAAAAGATTATTGCATTCACTTTAAAGCTACAGTTTTATAAATATAACTTAGCAAAAATTAAAAGGACATATTGAAACTGAAGTGAATTAAATATATGTATTATTATATGATAGACTTCAAAATGTAAATGAATACAAATATGGATGTTTGAACAATTTCTACACTAACAGTTTTTAATAAACTTTATATAAATATGTTTCACATTTGCATTATATATATATATATATATATATATATATATATATATATATATATATATACACATTGTGTCCTAAAATGTTCTGTGGTGCTTTGTGAAGATAGATGTAAAAAAAAAAATGTGGACTGTTTCAAAATTATGCATACTTCCAGTCTGCTTCATCTTCAGAAGTAGATAAAAGGCATCTCTCAGTACACAAGGCTGTCTGCAGCTTTCTCCTGGGTACATCAACTGGACTAGTAGCATTTTACTTAAGATAATTTCCTTAAATCAACATGACAGAGTTGTTTCCACTACTCCCACAGCTTTCAGGCCTTTATTCTTTTATTTCCTTTTATTTTCTATTTACTTTGTGGTTTGTGCAGAAGGAGTTCTTTTTATTATTGTTTTTTTATACTTGGTTTCCCCATCACTAGATCTTCTATGCTACCTCTCCCTCAGGTGGCCCTTCAAGAACCTTTTCTAAATGCACAAGCAAACAAGAGGAAAATGTCAGCTTCCACGGCTGGTTGGCAAGACAACAGGCCTGAGGGAAGGAAAGAGCTTCCCAGCAGGCAGCCAGATCAACAGGGAAAAATGCTCATGAGAGCCAGAGCTGATTTGCTAGCAACAGGTGCAGAGGAGCCAGTCCAACATCCTTCACACTTTATATTCATCAAATACTGCTCATTGAGGGTTCTTGCTGTGTTAGATTTCTATATGGCCTGCGTCAACTGATCAGAGGAATCAATAAAACATAGATACAGCAAAGTTCATTTACAAATATGCTATGCAGTACAACTTATTTATACCACTCAGGCTCAATTCTTATTATATTTTCTCTTTCTAAAACAATAAAGATTCATAAAAGTGCGTCTATGATGTAGTTTCAGCTACACAGATGTTATGGTACTATGAAGACAAGATATTCAAGAAAAGACTTCAGAGCAAATTAGTGTACCCATTCCCTTCCCAGACATACAAATATGCAAGGATATATTTATACACATGTTTAATTTTGCATATAAAAGCATGAATGCACATAAACACATATAAATACACAATACATAATATACATATAAACAGCATACAAACAATACACACAAAGTGTACAAGAACAATCCGTGTAAAATACTTAAATTGTATAGAGTACATTATAAAGAATTCAGAATTGAGAAACTTAGCATTTCATATGAGACTCCAAACAATTCCCAAACTCAGTAAGATATGGACTTTTGAGTATGACAAATCAATTCTTCACATTACTAAATGTGTCTGTGACACTCAGCATATGCAAGAAACACTAGTGGGATAGGCTGATAGTTTGAGTGACAGTACAGTATACTTTTATTTTCCTTAAGACGTTAATTATTTTGTGCAATGTATTTAATATATTTATAATGTTCTTTCCCTTACCTAAATCACTCAAAATTCTCTTCTCTTTCCACCCAAGTTCTCTCTCTCTCTCTTTCTCTCTCTCTCTCCCTCCCTCCCTCCCTCCCTCCCTCTCTCTTTCTCTCTCTCTCTCTTTCCCTTTCCCTCTCTTTCTCTTTCTCTCTCTCTCTCTCTCTCTCTCTCTCTCTCTCTCTCTCTCTCCTCTCTCTCTCTCTCTCTCTCTCTCTTCTCTCTCTCTCTCTCTCTCTCTTTCTCTCTCTCTCTCTTCCCCCCCCCTCTCTCTCTCTCTCATATCTATCTCTGTCTTCTGTCTCTGTCTCTTCCTCATTGTCTCCGTCTAAGTCCAACAAGCAGACAAACCATAAAACAAAATTTTCTAGTCAAAATGAAGCAAGAAGTCATCTAAAACAAAAGAAAACCAAAACCAAAGGAATTCATTTTGTTTGGCCAACTACCACTGGAATGGAGCTTGTCCTATATTGTGTCCACTTTCTCCTTCCATGCTGGGATTTTTGCAGAGTTTGAACCCATGCATGTCTTATTCTTGTTTCCACAGACTCTGTGAGCTATGTGCCTTTCTCCTCTTCTGTCTGGGAGACACTATTTTCTTGGAGTCACTCACTGTGTCTGCTTTTTATAATCTTTCTGTTTCCACTTTTGTATAGATTCCAGTGAGGCCATGAAAGGCAGCCTATTTTGGTTGAATGAGGCTTGCTCCATCGACCCAGTAGAAAACTCTACAAGGGACAGAACAGGGAGCCACCTTCCCAGAGACAGGTGCCTGACACTACAGAGGCCCCAACTCCATAATTCTTTGACAATAAGTCACACAGACAATATCCCAAGCTTCTGGCATTCTGGCTAGACTCCAACCCCATAGTTAACCTGACTATAGCCAGGTATACTCCTTCCCACAGTTACCTGACAACAGCAAGATAGCCCAGCCCACTATAAAAGGGGCTGCTTGGCCCCTCCATGCTCTCATTAAGCTATCACCTTTCTTACTCTCTTCTCTAGCCCTCCTTCTCTCTCTCCCTTTCCCCCTCTCTCCACGTGGCCATGGCCAGTCTCCCTCTTTCTACCTTCTCTCTTTCTCCCTGCCTTTCTACGATAAAGCTCTAAAACAATAGACTATCTCTGCTCATTAAGTCCTGCCATGCTTGAATGATGCTTTCCCCTAACAAGCCACATCTAACCTCCCTCCAGAAGGCCTTTCTGTGCTCCAGCAAGGACCGAACCAAGGACTCTTGCCCATGTGGGAACCACCCAGAGTTCCCTCTTCCCTTGCTCTCTCCTCCCTTCAGTCCCAGGGATGACTGAGCCTCCCTGCAGCACCCATTTGTTCTCAGCACTTCTGTGGTGTCCTGTGGTGTCTTGGACGCCTGAGACTGAGAACCTATTACCCAGGACTACCCCTTGTCTACCCCCTGCCTAGCTAGGGTCCAGTGGCTTCCCACAGTCAGACACCCACCCACAGCTGAGTGGAAAATGTGAGGTAGCCCTCCCGTGCCCAGAGCACCAGAACTCTGGCAGGACTTGGGTTTTCTCCCACTCTCTTTATTCCCCCACACCCTCTGCCCTACAGATTCCTAAGCATTGAGGAGAACATTTTAATAAGAACACTCCAATTAACTCTGTTCTAAAGTCTCCCAAGCTATGTGTACTGTCCAGTCTCTGTGTTAATTCCCTTCTACTACATGAAGAAGGGTTGAGGAAGGTGCTGACCTATGGATATATCAACAGGTCATTGTAAATAGGAGATGGTAATATGAAGAGAAAAATAAGAAACTAGAATGGAAGGATTAAATAAGGAGAGGTAGGAAAAGTGTACAGGAAAGAATATGGAGAATATGGAGGGGGCAACCAATATTAAAAGCATTTGAAAAGCTTATGGAAACTTACTACCATAAGACTTTAAAAATATACACACATATAAAGTGAATTTAAATAGAGTCACATATGATGGGGGAGATAATTCTCCAATTATTGATCTTGTTCAACCAAATAAAAACTTCAGCATCAAGAATGGGTTATATCATGTTTATTTATTGGCGAGTGGGGTCCCATTGATAGCTCCTCACTTATCATAGGCTATATAACAGAGAAAACTAGAGCTGTTAGTTAACTAGTTGTTTCACCACTAATGAATAGTGTTCATGATGCTGGCAAGTACTTTTCATATTACCAGAGGAGAAAAGTTATCATTAATATCACCCACCTACAGTTCTAAAACAGCAAGCTACTGCTAAAATATAGTAGTGCAGTAATGATACAAGTGTTATGGGAGTAACCAACCACTTTTAAACTGGATTTGAACAGGCTCATTTCATGTGACAGAACCCATACCTGATACTGCAGGAGTGTACAAGAACCTGAGAAGAAATAGGTCATAGGCCTAGGCAAATACCTACTACTGCTGCTGCTGCTGCTGCTGCTACGACGACTACTACTACTACTGTTCTTTTAAAAGAATGTATGATATATGTATCAAGTATCTCATATCACATATTGCATATCACACATCACATATCATATATCAGATCAATCATATGTTATCTATCAATTCTCTGTGTGTTCTCTGTGTGTATTAGAAAGGTACTGGGATCTTATTTTGACTCTACCCTCACCAGCAGTATGGTCTTATGCTATTCAATTTGTTCAACTTCTTATAATGTCAATTGTCAATTTGCTCAGCTATAAAGACAACAGTTTGTAATATATATATATATATATATATATATATATATATATATATATATTAGTATGTTGTACACATCATATTTAGAGACTTCATCAATTATCATTTCAATAACATAATCACAGAGAAGTCGAAGATCTGGATCAAATATGTCTGGGTATACAGTGACGGCCCTTCTGAGAGTTATACTGTGACATCTTCCTATGTCCACACATAGGATATATAGTAATGACTGTCATCATTCAAAGTACTAATTTGTCATGGAGCTTCACTCTTGTGACCTACTTATGACACTCATCACAAATCCATCATAGTAGTGATAGTAATCACAACCTCTTAATTTTGAAAAGGCACAACTTTGGAGGACATCAAGATATTTATGACAATTAATAGGTCAAAATGGAAAATATTATTTTCCTAACACTCAAACTCAACTGTTAAACTTATTAATACTAGCAACAGGCATTTTACATTCTGTGGGATTTTTAATGGAGACTATGTTCAATCATGAAGAGGTATTGTTTTAACTCACATGTACTTCAGATTTACTTGAAGAATTAATCAATTAGGATCTTTGCTATATTTAGTAGACATGTAGAAGTGATGCCTAGACTTAAAAAGTAAACTAAAGTTTACAAGTAAAAGCAAAACTAATGTAAGGAAAGATAATATAAGCAAGTATGAAAATATTAATATTGAAATCTAGTAACTAAAAGGAAGAGTTGCAAAATTATCTAAAATTATGTTAAATATATTTAAAATAGTATTTGGTCATATAAATTATTTGTTCTACATGATAATTTCATTAAAATAGTTTATAATATGTAAAACGATGCCACAGACTGCTAAATAAGGAGAATGAATTTTTAGATTGCTGATTTAGGCATGAAATCCTTTTTCCTTGAAACTGAAAACTTTCTTCCTAGAGTTAATAGGGCAGGACAGGGCTCATATACTCAAAAGAAAATTATAAGTCTAAGAAATTTTGTGAAATTTAAAAGACTCTGTAGCACTCCTCCAACCCCTAGTTATATAGGCAGTAACAGGTTGATGAAGAAAGTATAGGCTTGTATGAGAAGCTGCCTATAGGCTTCTGGAAAAAGATTCAAGTAAAATATCTTCCATAGTGCTACATAGTCCTATAGTCTTGCAAGCATCAATTACCCCTTACCTATACTTCTGATGCCACCCTGAGAAATATATTGGTTCACTAGTTGGCTTTGATGAGTTTGTTTCCTACAGATTCAATGCAATCCCCATCAAAATTCCAACTCAATTCTTCAACAAGTTAGAAAGCACAATTCGCAATTTCATCTGGAATAACAAAAACCTAGGATAGCAAAAACTATTCTCAACAATAAGAGAACCTCTGGTGGTATCACTATCCCTGACCTAAAGCTGTACTAGAGAGCGATTTTGATAAAAACTGCATGGTACTGGTACAGCAACAGACAAGTAGAACAATGGAATAGAAATGAAGACCCAGAAGTGAACCCACACACCTATGGTCACTTCATCTTTGACAAAGGAACTACAACCATCCAGTGGAAAGGAAACAGCATTTTCAACAAATGGTGCTGGCTTAACTGACCATTATCATGTAGAAGAATGCAAACTTTTATCTCCTTGTACAAAGCTCAAGTATAAGTGGATCAAGAAACTCCACATAAAACCAGAGACACTGAAACTCATAGAGGAGAAAATGGGGATGAACCTCGAAGTTATGGGCACAGGGGAAAAATTCCTGTACAGAACATCAATGACTTGTGTTGTAAGATCAAGACTCAACAAATAGTACCTTATGAAATTGCAAAGCTCCTGTAAGGCAAAGGACACTGTCAATAAGACAAAATGGCAACCAACAGATTGGGAAAAGATCCTTACTAAATCCAATAGGGGGCTAATATCCAATATATATAAAGAACTCAAGAACTTGAACTCCAGAAAACCAAATAACCCTATTAAAAATGGAGTACAGAGCTAAAAAAAGAATTCTCAACCGAGGAATAACAAATGGCTGAGAAGCAGCTGAAAACATGTTCAACATCCTTAATCATCAGGGAAACACACATCAAAACAACCCTGAGATTCCACCTCACACCCATCATAATGGCTAAGATCAAAATCTCAGGTGACAGCAGATGCTGGCTAGGATGTGGAGAAAGAGGAACATTCCTCCATTGCTGGTGGAATCTCAGGCTGGTACAACCACTCTGGAAATCAGTTTGGCGGTTCGGCAAAAAATTGGACATAGTACTGCCGGAAAATCCAGCAATATCTCTCTTGGTCATATACCCAGAAGATGCTTCAACTTTTAGTACAGACACATGCTCAATTATGTTCATAGTAGTCTTTATATAGTGGTCTCTTATTGTCTTCTCTGCCTGGATGGAATAAAAAGACCCATGTAATGCCATACAATATGTGTAAATATGACTTCAAACTTATTTAATATAACAAATATTCTTTTTGTTTCACAATTTATGTTTTACCTAATCAGCTAAAGGTGGGGTGTGGAAATGTTTGCTATACAACTGTGAGGATCCAAGTTTTATCCCCAGTATTCATCTAAATATAGGCTGGTAATTTAGCAGTAATTCCAGTGCTGGCGAGATGTTGACAGGAGAATTCAGTAACTTGGTAACTATCAACTCTTACTGAATGTCCATCTCTAAGTACAATAAGTAAATGTGATGCAAAAAAAAGGTTCTCTGTGTGATCAACACACGTCTACACACACACACACACACACACACACAATCAAAAATGTAAGCATAGATCATACATATACATATTTAGATCATTTAGATATGCTATATGCAGGTACATTCTCACCACATGATGATAACTGTTTCACATACCTTATTAAAATTTATGTCAACACTAATCACATCCTTTCAAGGTTCATATATCCACTTTGGTTGAATGGATCTTTGATTGTGACTGCAAATTACTATCTGTGCAGAAGTGCCATATCACAGAATCATAACCTGTTACCCTTTAGTCAATACTAATGACATTTCCCAGCATTCTAAGGAAGTATTTTTTAGCTTAATTTGTCAGATTATGTAGTACATCTGAGTGTTTGGAGTAGCCAGATCCTGTTGTATTTATTATTTATGGTTAAATTCCTCAGTATCCTCATCATTAGTCATTCTACACTGCAAAGTTCATCAATAACTTCTAATGTAAATTATATATAATTGGCAGAAAGAGAGGGAGAGGGAGAGGGAGAGGGAGAGGGAGAGAGAGAGAGAGAGAGAGAGAGAGAGAGAGAGAGAGAGAGAGAGAGAGAGAGAGAGAGAGAGAGAGAGAGAGAGAGAGAGAGAGAGAGAGAGAGAGAGAGAGAAAGAATCTCACCAGCTGGACCTGAGTAAGTAAGCTAGACTGGCCAGTGAGCCCTAGGGATGTACCCCGTGCTACTTACCATTATTGAAGTCATAAACATATGCCAGAACACACAGACTTTTAATTTTTATTATCTTTGAGTTATATTTTCAATTAAATTAAAAATAAATTCTACTCTCATACTATACATACAAACCATAGATTCACCTCCCTCCGCTCCTTCTCCCTCTCCTCTCTCTCCCAGCTCCACACAAATGTCATTTCCTCTCCAGAAAATATCAGGCCTTCTATAGACAACAGTAAAACAGGACAAAATAAT
This sequence comes from Mus pahari, assembly GCF_900095145.1. Classification (NCBI taxonomy): domain Eukaryota; kingdom Metazoa; phylum Chordata; class Mammalia; order Rodentia; family Muridae; genus Mus; species Mus pahari. Next base: position 25,126,825 of record NC_034608.1, on the reverse strand, counting down.
ACCATAAGGCAATCCAAATAGCCCTCATATAGAGGCTGGACAAAGCAACACAACTGGAGGGAAAGAGTGTCAGGTGCAGGCAGGCACCAACTTGAACTCTCTGTGTTCAATGAGCTGTGTGGATGTCCTTGGCAATGGTGCCTCCTCTGTCATTTCGATATATAATTTGAACAAAATATATCCCAAAATGAAAATATATTATATTAGTTAAATTATATTATATTATTATATAGACCATAATACAATGACATTTTGAGATGATGTTAATACTTACCAGCTTCACCACCATCAATATTTTTATTGGTGGTTTCAGTTTATGTAATGCTTATATAGGTTTAACAAATTTTTAAATGTTTACATCCTTTATTGAAGATTGTTTGGGTTTTATTATGAAAGTAAAAAAATAACTTTTGGGGAGTTCAACCTCTTAACCACTCAGCCACCACAGTACTTAAATGATCTCTAATTATACTTTGTTTTGTTTTGTTTTGTTTTTCAAGACAGGGTTTCTCTGTGTAGCCCTGGCTGCACTGAAATTCACTTAATAGACCATGCTGGCCTCAAACTCAGAAATCCACCTGCCTCTGCCTCCCAAGTGCAAGTGGATTAAAAAAAATGATACTTCTGATAATTTAAAATAATGCATATAAGCACACACCTTTATTCCCAGCACTCGGGAGGCATAGGTAGGAGGATTTCTGAGTTCGAGGCCAGCCTGATCTACAGAGTTAGTTCCAGGATAGCCAGGGCTATACAGAGAAACCCTGTCTTGAAAAAACCAAAAAAAAAAAAAAATAATAATGCATATATACCTTGACAATACATGTTTGTGATGGTAAATATAAGATGAAATTGAGTCTGTTTCTTAAAACTCTAGTACTTCTTACACTTAAAAAAATGAAGGTAAAAGCAATGACACCAAAGAGTCTTGAAAGTAGCATTTATGGTATGAAATAAGTTGTACAGGCTTCTATTTTTATGAAAATGGTGAAAAAAACACAGTACTCTCAACACTATGGGTACAGCTCAAAACCAATATTGTCATTTTATTTCCATTTCTTTCTTTTATAGGGGACATGTGCATATGTTCTACAGTGAAAATTACTAGTTAAAATTTATTTGTGGAATAAAACTCTACTAATAGATATTCTATGATTATTACATTAACATTTAGTTAGCAATTACTAGCATTAATTCAAAAATATTTTTATATAATATCTCACTATTTAAATGAAATACAATTGGACAATCTTGAAGTAATACAGAAAAAAGGCACTTAATATTTTCAAGGAATTGATTTTTATGGCATATGACATGCAGTATATCTATATATACTTTTCAAATGCTCTAAATTTCTAAAGTGCCTTATGTCAAAATTATAGCATCATCTGTGGTTTTCAGAAAAACAGTTTAAAAATGTCGCTAATCAATGTTATCCTAAAATTAATGACTCAAAATTTTTTCTGGAGCAATTGTTGTCTTGAACGTCATTATAAAGCCACTCTTACCCACCAAGGGAGAAGTCAGTACTGGTGTCATTTGCGGTCACATTTTCTTTTTATTTATTTATTTATTTATTTATTTATTTATTTATTATTTTCTTTAATTACATTTCAAATGCTATCCTGAAAGTTCCCTATNCCCTCCCCCNCCCCTGCTCCCCTACCCACCCACTCCCACTACTTGGCCCTGGTGTTCCCCTGTGCTGGGTCATATAAAGTTTGCAAGTCCAAGGGGCCTCTCTTCCTAATGATGGCCGATTAGGCCATCTTCTGCTACATATGCAGCTAGAGACTCAAGCTCACGGGGTACTGGTTAGTTCATATTGTTGTCCCACCTACAGGGTTTACAGCCCCCTTCAGCTCCTTGGGTACTTTCTCTAGCTCCTCCATTGGTGTCACCATGCCTGACCTCAAGCTGTACTAGAGAGCAATTGAGATAAAAACTGTATGGCACTGGTACAGTGACAGATAGGTAATCAATGGAATAGAAATGGAGGCACAGAAATGAATCCACACACCTATGGTCACTTAATCTTTGACAAGGGAGCTACAACCATCCAGTGGAAAAAAGACAGCATTTTCAAGGAATGGTGCTGGCACAACTGGCAGTTATCATGTAGAAGAATGCAAATTGATTCATTCTTATTTCCTTGTACAAAGCTCAAGTCTAAGTGGATCAAAGTACTCCACATAAAACCAGAGACACTGAAATTTATAGAGGAGAAAGTGGGGGAAAGCCTCGAAGATATGGGCATAGGGAAAAAATTTCTAAATAGAACAGCAATGGCTTGTGCTGTAAGCTCAAGGATTGACAAATGGGACCTCGATATATTGCAAAGCTTCTATAGGGCAAAAGATACTGTCAATAAGAGAAAAAGGGCACCAACAAATTGGGAAAGAATTTGTACCAATCCTAAATCTGTTAGGGGAGTAATATCCAATATATACAAAGAGCTCAAGAAGCTGGAATCCAGAAATTCAAGTAATTCCATTAAAAAATGGGATACAGAGCTAAACAAAGAATTCTCAACTGAGGAATACCGAATGGCTAAGAAGCACCTGAAAAAATGTTCAACATCCTTAATCATCAGAGAAATGCTGATCAAAACATCCCTGAGATGCCACCAGTCAGAATGGCTAAGATAAAAAGTTCATGTGACAGCAGATGCTGGTGAGGTTGTGGAGAAAGAGAATATATTCTGGTGCCTTATTTTCTGACTACTATTTAAAGCTGCTCAACTTCATGGCTCTTGATTAATGCAATCTACTAATACAGGGTTAAAAAAATATTTTTCTAAATTGATGTTTTATCATGTGGGCTAGAACCAGATATATTCAATGATGTATCATGTTTTATACAGAGAAAGATTTTTTGGGGTTGTCTATTAGAATCCCCTTCTCCAATTCCATTGCCCATGTCTATCTTGTTCATGGATATCACAAAATAATTTGGTAAAGGCCACTAAACTGGACAACCATATGAAAGAAAAACATGGTTTTAAAAGACTGCAATTTTGCAATAAACCGATAGCATAGTCTGGGAAGAATTCTTCATTCGTAATATTAGACTATTGTTGAGATTAAAATTTGGGGCTTGGGTTACTAGTCTGTGATCAATAAGAGACTCTTGTTGGAAGGCTACTTAAATGTTTTGTTGCAGTCACCTGTGGGCATTCTCCAATCCTAAGTTGCAAGAGTACTCATAGTGATTTGCTCTTTAATCAGAAAAAAAATATGCATTGTTCCTTGTCAGGATTTGTTACGTGGGCCATTTTTATTCTTTTCTGGTATGTCTGCAGAAAGACTTGGCTTTGGGCCATGGTCACAGCAGCAGTGAGAAGAGCTGCTCTTTGGGACATGACATGTCATATTTGGTGCATTTGAACAGAAGGCCTGGCTTCAGTTTACTGCTCAACTGAGTTTCCAGACACTCGTGGGGGTACACTGTTGGAAAGGCCATGGGACAGGGCTGCAACTTCTGCAAAACACTCAAGCTCAGTTAATGACATTTCTAGAAATTCTGGGTAAAAAATTTAAAAGTAAAAGAAAAAAACTGTGACATCTGGGGAAGTAATTTACTCCTGAATTATTGCTTGGGAGTTTTTAAGTGATCAAAAACCTCCAGAGGGAAATGTTAACACTGACTGCTAAACCTTGGCAAGGACCTAGTGAAGTGTAGCTCTGACCTCGTGCCAAAACTAGAGCGCCAGAAGAATACAGAAGGTGTGACCTTATTGCTTCAAGTCATTTGTAGTCATTGAGTAAATCAGGTGCTGATATCACTGAACTTTGGCCTCATGGGGCATAAGCTGTGTTATATTTGCATTATTTTCAAAAATAGTCTTGACCTGGCTTAGTGATCTAGGCCAAAGCAATACATTTTGGAATCATTTCATTTTCTGAATGTAGAGGGTAATCACAGGTGAAGAAGAGGTTACCATCAAAAACAGCAAGATGGAACTTTGCTCTACTTTCTAGACCTTCATTTTTCATTAAGATTTATGAAGATTCTGGTAAAAATAAGTCACAAGTCATCTGAAAAGCATAAATGTATCCATTATTGGAACTCTACCTATTTCTGTGATTCCTATTGCTTTAAAGTCATACAAGTGTAGGGTAACTAGCCATGGAGACCCCCCCCACACACACACACACATTGGAGGGGAGAATGGTGACATTTAACAATCTACTACTTTTTCACTTGCAGAAGAATTTCACTTCTGGTGTTGCAAATTTAAAATCCTTCTTTAGCACAGTTTGCAGGTAGCATACTTAAATTGCTTGAGAATGTGGCTCATTGTTTTTCAGTCATGATTAAATCAGGTGACATTTCTTCTGTACAACACAAGGTGAAGGGCCAGCATTCTCAGCAGTCACTCAAAGGGAATTTATGCAAAAATGGGGGATTTATTCATTATTTTCTCTGTTGCTATCATAAAATTTGTGACAAGAACATTCTAAAGAAGAAAACAGTTTCAGCGTCTTGTGGACTAAAGGTATCTACCCTACCCTGGAGGGAAAAGCATGGAGGCAAAGCCATAAGGATTCTAGCCACAATGTGTCTTGTGTCAAGAAGCAGAGAGAAATGTATACTGTCATTTCATCTTCTTTGTATTATTAGTATGAAGCCTGAGTGTGGATGGTGTCCTCTATATTCTAAATAGGTCTTTCCTTTCCAGTAAAACCTCTCTGGGGGAAGACTTACAGATATTGACAGGGGCATGCATCTTAAGTATTTCTAAATCCAAGCATGTGGACCATAAAAAGTAACCATTGCAGTAGAACTTGGGTATTTTAGTTTTTTAAAAGGTGAAGCAACAAAGAAGAACAATGAAGAAAGGAAACAAACCGGAGAAAACTTAAAGAAACAAAAGCATATGAAATTTATAGATGGAGAGAATTTTTCAGAGGGAAACTCATGAAGTTTAATACATCAACACATTTCACTAAAAAACACAACATGAAATTTTTTCGGGTCGTCTATCATACTCTTTCATTCTGTCTCTTCTTTTTGTTCCTGGTAAAGTATGTTCCAGATCCCTGGAGCTTTTCCTTATATAAATTATGTCCCTTAATACTATTTTAAAAGTTGAATGTGAGAAAAAGTGCTTATTAGTTAAATATTCAAAATATTATTTCCATCTTTTAGAGACCCTTACTTTATTTTTGACTCTGGGTACATTTACATCTCAGTAAATCTATTTTATAACTCTTTAAAGGGGAGATAATTTAGTTCATATATCTACCATGTATTCTGTGTGGAGTCTACTTTCAAAGATTGAAATATATGAAAAAAATAAGTACAATAAGTAGTTGAGTTAGAGAGGGCATTTTAAAGATTATTTTGGACAATTCTGGATATACTCATGTAATAATACACCAGCATTTGACAAATCATAGATTTTAAGATGTAGTTGAAAACAAAGTAGAAAAATTATTATGAATTCTGACTTCTTTTACATTCAAACTCACTCATCAATCTTGCTTTACTCCTCAGAGTGATTATTCAGCTTTGTGATGTTATGTGCAGAAGACTCTGAAGCCTTGTCATCCACATGTTGACAACATTCATTATATAATATTGAGCTTCACAGGTATATTTTGTGATACTCTCATTAGAGAATACTTAATAATTTGGTATTCTATATCTCATGGTGGTAGATACAAGATATCTAAATGCTCAATTTTCTACTTTAACACAGAATTTTTCATTGGCAATAAATATTATCAATTCTTCCTCTGTTTCTTCCCCAAAGTAACAAGTTTACCTCTTTTCACCATGAAGAAAATGCCTGAAAATTAGCAACATCAGAATAAACAGATAATATATTTGTCCTTCATTCAGGAAAGATGTTTCTACAGGAAGTCAGGAATAACAGCCAATGCATATAGCTTTTGACTCATTAACACAAGCCAGAGAATGATCAGGACACATTTTCATGCACTATAGTTTTGCCATGTATATTTTGTTACACATAATACAACTATTGTCTTGATACTTAATACATTAATATTTTATGCCACAATTTGTATATTCTTAATTTTTGCTTCTTCCCCTATAGGTTCTTGGTTTGGAAAATGCAAAGGTTGATAGCAGTTACATGTCACTCCCTTGATTCTGACAACACCATAAGTTGTTCTGCCTATTTTTGTCTCAATATATGATGCATAGTGGAGCCAAGAGAATTGTAAGCAGTATGCTATTTTTTTTTAAATGGGAAAATGAGGCCTCTACCTTCTTTTAATGGCTAATATAATATTTGTGTTTTAAAATATAAATTCTTTACTCCCATTAACTTTTCCTCTGACATATGTACAAATAAAAGCTACTCTACTGAATATTCAGAATTTTCATACAACAGAGGAACATCAGATACTGCTTATTAATTCAATAATTACTTCTAACTTATCAGAGTTTAGTTGCATGAATTCTGCATCTTCTTGACTTTTAACTAATATTTGCTGAAATTTTCATATTTCAACTAGAAGATAAAATATTATCAAAATCTGTACATATAATAATGTACCACAGAGGTTCTTTCCATATACCCTGGAGCAAAAAGATATATAAACATGTCCAAAATTGACATGTAAATGCCTCCCATGAAGACAGGACCACTAAATGATGTCATATTCATTATAAACCAACACTGTGAAAAAAGCAACTGATCTTTCTACAAGTTTTTTGAAGGTGTTTTGTTTTGAGACAGCATCTTGCTATATAGCCTAAGCAAGCCTCAAACTCATGATCCTCCTGGTTCTTTTGAGCAAGATAGAAGTATATCATATTGAAATAACAGTATGAAAAAAGAATATAATAAATACTCTAGGATTGCTTCATATCTGACAAAACTTGAACACGGACATACACCTATGAATTCAAAGTTCTCTTGATTTCTTTAAACTTGGGAATACTGGGAATTCAAAAGTATTAAAATCACAGTGCTGAATTATAGAGTGACAATGATAAATATAGTTTGATTTTTAAATAAGTCGAATCCACAAACATATATGAATAAAAGCATTATATTCACTGTTGATTATGATTTTCTGGTTCAGTTGCATATGCATATACTGCATATGAAAATTTAATAAAACATTTTCAAATATGTGAAAAAAATTTTAGTCCTTTATTACTCAAAACTATTTGTCCACATTTAAAGTAACACAGAGTTTATTTTCCATGGAAAATAAAAAAAGAAGGGAGAATCTAAACAAAAGATTTCAATTTCCAAATTTGGTTTTAAATAGTTGTAACTTGAGCAATAACTAAGTAGGTTCTAAATTTATATGTTTGATTTATAATAAGGCAGAGTGAGGAAAATGATTTAAATATTCCAAAAATAACACAGGCTATAATCATTATAACATAAAAGACATAATGAATACCAGATTAGTAAATATGATATGCTGACATGCTCATCAACTTCCCAATTTAGTGAACCCTGGTCTCAAGCAGGAAGATGAAAGCCACAGATGGTATTAAATTATAGAAGAAAATTGTACCCAAGAAGCAAAGCAATATTTTCATTCCAAGGTGCCATGCAGTGAAATTTCTAACATCTCTGTGAATTTAGGGAGAAATTTGAAGTTAGGGTAGATCTGTACATATCTCCCATGGATAATCTGAAGATCTAAAACCTTGTAAGAAAATGCCACATTCAACATTATACTGAAATAATAAAATTGGTGGCACCCACTGATTTAATGAACTTGAACTGTTTCAAATAAAGACACACAACCCAGAAGGCCAGTATGACAGGCAGTATTCCCCAAAATTAGGTGCAGTGAGATTGTAAACTCTGTTTATTCCACCCAAAGAGTCCAATCTTGATGATGTGCTGTGTGTGTGTGTTTCTTCTGAATTATACGTGTCTGTGAACAGTGACCATAACATCATACAATGGAATTAATTCATGAAAGGTAATCAACCTCCTCTCACTCCTCTTAGGCTTTGTCTTTTCTTGAAATATAGCTTCTCTGTGTCTACCTCTAAGTGGAGGTACGGAAAGGCTCAACTGAGACCAACCAGAGTGCACAGCAGCATCAACACATGGACATAGGTTTCAAAGAAGAATACTTACTGGATCTTCGGAATTAAAGTGTTGCATATGATCAAAATATGGATGAGCAAAGGTAAACTTGTCCTGCCTTGGACTATATTGAGCTCTAAGTCATTAAACTATACCAGAATGTGATGGTAATGATTTTATGTAACTGAACTTGTAGTGCTTTGTCTTACAAAGTGCTGTCATGAAGGGTGATGGTAAGAGAGAATATATTTAAAAGATCCAAGATTAGGGAGTTACTGATTTTCAGAAGAATAATCAGTCTTTATGTAGTTGGACTTCATGCCTTCAAGCCATGAGGTATTGAGAAATGAAGTAATATATTGTGGAATTTTATCCAATAACAGACTAAGGGAGCCTCTTCAACTAACTGGGATAACAGTTTACTATAGATTTCTTGTCCCAAATGTATAAAAACAACATAGATTAGCTGGAAGTCAGAACATCTGTAGATGAATTATCGAAACTATTGAATGAGCAGATCATTATCCCAAATGTATAAGAAAATGGAATCATGTTTTGCAAGAGGATATTTTAGTTTTGTGTTGCCATTTCTAGATTATCATAAACTTACTCAAATAAATTTAGAGAATGTCCAATTCATTCATGTGTAAATTTGTATGTTTGTCAAATGTTTGTTAAATATAAACATTCTAGATGTATTATCTCTTGACCCTTTATAAATTTTCAAATTTTAACCAAAATATAATCCTGGATTTCAGTTCTCTGAGAAAAATGGATGAAAGAACGTGATAGATATTTAGCATTCAACCTAAAAATGAAAGGAAAATATGGGCAAAGTCAAACATTGATCACATATCTTCATTCATATTGAAACATATACTAAAGACTCTTAATATTACATTATTAGTAGTTTTTGAACTGTGGATCTATTTGGAAATCTAATGTAGGACTAAATTTTAAACATACAAAGCAATATACATGGGTTTCAAAGAAAAATGTTCTAATCAAAATACAGTAAATATATCAAAATTATTATCTCAAATTAGAAGCAAGTGCATACTTTGTTGTTAATATCTCTGAATGTTTAATATAACATAAACTATCTGATTTCTGTTGATTTCAAAATCACCTAGAATTACTATGTTATTTCAGTTGTTTTTCATACTTTGTATAATAGCATATTTATTAATACACATATGTGTTCAAGAACAAAGAACAGATTTGAATATTGGTTCTCTTCCTTACTTGATTTCCAAATTATTGTTTCTGAACAGTGTGTCCCACTGGGTCTGGACCTTACTATTTTGGGTAGGCATGGTGGACCAGCATGCCTAACAATGGTTTGATTCTCCCCTGCACCAATGTTGGGATTACAAATGCAAGCCTGGAAGTTATATATGGGTGCTAGAGATTCAAGTCAGTTCCTCATGTTTGCATGCACAACAATTATTTTATCCATTGAGTCATAACCCCAAACCCCTGTTTCCTACTTAATATTAAGAGAAATGCTAAATATCAACTAAGAGGCACTTAAATAATTACTTTATTGATTAAATTTCTTATTCAAATTTATGAACCTCAAAAATACATTTTAAGTCTCTTAGGGTTCAGTAGACCCCACATCAAATTCCTGTGAGTGACAAGTATACTGCAGTTTTAACTAAAAGTATATTGTTTCAAGACTCATAGTAATACCAAAAAGTGATAAAGCTTGAGCTACATTTTAAGAATGGAAACATAACAATGGAAACAATATAGGTAACAAAATTCCCACTAATAATCTACTATAATTAAACTGGCCTCTACAGTAGACAGACTTTATCTAAGGATATGGAATGTTACATGTTTAAAACTTAGAAGGACTGGTGGAAATTTATTATTTTAAGGTTATATTGCTTTTGTATTCAATTCCATAGAGGAAGACCTTCTTTATTAAATATATAGGCTCATTAAGAAAAGTAAAGCCTATTGTGTTTAAGCCCATGATTTTTTTTTCTGATTGCCATTCAAATGAAATTTCTTTTAGGTTTATTATCTGCTTAGGTGAGCCAATTTTGTAAGTTTCTTATACATGCAATGCCAGGGTTTCTCTTGTGCAAAATGTATAGTTTCAACTAAATGATTGTGTAGGTGGGCTGCAGTACACAGAGAATTACCTTTGAAGTTTAGCATTAGTTGAAAAATCACCATTGAAAAATTATTCAGTAAAATATTTCTCTAGAATACAAAAGAACATTTCATTTCAGAGCTGTAATGGGAATCAAGGAAATTAACTGTACTATGTTAATGTTATCTTATGTTTCCATAAAGCACATAGATAGTGCTTAGCAGTGTGAGCTCATGCATAGAGTATGCTTAAGTTAGGAATGTCTCTTCTATATGCATGACATCCCAAATTACATAGCACAAAGAACTTTATGTAGACTACTTGCATTTTATGTATGCTATCTATATTTCTTTTTATTCATTTTAAGATAATAATTTACTTATATTTTTCCCTTTCTCCATGTCCTCCTTCAAGTTATGGACTCTTTTTACAGTAATTGTTATTGTATAAATGCATATGTGTATGTGTATCCCTAAATATAATCATTTTAGTCAATAGAACGTTAATTGTATGTATACCATTTTTATTTTTCAGGCTGACTATGACACTGGAAAACCAATATTTCTTAATATTCTGACATTAAAATGAGGAAGAATATATATATATATATATATATATATATATATATATATATATATATATATATATATGTATATAGACAAATAAAGTATGTGGATCTATTGAAGCAGAAAACCAGTTTTTGTTTTGTTTTGTTTTTGTTTTTCATACATTGAAAACAATTTGTCAACAGCTAAAGTTTGTCATGCTCAGATCTTCAACTCCCCAAAGACCAACCAAGACCACCAAGATTCCAGCACATATGGGGAAAGCAATCTTTTTTCAAGCTTGAGCTCAGACCTCCAGACTTCTCCAATGCAATGGATAGGTGTGAGAGGCCCCAAGCTGGTAAAGCTGTGCATTTTTCTGTGGTTACAAGCAGGGTGATGGATTTTTCAGCTTGTCAGTTACATGATTGGTTGACATTTAAAGGTCATAAGACTGGCACAATTCTATTAGCTAGTAATGATTTCAACCGGCTATGAACAGTGGGGGCCAGCTTGTGCAATCTTATCTGGAATGTTAGATGCTATCCTTCTTGATACTGATTAGTTAGTTGTTGCTAGAGTGGAGTGGCTGTTGATAGAGGGGTGACTAAAGGTCTAGTGGGTCCTAGAACAAGATATGGTTTTTGCAGTAACTGAATTCAAACTAGGAGTAAGCTAAACATAAGATGGAGTACAGGCACAAAATGGAGTCTATTAGGCTAAAGCTAGAATAGTAAAGCTGGGCACTTTAAGTTAATTAGAAACAAATAACAAGTTTTTATAAACCAGTCTTTATTGTGTAGCTTGTATGGATCACATCTAGGTGAGATCGCATAGCATCTTCTAGCATTATAAAAGACTTCAAGATCAGTGCCATCAAATTATGTTTCATATACACTCATTTGTGTACCCTGAAGGTCATTTTTTTTCCAAAATTCTTTAGTGAATCATTATTTTCCCTCTGAGCTGTCATATAAATGGGTAAAGATTTTCCACTAATGGTATCATATGCACACTCAAAATGTTTCCCATTTAGAGCATCTTTCATTTTCAAATTGTGATTTTTTTTTCAGTCTATACTATTTCATGAGATGCATGTTAAAGAGTATATGTAAAATGTTACAAATACTACTTGGCATTTAAAATTACTCTGAAAAGATAGTTATGGGCATGACTGTAATCATTATTCCAAGTGGTATTTCCACTATTTTACATACCCTAGAAACATAAGATTTCTTCGATTAAGAAGATCCTGTTTGAAACAATACAATGGTCCCAGCCACTCTCTTCTGTCTTGTAGGTGATTCTCATCAATGGTAATGTCACTGATAATTCCACCACCACACAGTACCCTCAGAAGCACATTCTTTCCTTATCAATGGGTCAGCCAATATATAATCAAGCACAAGAAGTTGGGAGTAAAATGTAATGAGGTAAAAAGGGAGGAATTTTATCAAAGATATTGGGCATTTGATTTGATCAAAACAATTCATTTCCATTCATTCTGGGGACACTTTAGTTGAATTAGGGAAAGGCTGGAAGAAACTGAGGAGGAGGGTGACCCCATAGGAAGATCAGCAGTCTCAATTAACCTGGACCCCTGAGATCTCTGAGACACTGAGCCTCCAACCAGGTATCATATATGAGCTGGTCCAAGGACTCCTACACATATAGATCAGAGGACTGGCTGGTTTGGCCTCAGAGGGAAAAGATGTGCCTAATCCTTGAGAGACTTGAGACTGGAGGGAGTGGGGAGGCATGGCACATGGGTTGGATGTGGGGGTGGAGACATCCTTTTGGAGGATGGGAGAAGGAATAGGATGAAGAACGATGGGAGGGTGGACCAGGAGGCAGGTAACTACTGGACTATAAAAAAATAAAAGTAATTTTAAAAGTTATATTTAAAAACCCACAATATATGCATTCATAAAATTCTCAAACAATAAAATAATTTTAAAATATATTTCTGGAACTTAAGTCATTTGGATACTATTATCATTTACACTTCAGTTGCATAAATTAGAATTACTTTTGAGCTTGATAATGGAGATGAATAGTCTTGGGTAAACAAAAACATAAGAGCTTTCCAATTACTACATATATTCCTATGAATTAAAACTGAAAGAAAAAAAAAACAAATATATGAACCAAGTGTTAATCGTATCATAACTTGTTTGGTAAGTTACATACATGTCATTCATTTGGAGATTAAATGATCATTTAAGTTTGTGTAACTTTCAATTTTTTAGCAAATACCTAATAATCATTGCAAATTAATAAAACTTTCAATAAAACAATTAATTTTAATATAAATTAGTTTAAAACATGTTATATATGTGTATCTAATCCATACTACAGATAGTTAACATGTTTTAGTACATATAACCTTGTATGATGTTCACTTAATATTTCAAAGAACGATGAGAACCAGATAGACTTACACAGTATTTTGGGTGAAATTTGACCTGTTCATGTGTACGCTGAGCTCCTGCAATTTCAATAAAGATATCTGATGTGTTTACAACAAACCATATCCCATATTGTGATTAAAATGACATGGACAACTTGATTTCTTCAGGCTTAAGATAGACACAATAAGTTATTAACTGGTAATTACAGTGTATTTGCAATACATAATTAGCTAAATAATTAAGTAGCCAAATGTGATCTGAGAAATTCATTATCTTAAATACATTGCATAAAACTACAAATACATAAAATTTCTTACATTTCCAAATTGATGCTACTAATTAAATGTTGATAGTTGTGTTTTATAAAAAAGAAAAAGAAGGTCAGGAAGATGTTTGTTAGAGGTGTGGTATGGTGTAGGGGTGGCAGGGAGACAGGGTGTTTCTGTGAGCCCACACTGATGCATCCCTTCCCCCTGAGGTATAAGCCACAGAAAGGGTATAGTATAGAACGGAATTTATTTAGGAGATGGGGAGGGTAGCTGAGGGGGTAGTAGAGACAGGGAAAGGCAGATGGGAGGGTGGCTGACCAGGAACATGTGGAGAGAGCAAGGGGAGGGGAATGGGGAGAAGGGATAGAGAGGGAAGAACAGAAGAGACCAGGAGGGTGAAGAGGGTCAAGAAGCCCCTTTTATAGTGAATCGGGCATACCTGACTGTTGCTAGGTAACTGTAGGTGGAACCTAGAAGGAATGGTAACATGGACTGTCATTTTTCTATGCTATGTTGTTGACAGGTGGTTCTTTACTAGTTCTTTCTTCAAACTGGTATATCTCACTCTCCCCCTAAACTACACAGATGAAAGGACTCATTCATTTTTTATAAACACTGCAAGTATTTGGAATTAGCTCCTAAGATTTTTTGAAATTAGATTCTTTTACTGTGTTGCTGAGACTGTGCTAACAGGTTTAATTTTTGTATGCTCTAGTTAATTTCCTACGTGGCACAGGTTACAATACAACTCATTTGTTCTACCCGAAGCTGAACGAAAGACAATATCCATCATGATGGAAGTAATATCTGCTTCTCAATTGCAGCCTGAAGCTTCTGTTTTATTGACAATTAGGTATTAGCATTGTTGTCACATAGGTACAGGATATTTGGTTGGCTTAATTCCGTCAATAACTCAATAAACATTTACTGAGGATCTCAAAAGCCTGGCACTCTTTCAGTTATTGGCATTATAAATAACTGTTTTATTTGTCATATTTCATAGAGAGAACATTTGAAAGTGATTTTCATATGGCATACTTCTTTTTAGTGGCGTATTATTGCATTACCACAAAATCAGACCTCAGAAGGCCATAAAGTAATGAGCCAATTGTTCTCCTGCTTTTGACATGCCTGATAGAATTTTCACTCAACCATTTGCATTTTTAGATGAAAGGGGAAATAAAGACAAGACAATTTATCCATAACATTTAAGCTCTGAGTTGTAACATAGGAGCTCAGGGAAGAAAAATCGAACTGCTGAATGAGTCAAATAGTTAAAACAGGTAATCTGGTGTTGTGCAAATAAAAGTCTGAGGTTTGTAAGGTCACATAAGACACATACACACCTGTTTTTCAAGATGATTATTATATAATATATACTATTTTCTTTATATATTTGGATTATACATTATTGTATGTTATCACATAAATATTAATTAAATAATTAATATAATTGAATATATAAGTATATATTATTATATTTATTCTAAATATATGTATTTACATATATATTATTTACATATATATACATATATATATATATATATATATATATATATATACACATATATATACATTTGAGGCAGAGAGACTGCATTTATGAACTCAGCGGACAATACACTTTCCCTATGAGCCAATACAATGGCTGGCTGATGATATCAAAGGACTCAAATGAAGTTGTTCTTTGTGTTCTTTAGTAATAGTCAAAAAGTGTCCATACCCGTATGTACATACAGATATACATATGTAAATGCACACACTAATAAACTGATATGTATACATATTTAAAATTAAAATATATCTAATGTGAATTAATAAAACATTTTTTAGAATTTCATATGTTCTATAAAAGCAGTAACTGAGTCTAAAGCATATGAATGCATGAGTATTTATAGACATACACACACACCCACACCCAAACACACACACACACACACACACACACACACACACACACACACACACACACACACACAGGGTTTACATATTGTGGATGGGCCTGGTGCTAATTTTGTGAACCAATCCCCTAATGAATAAAGGAGCCAATCACTGGGTGAGTAGGAGGGAATTCCAGGTTGAACAGAGGAAGAGAGGAAGCAGGAGAGAGTCAGGTCCTTTTGGACAGGGATAGTGTGAGGTCAAGATAAAATTACAAGTGTCTCCTGGTTTCAATGGTGGATCCATCAGGATTCGCCACCAAAGGATTTAGATTTAATAAGGCTTACAAGGTAAGATTTTAGTTGTTGCACCCAGCGATTGAGTCACTGTTGTTTCTGAATGAAGTTTGTGTTGCATTTTCCTTCACACAGCAGCTGACTCATCTGAGTCAGAGAGAAAGGTATGGCAGCAAAGAGTGGGTTTGCCAGATGTGCACCACAAAGGTCATAGGGGTTTTGAATCATGGAGCTAACTTGGTAGCAACCCACCAAAGGGAACTTAACACGCTGGGTGGAGAGATTTTGGAGTTCTGAGTCAAGTTTCCATGAGATAAAAACAGGTCGGTCATTGCTGCTGAGGAAGAGGGTAGCATGGTGAAGTGTGGGAATTTGGTGGTTCTATTTTTTAAAAATATTTCCCGCAATATTTGCATATGTAGTCTCATTCATTGGACTCATAGAGGTACCAACCTTACAGCATGATCCAGTCTTTTACTTTCTGTGGCACATCATTTATTTTGATATTTAGCACAAATTAACTTTTATATTATTCAAGAAAAAAATAAATTCATATGTTCATACATGTGTATGACTTTATTCCACATATTTTGATCCTGTTTTAGTTTAATCTAAGAATGCACAGCCCACAAATAGAGATAGTAGGAAAATGAATCTTTCCATTGAATCTTCTTCCCCTTCTAAAATCCTATGCAATTCTTAATTCAATGCACTCAATTAGTTCTATAGGTTTCCCGTAACATAGTTTGAGTTCGTGCTGTTTTCCAATCTCTCCTGCATCTGTGATACCCACATCCCAAATGGTTACTTGTGAAGAGATAAATTTTATTACATCCTTCATTTAATTCTTAATTTGCATGTCCTAGCACTAGTCACAAAAAGATAACATGCCAGTTATTGATGTAATGCTAGTTAACATGAATGTTAAGATTCCTCTTCCATTTATTTCCTGTTTAACTAATGGCTGGGCTGATTGTTTCCTTCCCTGGGTTATGTGCCATTACCATGAGTATGAAGTGTATACTGGATAAAATGTCAAGCAACTTAGGAGTCTAGTGGCATGCCTGTGGTAGTGTGCAGGTTGATTAGGTAATCTGGGATTTCAAAACCCATTTTGGGTGGCTTTATTCCCATGCTGGGATCTTAAAATGTGTATGTTATGAAAGGAAGCTCACATATATTTATTTATTCTCTATTCCTTAATTATGGACATGATATAACATGCTACCTCAAGCCATAACAGACGGTATCCTTAAAATGTGAGCCAAAATAATAATTTTTTTCCTTGAGCAATTTTCTTATCTCAGAAAAGAAAAAAAAAAGAAACAAACATAAATTATTGAATTTTAACTCCTTAAAGTATGATTTATTTTGGGGTGCTAATTATTTTTGTTGTTCTTATTCTTGTTTCAGTTATTGAAGAATACCATTTCTGTCTCTATCCTGATCATGTATCACCTACCTTGAACAAAGTGAAACTCTGTGGTCCTCATCAGTAAATATCCTCTGGGTAATGTGGTCTTCAGGGATGTTTTTTCTTTACCTTTAATAGAGAAGATCTCTTTCTTTGTCAGGATACATGTGAAGTAATCATCAATTTTTTTCTTAAATGATAAAGTAGGAAAATTATACAGTAATGTTAAAATGCTCTACCTAGCTATATTTAAAATTTATTTTTGGTATTATATTTTAATTATATATTTCTGTTTTCTCCCTTAAACACTCCTATATAATTCTTCTAGTCAAACTCATAGAAACTCATAGAGTCCACCTCCAGTAGAAAGACAGGACATCAAGTGGAAAGATAGGGTTGCCATCCCAAAGTCAAAAAATCTGACCTATAATTGATCCTTTTTAAAAGAATTGCAGGGACAAAAGTGGAGAAGAGACTGAGGGAAAGGCTGTCCAGTGACTGGCCTAAATTGATCTATTTCAAGGGGAGTCTCCAAGGCTTGACACTATTACTGTTGCTATGGTGTGCTTATAGACAGGAGCTTAGCATGGCTGCCCTCTGAGAAGCCAAACAAGTAGCTGACTGAGACAGATGCACATACTTATACCCAGCCAATAGTCTGAAGTTGGGGACCCCTGTGATTGTATTACAGAAAGACTGAAGAAGCTCAAGAGGAGTGTGACCCTAGAGGAAGACCAGCAGTCTCAACTAAACTGGACCCCTGAGATCTCTCAGACACTAAGCCACCAACCACACAGCTTGCATGATCTGGTCCAAGGCCCCTAATACATATACAGCAGAGGACTGCCTGATCTGGCCTCAGTAGGAAAAGATGGACTCAGAGTCTTGAGGCCCTAGGTACTGGGGAGAACTGGGGGGGCAGAGAATCCTCTTAAAGACAGGGGGAGGAGGAATGGGATGAGGAACTATGGGAGGGGGAGTACCAGAATGAGGGCATCAGCTGGACTGTAAAAAGTAAAAGTAATAATAATAATTAATAATAATAACAATAGTAAATATCACATTTTAGTACTATAAAAAATATACATAGTGATCCTCATTTATCAATGGAAATATAAGGATCTTCTCTTAATGAGATAAACAAACTAATAAATAATAATGTAATATTTTAACATCCCCATCAACAAGTTATTTGTGTTTGCAAAAGATTTGAAAATTATATAAAAAAATGTATGAGTATATTTTGAGTCTTTTCCGTTAATTGGTGGCGGGGACAGTACCTATTCATTTCTACTCTAGCAGAATCCAAATAAAAATTTCTACCGATGATAATTGACACCAATTCTAGGATGATATAACCACAATTTCCAATAAGCACTATTTTGCAAAGCCTTGTGTTATGCCAACCATTTATTACAATAAAAAAGTTTGCCCTATTTTATAAATGATGAGATTATTTCAAGTTACAATGACATGTACTATCTGGGAGTCAAGATATAATAAGGTGTCTACCAGGATTAGCATGATAGTTATCCTGAAGTTATAAGTATAAATTTCAGTGTAATAGAAGATTTTCATAAAAGTCTTTAAATTGTGTTATGATTAAATATTAATAATTTTAAAAGATTAATTTCCTTTTGACTTCTATGAAATCTATCAAAATCACTTGCATTTATTATCTTTCTTTAAGAATTGTATCTTGTATCACTAAGAAATATTTCTAACTCAAGATAAATGCTGTATACTTTATAAACTGTCTTTTATATATCAAAGCTATCCATTTTCTGGACAGTCTGTAAAAGCTTCCTCATCTACTACATCATTCTGCACTCTGAAGGACACTAGTGAGCAAGTTAAAAGGGGCTTAAAGCAGCAGGATGACTCAATTAATACAACAAGATAAATATTCAAGTAGTTTTAAAGGTTCATTTTTAACACGTGATTTAGATAAATATCATGTCATGTAATGAAATATCTTCATAATCATCCAAAATCCCTTTCAGATTAAATATAGGTATATACATTTTACATGTAGATATATTTATTTGACATATCCTCCCAATGAAACAATTACTTTTCTGGATTTAATGGCCTTCCTTCTAGCTGATAGAACTGTGTAATGATCGCCATTCTGCTATTAAAGTATTCTAATTAAATCAGTCACTGTGGTCCCATCTGTTATGTACTGATCTCAAGCCGAGAAGCTGCTGGAATCTCTCCAGGGCAGTCAATGTACTTAGTTCCTTTCAAGGCTCATTGGATGTCACATGCAGGAGGACCTTGTTCTTGGTTTGAAATTATAACTAAGACTGTGGGTATACAATAAGCCTCACTAAATACTATGGAGATTATTTCATCTCTTTTCTAAAGCTCTCTTGCTTGTGGAGTATAAAAAGCATCAGGTCAGGTTAATATTTAGCAATCTGCAGACAGGAAGACAGTAACTGATTCTAAGTACACAGATAAGGCTATCAGAAAGTCAAGTCTACAGGAACACTCAGGTAAAGTTAAGTTTAGACCAGGAGCTCACAGCTCAGTTCCAAAGAGAGTTTTATATGTATAGAAGGTGGATTTCACCAAATATCACAGGGACTGCACTCATCACTTTCAGCCACTTCACTGGTTTTTAACATTTTAAATTTCTTAGAAATTACCAATCATTTGGCAGTAGGGTAATCCATAGAACTCCATGTATATAATCTTCTTGTTAAAAGATGATAATAACAATAGTCTTGACATGTTAATTAGGAGAGTTTGGCTGAAGAATATAGCAATCCATTTCCATAATTGATAGGTGAGAAAGTGGCATTTTTCAGCTCTACTTGATTCATGAAATGCCAGATGTCTTTTTAAAAGAAGCAAGTCTCAGTTTCATTACAGTGGTTCAATAATTAAGCGGGTTGGCCTATCTGACATCAATGTATTCCTCAAGGCACATCTATACACACTGTCTGCAAGGATACTTTGTCAGAAAGGGCTGGGTATTCAGTCTATATCAAAATCCTTTAGGACATGAAGCAGGCCATACGTAATATCAAATAACACATCATTTACGTGAGCCATGTAAGCTAAACACACATATGTAAAATATACCACATAGAAGAGACTCTGAGGTTGAAAGAATAAGATATAGGATAAGCACATTGAGTTTCCATGTCGATTTGTGGGAATGAATGCTAGGGGAGATTACATAGTCATAATATCTCTGGGTTAGCAATATTTTCTTGTCTTCCAAGTTGTTTTGTGCTATGTGAAGACATAAGACACAAGACAGATATATGTACATAGTGTCTTCACAGTAGATCTTTAGATGACAATTGTAAGATTCATCCAGAATGACCGATGAACATTAACACAACTACCAGACAACATAAACGTTGCTGAAATTTTCTATAGGAATGTTAAAAATCTCAGTGTATTGTGACATAATCTGAAAATACAAAGACAAAAGTAGAACATGTTGAAACTACTTTGCCTTACATTTTAATAACATAATGTTTATGAGTCCTGAAGAAAATTATCTCCCTATTGGGAGATTTAAACTCAAACAAGTCAGACATCAAATCTAAGGGAAGACAATTAAGGTTTTTTTTTTTTTTTTTCATCCATCTATAAAGCATTGCCACTATTAAGCTTACCAACATATAAAAATGAAATAAATTATCATCTTCACTTATGGATGTTGCATAGATATCAGTCTGCCATTATGAAAAGTAGATGAAAGGTTGAATTACTAAAAGTAGATGAAAGGTTCAACTGGGAAACTCTTGGTTAAAACACAGAAAAATAGATTATCTAGCAATGCATTGAACAAGGGATTCTCATTTCTACTTCGTTATCCTAGAATTGCAATGAGGATTACTAAAATTATATTGCATATGAGAAATCTTTTCATGATTATAAATTAATTCTAGATTTATATGAACTGTGTTGTTTAAAATATGTTTGATATACATGTTTATGTGTGTATGTGTAACTGCATATCTGTGCATATGTTTTAATGTGAGGAACAAGTACAGAATCTACAGATGATTTTGCTCATTCCTGTGATTTATCTTGAGAGAAACCGAAAGATTTGCATTTGATAACAAGACCAAAACACATTCCTAATATAATTACAATGATAAACACATAGCCTTAAAATTTTAGTAAGGAATAGGTTTGCTTAATTTACTTATAAAGTAAGTCAAGGCATTAATTTTTATTTGCAGGAGTATTCAAAATTAGAAGCATTTTCCCAAAAAATGCGATAGTAACAAAATTGTACTTTCTTTTAACAACCAACCATGAAATTGTATTTGAATGTTAAAAATTACTTATGTCTTTAGGAACTTACAGGAACACTGAAGTACATTAACAGAGCAAGAAAGTACAAGATCTATATGCAGAAAATAATTCAGGCAAATAATCACTAATTATAGGTATTACTAATTTTATTATTGTTGGGACCAAATTTCAAAGAAATCTAAAGCCATTCTATAAGAAATATATAAGACATGTCTTTTACTCATGCTATAAAATTTTGTATTAACATCTATATTTATATTATAAATACTAGTGAAACAAAATAAAATCAGCCAATTTCCCAATTTTCAAGTAAAATGAAAGACAATAAAGAATATTTAACATTCTCTGGAGAATCAATTTTAAAAATATATTGAGTTAAACTTGACCCAGATATAGAGAAACTAATGGGCAAATTTTGTCAGAATGACATGATACAGAAATAAGATCATAAGGTAAAATAAAGGATGATGGACTTGGTCACATAAGATAGAGTCTTATATCCATAATTAAGGCTGACAAAATAAATAACCCAATCCCCTAAAAAATTCCCAAACAGAATATACATATACATTTGATTAGCTTTAAGTTTAGTTCTATATAGAAAAATATAATATCCCATGAAAATTAAAGTAATAAATGAAATCACCAATTTAACATAAAGTTTTGAGATATAAATTCATGGTAATCCCTATTCTAAAAGTTCTTAAGCAAACAATTCTTGAAAAAGCTAGTTTTAGTGAATAACGACTGGTCCTATAGTTCCCAGCACTGAAGAACAAGGCAGATAGATCCAAGACCACAAAGACTATAACTTTGATTGGTACTAGTTGGAGCCCCATAATTTAAGTCAGACAGCAGTATGCATTCATGAATTAGGACAAAAGTCAGTGCCTGAAGCTAACTAGTGTGAGGAACTGTTTCACCATGAATGTGAGACATGAGTCTCAAACACTGTAGCATAATCAGACTTTACCAGAGAATAATACTTTGATATTGTTTCTCATCCTCATGTATTTTCAGAAGTAAAGCAAAATATTCTGAAAAGAAACAAATTCCCTCCAACCTAGGCTTCTAGGTTACTTCACAAATGCCGTGACTCTTGATAAAAAGATGAGGAGGTACTTGTAGTTGTCTGGTACCTTGGGTGAGCAAAGGTTAAAACTAAGACTTAGTGTTGTTTAATGAGGATAATCGTATAAATATGCATAGCATTTAAGAAATTAACTGAAAGATTTAAAAAAAACATGGAAGGAAATATCTACACAGAAAACTATATCTGAGGTAAGTTAAAATTTGACAAGAGTGACAGGTATAAAGAGACGAAGAGTCCAAAACAACCAGATGAGATAGAAGGTTATATGTAACATGAAAGAGATGGTAAATATCAGATGGAAAAATAGAAAGAATCATGTTACGATTTCTTTAAAATTATTTTTCCATATGGAAGGAGTTCAGTAGAGTTAAGGAAAGTACTATTCAAACATCTAATATCTGAAGTTTTACTGGTAAATGAAGGAATACCAAAGAAAAGGGGAAAAAAAGTTCATTAAATTGTGTAGGAAAAACAGGTCACTTTCCAGGAGAGAACAATGAGGCTGATAACTGAGTAATTTCCATCTGTATGAAGATCCACACAGAGGGCAGTACTGCATTGATTAAGTCTCCTATGGGAAAACAGCCATCAAAAAATTTCAAATTCAAATCAGCATTGAGTTTAAACTTCCTGGTATCTAAACATAAATATTGTTATCACCAACTGTCTTAGTCAGGGTTTCTATTCCTGCACAACATCATGACCAAGAAGCAAGTTGGGGAGGAAAGGGTTTATTCGGCTTACATTTCCATACTGATGTTGATCACCAAAGGATGCAGGACTGGAACTCAAGCAGGTCAGAAAGCAGGAGCTGATGCAGAAGCCATGGAGGGATGTTCTTTACTGGCTTGCCTCCACTGGCTTGCTCAGTACACTCTCTTATAGAACCCAAGACTGTCAGCCCAGAGATGGCACCACCCACAAGGGGGGCCCTCCCCACTTGATCACTAATTGAGAAAATGCCTTACAGCTGGATCTCATGGAGGCACTTCCCCAACTGAAGCTCCTTTCTCTGTGATAANTCCAGCTGTGTCAAGTTGACACAAAGCTATCCAGTACACCAACATATCTTTATTGATGAAAAATTTGAAAGATGTAGTTTAAGAAAAGGGAAAGGTCCCTCCCTTCCTCCCCACTTGTCATTGCTTTCTTCTCTTTCCCAATTGTTATTGAGGTGTCCTCACTTGGGCATTTCAGCTTGTTGACCTTTTTGAGTTCTGTGTACTGTATCTTGGGTATTCTGTACTTTTATTTATTTTTTATTTTGGCTAATATCCACTTATTAGTGAGTACATACAGTGTGTGTCCTTTTAGGTCTAAGTTACCTCACTCAGTTTGATATTTTTAGCTCCATCCATTTGCCTGCAAAACTCAGGATGTCTTCATTCTTAATAGCTGAGTAGTGTAAATGAACCATATTTTCTGTATCCATTCTTCTGTCTTGGGACATCTAGGCTGTTTTCAGCTTCTGGCTATCACAAATAAGGCCTCTGTGAACATGGTGGAACACATGTCCCTGTGGCATGGTAGGGCATCTTTTGGGTATATTCCCATAATTGGATCCTCAGGTAGATCCGTTTCCAGTTTTCTGAGGACCCTCCAGATTGATTTCCAGAGTGGTTGTACCAGTTTGCAATCCCATCAGCAATGGAGGAATGTTCCTCTTTCTCCACATCCTCTCCAACATGTGTTGTCACCTGAAATTCTGATCTTAGCCATTCTGATTGGTGGGCACATCACCCTCAAGAGAGATTGGAGGCCACAGGGAGTTTAGAAGTCAGGTGGGGTTGGGGTTGGGGAAATCCACATGGAGACTGGGGGTGAGGAGGAGATATGGGATATGGAACAGTTGGAAGGTGGACAGGGGGTGGTGGCACATGCCTTTAATCCCAGCAGTTGGGAGGCAGAGGCAGGTGGATTTCTGAGTTCGAGGCCAGCCTGGTCTACAAAGTTTGTTCCAGGACAGCCAGGGCTATACAGAGAAACCCTGTCTCGAAAAACCAAAAAAAATAAAAATAAAAAAATAAAAAAAAAATAAAAAAAAATAAAAAAAAAATTTTCAGGGAAAAAAATTGAAAAATAATGCAGATTTTGTTAAAATCTCCCTATTCACCACTACTTGGCCATCAAGTCAGTATTATAATAGCAAAGAATTATTAAACTGAATGCCTTATATTAAAAAAAAGAAAAGGAAAAGGTAATTATTCCAGAATATAGTTTATAAGACACCACCCCTTACCCCCACACACTGCTCCTTCAAATTATTTTAAAGAAAATATAACAGAACTTCAACTCCATATATTTAGATTTGAAATCCAGTTTGATCTTTAGTAAGAAAGCAGGTAAAATACAATTTGAAGACTCATATCTCAGTGGTAAGATCCCCAGTGAATATAGGAAACTAAAACACAGGTCTATGAACACTGAGAGTTATAGAAGAAGGGAGGGATATGAATTTGTGCCTTGCTCTACGGTCTGAGAATGGAGGATCTCTGAGGCAGACTCCACACTTTGCAAATAAGAAGTGAAAGAAACTTCCAAGTCAGAACCCCTTGGCAGTTGGAAATACATATGATCTTTTATCTGCTTCAAAGAATGAAAGACATTTAGCACATGAGAAACCTGCTATCAACCATGACAAAAAATTAAAAGTTCTTTACATCCCAAGGCCTTCTTGACATGATTTAATTTTTATTTCATATTATATCAAAGATATATTATAAAAGTTTGTTTTGTTTTGTTAACCAGACTGGCCACTCACAGTTATCTACCTGCCTCTGCCTCCCAATTGCTAGGATTACAGTCATGTGCCACCATTGCCTGGCTTTTAAAAGCTTTTTTTTTTTTTAAATATTTTATTTATTTATTTACTTATTGATTTACACTCCAGATTTTATTCCCCTCCCCATGGTTCAGCCTCCAACTACTCCACATCCCATATATTCTCCGCATACCCCTGTCTCTACAAGGATGTCCCCAGCCCACACTCACACCCTACCAGACCTCTAAACTCCTTGAGGCCTCCAGTCTCTTAAGGGTTAGGTGCATCTTCACTGAATGAACCGAGACTGGGCAGTCCTCTGCTGTATTATGTGTTAGGGGCCTCATAACAGCTGGTGTATGCTGTCTGGTTGGTGGTCCAGTGTTTGAGAGATCTCAGGGGTCGAGTTTAGTGGAGTCTGCTGGTCCTCCTACAGGATCACCCTCCTCCTCAGGTTCTTCTAGCTTCTCCCTTATTCAACCATTGGGGTCAGTAGCTTCTGACCAGTGTTTGGGTACAAATATCTGCATCTGACTCTTTCAGCTGCTTGTTGGGTATTCTGAAGGTCAGTCATGATAGGTTCTTTTGTGAGTGCTCCATAGCCTCAGTAATAGTGTCAGGCCTTTGGGCCTCCCCTTCAGCTGAATCCCACTTTGGGCCTGTTGCTGGACCGTCCTTTCTTCAGACTCCTCTCTCTTTTCATGCCTGCAATTCTTTCCGACAGGAACAATTATGGATGAGAGTTTTGACTGGGGGATGGCAACCCCATCCCTCACTTGATTCCCTGTCTTCCTGCTGGAGGTGGGCTCTATAAATTCCCTCTCCCTACTGTCACACATTTCTTCTAAGGTCCCTCCCTTTGAGTCCTGATAGTCTCTCACCTCCCAGGTCTCTGGTACATTCTGGAGGGTCCCCCTAACTTTCTACCTCCTGAGGTTGCCTGTTTCCATTCTTTCTGCTGGCCCTTGGGGCTTCAGTTCTTTTCCCTCACCAAATACCAGATCAGGTTCCCCACCACCACCACCACCACCCAATCTGTTAACTTCCCTCCCACATCTCTCCCTTCCTCCCCACTGTGATTGCTTTCTTTTCCCTCCCAATGGGACTGAAGCATCCTCATTAGGGCCCTTCAGCTTGTTGACCTTTTTGAGTTCTGTGAACTGTATCTTGGGTATACTGTAATTTTTTTTTTAATTTGGCTAATATTCACTTATTACTGAGTACATACCATGCATGTCCTTTTGGGTCTGACTTACCTCACTCAGCATGATATTTTCTGTTTTCTGAAATATGTTAAAATATGAAGAAAATGTATAATTTATTTTCTTGGAAGATGAGGTTGACAAATACTATTTTATAGAACAGAGAACATAGAATAATAAATGAAGCATATCATATTATTTACATTAAATACATTTCTTTTTTTTTTTTTTGCGTTAATTCTTCTTGGTCTCCTTTGGTTGTAAAGACTCGAAAAGATCCATTTTCACTTATCTAATTTCTTATGTCCTTTTGAATCTCATTTTGTCATGCAACAATTATGTCTTCCTATCCTTGACCTTTGAGGTTCTGTCAGTAGTCTGTTTTGCCAAAAGGTCTCCTTCAGCATGTCAAGTCACCTTGTGACAGACCTTTAAAATAAGGATCAACATATGCTTATTTTGCACCAACTTCACTAGATGACATCCTTTAGATGTCATTTTCTATCTCTTTGTTGTCACATTCTCTTCAGTCCTTGGGCTCTTGACTTGTGCTTCAGAATACGGCTCAATGGCCATCTGATTTCTCCAGTGTATATGCGTTTTTGAGCTTGTCTCCTGAACAATTGTCTTCTTAATTATTATATGATACCCTGCATGAATTATGGGGTTGCAAAAATTCTGCAACAAGAAAATGTAGCATACCAAGTAGTTTTACAGTAAATATAAGCAGCCATCTTGGATCGCTTTCTGGAATATTCCAGAATACTTTACTCTTCAAGCTTTAACGTAAGTGAGTGAGAATTGGTTGATATAGCCAATACTTTAAATTACGTTAATACAAGAAAACATGAGACATTATTTTTTATCCACTATTTTAATCTGACATTTTCTAAACTAAAAAAGAATAAAAAATAATATACCAAAAAACTATTAAATTACCCATTCTGGAGAACCCTCTCTTTTCCTTCTTCATGACTCTTGACATAGGCAGGAACTCATTGGATAATGATTCTAAATTTAAACTTCAGAATGGCAAAAGGGCTACATTATTATTCTGTACAGCCTTGATTCCCATGGTTCTCTCATTTCGTGATTTTACAAAATCATCAATGTAATGAACTTCAAAGTAGCTAAAGAAAAATCATCTTTGGCATGGCTTTTCCTAGTTGGTGTTGAGTCCTGCTGCGGAAATGTCTATGAAATTGGCCTTTACTTTTAGCTTTGTCTTGAAAACTTTATAACAGTGATTATTAAAACTAGTCAATTTTTTTTTATTTTAAAAGTCAAGAAGAATTATACTTTTACATATTAAAATACAAGTTGATCATTTCTTATATCACATAAAATGTTAGTAAATTGAAATAAACCTCTAAGTTAAAATTCTTTGGGTCAGAGAAAAAAATACCTCCTCAAAAATTTTGTTCTCTTGTGACTTTATTATACAAATGAATAACTTAAATAGTTTTCCCTTCTGAGATAAACAATTATCAAATATCTATTCTATGACCCTTTTGTCACTGGGTGACAGTCATTATTACAAAATTACCACATGATTACCACTGAAAAATATTTAAATAATGTTTCAAGAAACCATTTTTCAGTGTTACTGGTTCATTAGAAGATAAGTTAGCTATCCCCTTTGTTTCTTTTATTCGTAAGTATAAAATTTAGGATGGTTTGAAGCTTCATTGAAATATATCCGTGTTCTTTTGAGAAGATCACCCGATGAGGAGCCACATAGGCCAAAGTGAGAAACTCATGATAGCTTTGCACAGAAATAGAAGCCTCGAAACAAGGAAGCATATGAAGAAAATTATTAAGGTGAACTTCATTGAATTTACCACTAAGCTTTGAGCAACTTCATTGAAACCCTCACTAGACAGTTTATTCATGGAGACCATGGCTAACTTTATCCTTAATTAGATGAAATCTATCCCTGAATTACATTTTTGCTCCTTTTTATCTTTAATTTCTGCCTTGCCCATATCTTATATTAACATTCATGTAATATTCATTATATAATTTTTAGGAAAGCAGTTTAACCAGTATATACACTGATTATTACATATTTTAAAAATCCTGATGAATATTTGTTGTCTAGATTCCTTCTCATTTTTGTTAATTATAACAACCAAGATTTATAAAATTATTAGCAAAGGTGAAAAAGACCATAGTATCAACTAAGCTAGATAAAATTAATTGTGTGTAAATACGTTTAATGAAAATGCCTACATAAATTTATATAACCATTTTTGGGAAGACTAAATACATGAAAATAGTTAAATAAGTGCTCTCTAAAATTTGAATGATAAACTACTTGTCTTAGTCAGGGTTTCTATTCCTGCACAAACATCATGAGCAAGAAGCAAGTTGGGTAGGAAAGGGTTTATTTAGCTTACACTTCCCACATTGATGTTAATCACTAAATGAAATCAGGACTAGAACTCAATCAGGTCAGGAAGCAGGAGTTGACGCAGAGCCATTGAGGGATGTTACTTACTGGATTGCCTCTCCTGGCTTGCTCAGCCTATTGTCTTATAGAACCCAAGATTACCAGCCCTGAGATGGTCCCACCGACAGGGGCCTTTCCCTCTTGATCACTAATTGAGGAAATGCCCCACAGCTGGATCTCATGGAGGCATTTCACCAACTGAAGCTCCTTATTCTGTAGTAACTTCAGCTTGTGTCAAGTTGACACAAAACTATCCGGTACAATTAACCCCTTGTCAACTTGACACACAAACACATCACTAGTAAGCCTCAACCCTTACTTTCTTACTCATCCCCAAGACCCAAGTAACTTTAAAAGTCCCACAGTCTTTTCAAATTCTTAAAATTTCAGTCTCTTTAAAATATCCAATCTTTTTTAAAATTCAAAGTCTCTTTACAATTAAAAGTATCTTGACTTTGGGCTCCACTGAAATACTTCCTTCAATAGGGGAAAACATCAGGGTACAGTCACAATCAAAAGTGAAATCAAACTCCAACTGTCCAATGTCTGGGATCCTCTGACAATCTTCTGGGCTCCTCTAAGGGCTTGGGTCACTTCTCCAGCCATGCCCTTTGTAGCACACATGTTGGCTTCTAGGTTCCAGATGCCTGTACTCCACTGCTGCTGCTGTTCTTATTGGTCATCTCATGGTCTTGCAATCTCCAAAACACTGCTTGATCCCTTCAGTCCTGGGCCATCAATTGCAACCGAGGCTGCACCTTCACAAATGGCCTTCCATAGCCTTTCACAGTGTCAAGCCTCAGCTGCTCTGCATGACTCCTTCATGCCTTCAAAACCAGTACCACCTGGGTAACTCTTACACATTACTAAGTCCAATCATAGCACTAGGTACAACCTTGGCTAACTCTGGAACACAGCCTCTGTGCACGCAGAAAACACTTCCCAGAAGATGTCACCTCAATAATGCTAGTCTCTTTTTAATTACAACTAATTTCTTAGCTCTAGCTAACCAGCATCAATAGTCCCAGTAATGCAAAATTTTCGATTTAGTAGTTCTGATATCTTGTTAATCACAGCTGATTCTTCAGCCCCAGCTAACCAGAACCACAGAATCTTAACAATCAAAATAGCAATGGCCCTGATAAAAGTCTTTAATCTTTCCTCTGAATTTCACAAGTCAGGCCTCCATCTTTTGCAGTGTTCTCCACATTATCTTCCAAGCTTCTACACAACATCCCACAGAGCTCTTAACACTGAATGGATCTTCTAGCCCAAAGTTCCAAAGTCCTTTCACAGTCCTCCCCAAAACATAGTCAGGTTACACTCACAGGAATACCTCACTCCTGCTACCAACTCCTGTATTAGTCAGGGTTTTCTAGAGTCACAGAACTTATGGGTAGTCTCTATATAGTAAAGGAATTTATTGATGACTTATAGTCTAAAGACCAATTCTCAACAATGGTCAGTAGCAGCTGTGAATGGAAGTCCAAGGATCTAGCAGTTTCTCAGTCCCACATGGAAAGCAGGTGAAGGAAAGAGGTGGGAGAGAGAGAGAGAGAGAGAGAGAGAGAGAGAGAGAGAGAGAGAGAGAGAGAGAGAGAGTCCCTTCTTCCAATGTCCTTATATGGTCTCCAGCAGGTGTATCCCAGATTAAAGGTGTGTGCCACCACACCTTTAATCCCAGATGACCTTGAACTCAGAGATCTCCCTGTCTTAATCTTCTGGAATCCATAGCTACTATGCCTCAAGATCTCCATACTAAGATCCAGGTTAGAAACTTCTATTTCCCAGCCTCCAGATTTGGGTCACTGGTTAGCCTTCCAATTCTGGATTGTAGTTCATTCCAGATATAGTCAAGTTGACAACCAGGAATAGCCATTACACTACTAAAGATCCTCTTAGAAAATAATCTGACAGATATTGTTATAACACATGACCTGCCACGAAAGAGACAATAAGTCTCTACTTTATGTGTACTAAAACCCGGTAGCCATCCCTATAGTGTGATGACAATTCCTAGGTCTTCTGATCCACAGTCAACCCTGTTTTCCATTGTGGTGCAGGCTTAGAGCTAGATCTTCAGAAGTAAAACATCAGCTTCAATTATGTATCCTCTCAACCAATTATTTATTGGAAAAATACAAATTTGACTAATTATTCATGAATAGTATTGGGCTCAGGTAAGCTTTGTTAATTTTTTGAACATATCCAGTACTTTTTCAAAGAACACACATACAAAACTCTGTGTATTGTGGGTAACATTGTTAAATTAGGTAAATTATAAAATAATCAAAATAAAGACCAAAGTAGAAATAAAATAAGATCATTACTATGTAAAGTTTGATTTTCTTGTGTCAGAACATGTTATTTCATTCTGCATGTTTATCTGCACTGCAAAAAATGAAGAAATCTATACCCTGACAACCAAATATTAGTATTTTAATAATGTAAATGAAAATTTATTAGAAATGAGAAGTCCTGAAAGTTCTACTAAGCACCATTTTACATTATCGGTAACATATCTGATCTCAGTTTCATGAAACAAACATGATTGGTGTATCCATTTTAATTAATGATGGCTTAGGGGAAAATGCTCAGAACTGCTACATCTCCATTTTATTAAAAATTAACATATTCTATTAAATTATTCTTTAGATTGAGAAACAAGCAATAAATGAGTGAGTTGTAGCCTACACCTTTAATCACAGCAATGGGGAGGCAGGAGAAGAGGCAGGTGGATCTCTGAGTTTGAGGCTAGCTGGTTTTAAAGGTTAGCCTTATACAAGAGAGCTATGGCTACACAAACAAGTGCTGTCTCAACAAAGGAAGAAAGACAGAAAGAGAAATAAAATGGAAGGAAGGAAGGAAGGAAGGAAGGAAGGAAGGAAGGAAGGAAGGAAGGAAGGAAAGAAGGAAGGAAGAAAGGAAGAAAGGAAGAAAGGAAGAAAGGAAGAAAGGAAGAAAGAAAGAAAGAAAGAAAGAAAGAAAGAAAGAAAGAAAGAAAGAAAGAAAGAAAGAAAGAAAGAAAAGAGAGAAAGGAAGGAAGGTAGTAAAAGGAAACAAAGATATATTTTCATGTTTTAAATAGAAAATATCAGTATAATAAATATTTATTACATAAAGTTTTCCAACCTTATACAAATTATTTAATGATCAATATTTTTTTATGAGAATAGGAATTATACTATGAAGTATCTTGTATAAATCTTGAGCTATACAGTGCTTCAAAGGTTCCTACAGCAACCTGTTGGGATTTGCTAGCATAAAAGGTCTAGTCTTCCATAATATATCAGAGTGTTGAGAAAGATCAGTCATTTTGATTTATTTAATTATTTAAATAAAAGTTCTCAAAAATGTTTGTAATATAAAACATGTTTTCACTATACATTTCTGTATGGAATGCAGATACAGTTCATGTGGGTTTGCCTACATGTTCATATACATATATTACATGAAGGCCAGAAGTGGATCCTTATTTTTTTCTCTTTTTTTCTCTCCCTTAGTGTTTGATTTCAAATCTCTCACTAAGCCTGGAACTCATTGCTAGCTAGTCAAGTATCTTCAGGAATCAATGTATCTTTGCCTCACAGAATTGGGGTTACAGATGCATACTTTTGTACTCATAATTTACAGAGGCAGTAACAATGTACCTCTCATTAAGACTCTTAAATGACCAAAGAAAAAATACAATACAAAAGAAAGCTATCAAACCAACATTACATAAAAACACATTAACTTTATAACAAAAGCATTCTTAGCAACAGTGACGGTACAATTTACATAATGGGTATTATAAATAATCTATATGTTTAAAATGGATTTGTTCATTTAAAATAGTAATTATATATACTCCTTTTAGTATGGATTCCAGATCCTGAGAAATTCCTTGTGATCAAAAGATTCTAGAAGAAATATCATACAAAATAAAAAACTAAAATAAAAAAATTGCTTTTAAGATGCTATAAAATAATATGCTTTAGAACTTTGGAATTTAGACCAAATTTGGATTACAAGTTTTATTGGCTTTTTTAAAAAAAATATATCGAGCTTTAATATATTTAGTGTATTGTTTTTTATATGAATAAGTTTGTTTATAAGTAAATGTGTGTGTGTGTGTGCATGTGTGTGTGCCCGAGTGCCTGTATAAGCCTGAGATTGACATCTTGAGTATTTCTTGAATGTACTCCACTTTCATAAATGCAGCAGGATCTCTCAGTGCAACCTATTTTTCAACCCTACCACTAGCCTAGGAAGCCAGTGTGATTCAAAAGCAGACATCCACACCTATCCAGCATTTAGATGATTTCTGAATATCAAACTCTTGTCTTAAAACTTGTGCCTCAAGTACTTCATCTGCTTAAATATAACCTAAGTCCATAATATTTAAAGAATAACTAAAAGATAGTTAATTTTTAATGAAAAGCTGTGACAAATGAATGAAAACATGAGAACCATGCTTCAATATCTTTCAGCCTAGAATCTGACAGCTCTAAAATGTTGCAATCATTAAATAGAAAAGGGAAATTATTACACATGGTTTTCTTAATTATGTCTGTCTATATTAAAGAAATATTCTTTCCATAGATTGTAAAATATGAAGGGAAGACTTCTAAGTATGTAACACCAATAATCACCCCTGATAATTACAAATACAAATCTCAGCATGTAGATTGAGTCAAACCTTCCTATTCAGAAAAAATATTGTTAATATTTTTGTATATTAAAATGGGAAAGCATGATGAAATACTCAGTTATAAACAAAATATCTCTGGATTGTGGGAGTTTATCTGCAGTACTTTGTATGAAAAAATGTAAATAATGGTAAATAATAAGATCGTTGCTTTGCATAACGTCTGGCTACAAACATAAACACATGAGTGAACACCAAGACAACGCTTGTGAGGTAGGCTAGTGGAAAATAGGTCAGATATCTGCAACATTACTGACTTATCAAAGAGAACATAAGGATATTTTAATGTTTGTTATCATATAACTCCTTAGTTATATGTAATAATTCCCAAACAATTTTTCTGATATTATTTTCTACATGTATTAACTTTTCTAATAAATTTTGTTAAAATAGAAAAATAATTTATTAAAAATACTTTATTATATTCATAAACCACCTCAATGGTGGGTAGGTGTGCATATCTACCTCTAATTCTAATACTTTGGATGTAGGTAGAAAGGGATTACTGAAGCACACTGGCTTCCTAGACTAGCAATCTTCCTTAAATGTTATATGCAAGCCTTTTAGAAGTACTTATTATATGAAGAAGATATACTTTAATACTTACAAACAATAGTAGGCATTCAAAAAGATTGATATTGCCATAGTTTGAATCACAAGTATAATATTTGCTAAAATTACTTAATTGATACTGTGTGCATGAATCTACAACATAACTAATTCCACCAGTCAGACAGATATCAAAAATTAGCAGTGGCTGTTCAAACCCATGATAGGAACAAATATAAGTGACATACTAAACATAACTTTTAATAAAGGAGATCACTGACTCTCAGTTTTTTTTCCAGAAACTTGCTTTTTACATTCTTCTCTTCATTTTCTACATGTTCTATGTAATCAAAGTTCGTAAGCAGAGAACAAAGAAAAATATGTGTCAGGGACAGGTTCAATTGGTTATATACCTAGGATTGTAATACAGGTTTTTCTCAGACCTCCAACAATGTTCTCTCATGTACAGATACAAAAACAGTAGTAATTAAATAGTTATAAAATTTGTCCACTTTCATCCTTTAAATAAAGTCTAATGTTACCTTTCACTAAGTTGTGCTCCTGCAAAAACATTCTGGCATTCATTACTCTTTTCAGTTATATATAAAGCAAGTAATTATAAGAATAAGTAAAATAGAATGTTAAGGGGTTAAATGGAGGAGGATATAGATAGACAATAGATGTGGGCCAAATATAATGCAGAGCACAGACCTAGAGCATGAGAGAGGTTGAAACATGTCTAAACCCTGAAAATCTCATCCTGAGATAGGCCGAAGTAAGGATAGTTCCCTCCTTGTTCTGGGCATGCATGCCACGGGGCATGTAGCTCTGTGCCCTGCCCTACCCACACACATTTCCACTATTATTGAAGTAGTCATATAACCTGATGGCCAAATTGCAGGTTTACCTTCCACTCTTCCTATAAGGACATGCCCAGCAAGCACATGGAATTCTTCTTCATGTAAATGAAGCATTCCCAGAACTTCAGCAACAGCCAATAACATACATTCACCCCCCAAATCCCTGCCCACTCACCATGGTTTACATAACCTTTATTATTCCTGATATAAATAGAGCTGTAACATTGAAAACCATCTTAGAAAAGACATACACACTCAAATCAACTGAATTCCTGAGGACCCACCTTGCCTGGACAAGTTTCTTTCCTTTCATTCCAGCCTGATTCACATGAGTTCCTGAATATGCTGAAGGCAGAAGTAGGCCCAGATAGATAGATAGATAGATAGATAGATAGATAGATAGATAGATAGATAGATNGATAGATAGATAGATAGATAGATAGATAGATAGATAGATAGATAGATGATAGATAGATAGATAGATAGATAGATAGATAGATAGATAGATAGATAGAGATAGATAATAGGCAGATAGAAAAACAGAAACTTGTATATTGATGCATAAATGCAAGGGTCTCTGCAAACACCAGGGCTAGCAGACTAATGATCCATGTGAGACAGGAAGGAAATCTCATTTAACCGAACTCAGTAGATGTTTTTGTTTCAAACATCTAAAGTCTGACAACAGGCATTTTATTCCAATGGTTTTAAAGTATAGTACATTTTTTGAAAAGAGACTCCTAGTGTAAAATAATACCATGTGCTCTGAGAGCCATAATTACATGGAAAATGCTGTCAAAATGCATATCACTTCTTCCATGAAGACTGACTATATATAGAAAGGGTACATGTGTCATCTTAAGAACCTAAAAGAGGATCTTGTCTGGTCTTGGTCATACAGAAAATGCAGTGGTCACCTGGGCTATCAACCATCTCCAACCCTATTTGTGGGAGATGAAGGAATTCTCTGGGTATTCACATAGTGCAGAGGTCACCTAGACTATTAGCCATCTCTGGTCCTGCTTGTGCATGTCTAGGGAAGCCAGGAATGGCCTGGCCATACAAATAGGGCAGAGGTCACCTAGGTCATTAGCCATCACCAATCTCAGCCTTCTAAGAATAAAACTGGTCATCTCTATCTCTCTATTTGATGGGACAATTATGTGTGTTTAATAGTTCTGGTTTACCTATAGATTATCTGTGAGCACAAGGACTTTTGCACTCCTGGAAGATACATACCTAGATTACATACCTAGATACATACATACATACATACATACATACATACATACATACATACATGAATGTGTTTATGTGTTTATTTGTGCATGTTTGTATAGTAAAATTGGAAATGATTTAAAGAAAACCACTTGAAGGAAGTATATTAAGAGTAAAGAAGTAATGAAAAGAAATAAGCTGTTTTTGCAGATATTAGCAAGTGGGGAAATTATGGCCAACACAACAGAAAATGTGGTTGGAATTATGGTTGGAATTACTGAAATTTCTGGTTTCTTTGGCAATTTATTTGTGCCATGTGATGTTTTATTGGAGAGTGTCTTATGGGAGGATGTTTTGCCAAAGCAGACACAAGAGAGGATGTTTGGATGAAGCAGAAATGTAGGAAGATGCTTTGTTGAGAAATGATGTATGGTGTTTTTCTGGAAGCTGTGTGGAAGAAGGGCATGTGGTGTCTTGCAGGATCAGATGCTTGAGAGGACATTTGATGCTTGGAAGGGCTGTAAGTATAACCAACAGACAGTGGATGATGCTGTGGCATTGATCTGCCTTGCCATGCTTTGCTGGTCTTCGCTTGCCTGTGGAATTGGTTCACCTTGGCTTCTTCATTGATCATCATTTATCCTGACTTCATACAGAAACACACCAAAAAACTTCTCATGATATTCTGGAATCTTCTTGCCACTTTCCACAGGCTCAGGATAATTAATTGGCAGAGCCTTGCAGTTTCTTCTGGATTGAACTGTTGTTGCTCATTTGTTGCTGATTGATGTTTGCAAGTGGAACAAGGTATTGTTGCTGATTTGTAAGAACTGAACTCCTGATATCCTGACAATGAAGATTGGAATCACCTAAGAGAAATAATTCTAAGCATATCCAGATTCACATTCCTCTTTGACCTATTAACCTTGTCTTTCCTCTACCTCTGATGGGTGGTGGACTGGATAGATGGGTAAAGCATTTAAGAATCCGTATTAAAGTAGATTTTGAGAAATCTAAACCTACAGGCTAAGCATAGGTTTAGGTTTCAATTTAGGATTAGAAAGATTTGGGTGATATTAGATAATTTCAAGAAACACTCCAGAGACTTGTATTAATGAACAAAATAGTAATGATAATGATCATAAAAACCAGGCTAATAATAAAATGCAGATCAAGTAACATCAGAGGTGTCAGAGGAGAAGTTTGGGTTTTTGGCTCCAGTGAGATGTAAACCACAGTTGGAGAATTTGATGGAATGGTGATACAGTTTCCTCTGACTCATTGAGATATCAAGAAAATGAAGCATAATGAAATGAAAAAAAAGAAAGTAACACGGATGGTGCTGAGATAAGGACTTACTGGAAGAGTTTCTCATTTACTTTGTAAGAAAAAAAGAGAACATAATTCTGTGGCATAAGTTTGTATTTTCATATATTCTTAGAGTTCACATGCAAAATGATTCTTATGGTATTACTAACTTCAAACATCCAAACATATGACCCAGGCATTAGTTATTTGGGTAAATTAATCCAGGAGCTCTAACATAGCTCAGTATCTAATTATTGCCTTCAATTATAGTTTAAATGTGACATACTTTCCTCAGAAAGATACTCAATTCTTCAGCATCAAATGCTATTGATAGAAGATTGGGCATGTGGAGTTAATTTAATCAATGAATTAACCCATTGGCAAGAATCTGAATGAGCAATAGTAAGAGGAAGAACCTAGTTAGTGGAAATTGTCTCTGGACACCTGCAAATGGGAACTGCCCCCACCCCATCTTTCTGCTTACCATGAAGAGAGTAGCTTCATTTGATGGCATGTTCCATGTAGCCTATTTTGCCTCATTACAGAACCTAAACTATGGACATCAGTAGCAGTAGACTTACACTTCTGAAACCATGAGTCAAAATAATATTCCTTCCT
The DNA here is from genome assembly GCF_900095145.1 of Mus pahari. Taxonomy (NCBI): domain Eukaryota; kingdom Metazoa; phylum Chordata; class Mammalia; order Rodentia; family Muridae; genus Mus; species Mus pahari. Next base: position 25,088,832 of record NC_034608.1, on the reverse strand, counting down.
TCAGGTGTTTCTGTCAGGCATTTTATCATAGCAACATAAGGATAGCTAGAATCTTTCCTCATCAAAATCCTTACTTCTTCATTATAATGGAGACCACCATCATAAATGTGCATATTCAATCATTCTCTCTCTCTCTCTCTCTCTCTCTCTCTCTCTCTCTCTCTCTCCCTCTCCTCCCTCCCTCCTTCCCTTTCTCTTTCCATTTCTCTATTTTGTCTCCCTGTCTTTCAGTCCTTCTATTTTTCTCTTTCTCTCACACACAGAATAAATAAATTAAATCAATAAATATATAATAAAATATTTAAAGGGATTATTATTAAAGTTTCTTTTTATACTTAGAGGAAATGTTGCATAGGATATTGGGGAACATTGCCATGTTTCTTCTGGTCACAGATAAGTAGCAGCTTTGTTTATATGAACAAGAGTGTAAAGCTTACATTATTAGATATTCAGCAAGAACTCTCACTGGGTAAGAGAACTTACCACCAATTCTGAAGACAATTGTTTAATCCCCCAAATTCACATAGTGTAATGAGAGATAGATCCTATAACTTGTCCAACTTGTCCTTTGAACTCAATTTGAGGATACATACATACATACATACACACACACACACACACACACACAGAGAGAGAGAGAGAGAGAGAGAGAGAGAGAGAGAGAGAGAGCTTTTAAAATAAATATATGACATTTAAACTTATAAGATGTGACTAAGATGCATATTTCATAGACCACTAATAATAAAAGTAGATCTTACTGTATCATGTATCCAGAAATGTATGCACTTCATACACTTTACCTTCACCTATCCTTGGCAAATTTAGTTGGAATATCTGAGTTGGAAGAAATAGAGGAAAAGGCCAAGATTCTACTGTTAGCCATCTCTGGCTGACTGGTTGTTTATTTCCATGACAAAAGCTCATGATCTTTATTGGTACTGGCTCCAATGCAGAAGTCTAACAGAAAAAGAAAAGAGACTAGAGATTGTATTTCTGAAAAAGAAAGATGTAACCAAACAACAGCTTAGCTATTTATCACTTTTATATATTAGTGACATGACTAGAGTCTACCCATCAGTCTGTTTTAGAAATGATGATTTTAGGTAGCCATAGGACCTAGGCTGAATTACTTAGACACCTTTTTCTTTGATGTTTACTTTTCTTTTTATTTATTTTTAAATCCCAACTACACTTTCCCTTCCCTCCTTTCCTCCTAGTCACTTCTCCCACTTTCTCTTCTCCACCTCTCCCCATTTCTTCTTCCTCTATTTCCCTTCAGAAAAGGGCAGGCTACCCATGTATATCAACTAAAAATGGCATACTAAGCTGCAGTAAGAACAAGTTACCCCCTCCTCCTATTAAGGCTGGACAAGACAATCCAGTAGGAGGGAAAGAGTTCCAAAAGCCAGCAAAGTCAGAGACAGCCTGTTAGGAATCCCACAAGAAAGCCAATCTACACAACTGTATCATATGTGTAGAGGGTCCAGGTCAGTCCCATGCAGATTCCCCAGTTGTTGGTCAAGTCTCTGTTGAGGCCCTATGAGCTCAAGTTAGTTGGTTCTGTGGGTTTCCTTGTGGTGTCTTGAACACTCTTGCTCCTACAATCCTTCCTCACCTTCTTATTCAGGATTCCTTGAGCTCTGCCCGGTGCTTAGCTGTGGATCTCTGTATCTGATGAAAACATTAGTTGCTGGATTAAGCCTCTGTGATGACCACTGGCCTAAGCACCTACCTGTATAGCCAAATATCATTAGTAATTATTTCATTGACTTTTTTTGCATAGTATTCTCCATTTTAAGCTTTTCACAAGCTTCCCTTCCTGGTCATGCTAACTTTCCCTATCTGTCTTTATTTGTTTATCTCTGTGAATCAGTTTCCATATGCTTACTGTAACCCCAAATCTCTGATGAAGATACTTTCTCCCTTTAGCATCACTATTTCATAGCTCTATGTATTTCTAATAGATGTTATTAAAGACCATTAATATAGACATTCATACTACCACAGATTCAAATGACAATGAAATGCATTAGAATATTCATTATTTCTTCCTGCTGGTCATTGTATAAATTACGTGAGAGTTTACATGACTCTCAACAATAAAAGGAATGCCAAAATGTTTCAACTATATTATATAAGAAAATTTAATATAAGTCTTCAAATTAAACTTTGTTCTCATGAGAACACAAAGATGGCAGATGAGAAAAAAGATCCCTTTCCACTTAATTAAAGCTATATGGGTATATTTTATACTACAGTTGTGTTCATCCACTATTTTATTAATTTATATCTCAATTATGTTCTAAACAAATTATTTAAAATGAACAAAACTTTCCTCTTTTGTTTAAGTAGTTCTCATTGCAGCCTTTGTTTCTCACAGCAATGAATCCAAAGTGTCTGTTGAAATATAATCAGTGAGAGGAAAATTTACAGTATCATTCATATCAAAATTTCTTTTTTGGCATTTTTTCTTTTCTTTTATTGAATATTTTCTTTATTTACATCTCAAAAGTTATCCCTTCTCCTGGTTTCCCCTCCCAAAACCCCCTATCCCATCCCCCCTCTCCCTGGTTCTATGAAGCTGCTCCTACACCCACGCACTCCTGCCTAAGTGCCCTGGGATTCCCCTACACTGCGGGATTGGGCTTTCACAGGGCCAAGGGCCTCTCCTCCTATTGATGACCAACAAAGACATCCTCTGCTACATATGCAACTGGAGTCATGGATCACTGCATGTGTACTCTTTGGCTGGAGGTTTAGTCCCTGGGAGCTCTGGGGTATCTGGTTGATTGATGCTGTTGTTTTTCCTATGGGGTTGCAAACCTCTTCAGCTCCTTCAGTTCCTTCCTCCATTGGGAACCTCATGCTCAGTCAAACTTTGAGCCATCTCTCCAGCTTATATCACAATTTCTAATATTCTTTAATAGTAATATATTAATTTTATTATAAATTGGTGTGTTTACAAAAATGAACATCTGGCCTGGGGTGAAGACTTATTGTTCAAAACCTTTTCTGCTCAAGCATAAATTTCTGAGGTCAGATTGCCAGCACCCATATAAAAGGATGTGGTAGTGTGAATATGTAGTACCAGCTCTATGTGGCAGAAATAGGCAGATCTTTGAGCTTGATAGCCAGCCAAACAGGTGAATTGTGTTTTCAGTAGAAGACCTTATCTAAATGAGTCAATGAAATAAATAATTGTGAAATTCACCCCCATGCCAACATTTGACTGATACACACTCCTATATAGGGTAACACACCTATATATACAAGTGCACACTCACATACATCACATATTAAGACCAGCACATGCAGAAATTTTCTTTATATCCCAAAACTTATATCCTCAAAATAGATGCTTCCAGATTAATCACTACCAGGTAAAGCTGATGTCAGTAACAATTTTGTATTTCAGGAAGAACACCCTTTCATTCTCAAGGGTGGCAAGCAACTCTGCTCTAATATTGTCTGACAGTGACCTAATTAGAGTTATTTGCATACTAATGAGACTTTGAAGGAGATAAGCAATCTCATGCTTGTAATAGATAATTAATTTGTATTTCAAAATAGGATATGGCTATTTGACAACAACTTAAATGACACATTGAATTAGAAGAGTTGCTCAACTTACTTCTTAACAATAAACTACTGTTTTAGCTTTTCAATTCTACTTAAACCTCAAAATCATGAACATAATTCATGTATATTCATAAGGCAATTCCTCATTAAGTGGCTTAATTCTTAAATTCATCTTTAAAATAAAATGTCTCTGCCAAGAGATTCAGAGTGATTTATATGTCCTTAATTAATGCATTTCTTACTTCTATTGTAACATGCATCTAAATAGTACAATGCAGTTTTCAAATAATCTTACACAATATCTTGGGATCACCCAGTTTTAGTCACTGAAATAGGACCATCTTGAGGAAGGCCTTAGACTCAGCCAGAAAGTCGCAATGAGCCACTCTTTCCCTGTAGAAACTCCCTGTATATTTCTACTATTTGTTAGTGTGAAATAGGAATCATACAACATTAAATAAACTGATAAAACATGTTTAGCAACTCCAATAGGCTCTTTTTTATTTATCATTGAATGCACAAAATATCTAACATCTTTCAACGGATATAGCAACTGAAGGCAGGTAAGGAAATCAAAGTGATTTATATAATGCCTCCTTCTCTAATTCATTAATCTCCCTTTCACTTAAGTTTCAAACTGTAAGTGTAGTTTATTTTCATAAAGATAAGTTATCTTACAGTATGGCTGCTCTCTTATCAATTACTCGACGCCTGGCAACTCTGATGGGCAAAAAGTGCTGATGACATAATTGTGGGTGAGTTATAGGAGCTAACATGGGCCTTTATCCAAGAGAAATTTCAAATTTTTACAAGTAAAAAGACCTCCATACTGTCCTTGAGGTACAACCAAACCAGATATTCAGAGTTATTTATAGACCTTGGTGGCAGAGGGAGGTCAAACACAGCTACTGCTGGATCAGGTAACACAGATGAGGAAGAAGAAGGAAAATCTGGCCCTGCATTTAAAATACTAATCTTAGTAACCCAAAATAACCTTAAAGGTTATCGAGCCTTCTTTCTTTATAATGCACAATGGTTTTTAGCAGAATGAGATATTTGCTATTATATGTATGTGCCATTATTTGACAGGTCAACAGAGCCACAGACAACAGGAATGGATGATGCTTGCAGGATGTTTTGTTAAATTATTTTTTTAAGACTGAGGCTAACTTAGGGCTTGTGTTTTCTAATCTGTATAGAAGAATCAGGAAACTTGTTGTTTGATGCATTTAATGTTGTTGATAACAATTTGTATATTAATTTGAGTGTCCATATAACATGATGATAAATAAATGTTAATTTTTTTTTACATTTACCCAAAAGACTGAAAGAAACATGCTGAAATTCTCATGGAACACTCTGTATGAGCAGGAACACCCTAGACTGCCCATTGCAAATCCCTCTGTATCATCCATACACAAGGCTGGTGAATTCAGAAATGTAAGGATGCCCAACTTTATACTAACTATAACTAAATTAAGGCATTTTATTTTTTTTCAGAATTTTTATTTATTAGTTCCTGAAATAGATTTACATATATTTGTCACAATACATCAAATGAAGACATTAGGGTCAGATACTCCACCTGTTTCAAACTATAAAATGTGAGAACTGGATAGCTCAGCATTTGAAAGCACTTGCTATTCTCACAGAGGACCCTAGTTCAGTTCATAGAGCATCACTTTAAAAGGTTCACAATACTTATATTACAGGTTCAGTGGAGATGACTTTTCTTCTGCATCCAGCAGGCACCTGAACTCACATATACATGCTTGCTACCCACACCTTCACATCCATGCACATCTGTGAAAATAATATAGAACCCGTAAAATATCTCTGACATTTTATTAGAGATAGACCCTCTCCTGAACCATTCTGAAGCAGCCACTCTCATTCTCAAATGCACATTAGCATTTGCAGAGGTCCTGTTGTCCCAGTTGGGGAATTACACACCACCACATGTCTTGTCTGTGTCTTTTGGTTTTACAGGTAGTGCTTCACAGACAGTCTTGCACAGACACTGAGCAGTTCTCACAAGGTAAATGTCACATCAGAGAATGTATCTGCCTGTGCCTGGGTAAGTGAGAACGGTACTGTATGGATGTTCATATAAAGAAACACTGCTGGAATCATTAGGCTGCTTTCAGAATGCTGGAGTTCTCATATCAGAATTTCCTGGCTGCCATAAAGAACCGCTTTAAAAGTCACCTTGATGTATGTTCTGGGTCTAGTGACACATCACAAAAATGACATTTTCTTTTTTAAAAAGCCATACTTTCTGTTCAGATAAAAATAACAGAGGCCTCCAGCACTGTTCCACATTTTATGGTCCTGTGAACAAGCACAAGAAGTTTCATTTATAAAACAACAAAAATCATCAAGGGTCCATTTCCCTGTACCATTTACTTGGAATGCTTGTCAGTGGCTTTGAGTTATCCCCTTTAGTCTAATTTAGTTCTGCTTAATGGGTGAGTATGTGTACCTTACTATTTCAGTCACAAAGCCGTGTTCCCTGTGTACACAGAGTGCTCTCTGGACAAACTTGCTTCTCTTCTATGGAAATTCTTAATAATTCTGAGTAATAAATTCATTGTCTCTAGAAGAAACAGAGGATACACTTAAAGATGAAGTTCTTAGCCCTGTTACCATTAAGAAAATATATCTGCCTTACCTAACTATTAAAGCATATTTCTTTTCCCTGATACAACCTTAGGAATGTTTCTAGGCAGGCTGCCCAGAAGATTGAGTGATAATAGAATGGGCAAAATAAGAGACCACAGCAGATGTAGGACTATTAGTGAAGATTATTTGTCTCAAGGCTGCTGAAAAGTTATGTCAAGCAAGTCAAGAGGTTGACCCTACTCAGCAGCATTTTATAAATAAATATAAACCATGAGTAGAGTCCAAATCAAGTTGCTACTCCTCTGTAAGAGAGTGGTTAGGAATGCTACAGAGGAGAAAAAAAAAAAAAACACAAGTAAACTCATCACTCTGAACTAGTGCGTTCTCTGTTGTTGTGAGAAAACATGACCAAGACACATTGCATAAGAGTTTATTTGACCTTATGGTTGCAGGTAGATAAGAATTCATCATTTTAGGGAAGCATGACAGCGAACAGGGGCATGGTAGCTGGAGCAGAAAGCTGTGAGCTCCTAATAAATCCTGGTGGTTGCACCAGCACAAAGAAGAGAGCAAATTGGCAATGGCATATAATTTTTAATACCAGAGCCAACAGCCACAGTGACATACTTTCTCTATCAAGGCTTTGTTACTTATCCCCTTCAAATAACCACTAACTAGTGAATAATTGTTAGAATATCTGTGCCACAGTGTGTGTTAGGATGTTATTCTCCTTCAAATCATTACTTGTTTTGTGGGGTTTTCCCCCTCATACTCATTTGGATCATACATCTTCAAGCTGGGGCTTAGTGGATAGGAAAAAGTGAGTAGATAGGAAAGATGTGGAATGACTAGGTCAGTGTGTGTGTGTGTCCACTTAGTAACTCACATGCATGCAACAGAAACAGACAAGTACATGAGATAACCCAATTGCATTTGAGTGGAATAAGTAAACAACAGTGTGTGTGTGTTCTTTAGCATGCTTATGGAAGGGGAGAGTGTTCAGCTCACTAGGCTGCAGACCAGGAGGGCAGTAGCAGAAAACATTACACCTTATAACCAATTGGCTGAGGACTCTTTGGCTATTTAGATGGAAATCACAAATTGGGCAAGTACATGTCTAGTATCTTCAGCACTTCTGGGATTTGAGTGCATTGGGTTTGAGTTCTTTTATTTTATTTTAGAGTAAAAGTAGATTCTTCTATGATACAATACATCCCAGACATAGCTTCTTCTCATTCAACTCCTTCTAACTCCCATCTACTTCCCCTCTCCCCCAGATCTACTCTCCCTCAGATTCCTCTTCAGAAAAGAGCTGATTTCCAAGACAGAACAGTCAGCCAGGACAAGGCTAATGTCCTCATGTGTAGGCTAGACAAGGCAACACAATAGGAGGAAGAGAACCTCAAGAGTCAGTGCTAAAGTGATAATAGGATGGGCAAAATAAGACTCCTGCTTCCACCCTTAGGAGTCTCACAGAAACACAAGATAACAGCCAGAATAGATAAGTAAAGGACCTGGTGCAAACCCATGCAGGCCCTGTGCTTGCCACTTCAGTCTCTGTGAGCCCTTATGAGCCCTCCTTAGTTGATTCAGTTGACTTTGTTCTCCTGGTGTCCTCCATTCTGTTTCCTCATCTTTTCTCCCCCTCTTTCACAGGTCTTCCCAATCTCTGGAGAGACCTGATGGAGATCTCCATTTTATATTCACTTTCACTATATAATGTTTGGTTGTGTATAACTGCATTTCCTTCCATCTGCTGCTGTAGGAAGTCTCTGTGGTAACAACTGTACAAGGTACTGTTCTGTGAGTATTGCAGATTTTCATTATTTGTTTTTTGTGATTGTTTATTTGCTTGTTGCCTTTTTTTTTTTTTTGGTTCTATCCTAGGTCCCTGAGCTATTCATTCTCTAGTTCCTAGCCATCTAAGGTAGGCATTGTAGTTCACAGGCTACTTCCCTAGGCATGAGCCTGAAATTAAACCAAACATTGTTTAACCACTTCCACAAGTTTTGTACAACCACTGCTCCAGAATGTCTTATAGGCAAGACAAAGTGTAGACTGAGGGGTTTGTGGCTGGACATCTGAAGCAAGTTTATCTTTCCAAAGCCTGCATAGTACCTTCTCATAGCAAAGAGTCTAGAACACAGGGGCAAAGTCTCCAAGTTTATAACAGCTGAATTCTATATGTTCAATAAACTTTAAAAGTTGTCCTTGGTAATGGAACTCTGTTGAATGTTTTCAGAGAGTGACCTTCTGTCTTGTTGTTTAGAAATCTTCATGGAAGCTCTTACTAGTACTTCCCTGGGCTTTGAAAGCTAGCACACCAATGCCCAGCATCTAATTCACAGCTCTGCCAATTATACTCAAGGGTGCTCAATTCACAAGTGCTCTTTGCTGTCCTTTGAGTAGCCAGAACCGGATATTCTACTAGTTTTCCACAGTTGTGAAATTCACACTTCCCATTAGCAGCACTTGGCAACTCAGCCTCTCTATAAAACTCTTCATCTGTCCACAGTTTACCTCTCTGTAACTGTTCAGCCACCCTTTACCATCTTGTGGCTATCTGTTGTTTGTTATTTTCCCACCATGTCCATCCCTACCTGTAATTTAAAAAAGAAAAAAATCACAATAGGCAGTAAAATGCTCTCAGGTCAGGGTTATCAGGAGATATGCTGCAAGACAGGCAGACCTTTATAGGTACTTTTGGGAAATAAACATGGAGATCTGCAGTGGCTTAAGTAAAGCTGTATGGGGTCCTATAAAGCTTATAAAAGTCTTGTAAGATGTGAAATTGATATTTCTCAGGCTTATAGTAAGATATTTGGAATGCTTATGACTTCACTGAGTATCTTGACCAATATGAAAGTGAAACACTCTGGAATAGTAGCTGCTACTTCTGTCGTGACTCTGACTGCTTAGGTCACTTAGAAGGCTGGACTGAAGTCTCTTTCACACATGATTGGCTGAATTGTTGAGGATTACCTGAGAAGCCATGAGGTCATGAGGTATTTAAAGCATGGATAGCAAGCAGTCAGACATTTCTTCTGATTTAAAAAAAAAAAAAAAAAAAAAAAAAAGGGCAAAGGGTTGATTGTTGACTGACAGCTCTACCACGTCTACAGTAGGGAGGAGGTTCTAGTTGCAGTTACCACCTTCTTTGTTGGAGCTTCTGGAGCAAGAGGAGTTATACTCCCATCAACCCAGAAACCCCCTGACCTGTTTATTCTGGGGTAGCCATTCAGTCCTGGTCAAGAATACCCACATGTAGGAGGGCAAGAGACAACTAGGAACTGCGAAGGATTGTGCCCCTGTATTTTCTTGAAAATTCCAGGGAGAAAGAAAAGAGAGAAAGAAGGAGGGAGGGAGGGAGGGAGGGAGGGAGGAAGTTAGGTAAACAGAATTTTTAAAAAAGCAAGAAAAGATTGGAAGGAAAATATTAAAATAAAACAAAACATGGTTTTAAAAGTTCTTACAACAATAATCTGCCAGGAGAGAAATGTTCTTCTTAAGGGAACTTTGTCAGAAAGTGTTTTTTCCAAGCTGAGCACTGGTGGAAAGGTTTGTCTGTATATAAACTGTCTCAAAAGGAATACAACTTACGATTAGGCTGTCATCAAAAAGTAGTAACATTAACCCCAGAGAGTAGCATGAGTCTAGCTCCTTGCTTGTCCCACTCCATGAGCCTGCCCTTTTGAGACTGACACAAATGTTGACATAAGTGGCGTCAATAAAGTAGAGTAAATGTGCGTGATGAATGCAGAGTTACTCATTCCTTTGCTTTTGAGCAATTATCTGTGCCAGGTTCTGAGGCAGCTGCTGTTTGTGCCATTTAGCATGGATTGATGAAAACTTCAGATCTTTGAATGAGAGGGAACTGTTCTTTTTCTAGCTATGAAGGTGGAGGAAACAAACACATCTCAAGCCTATGTAGTTTGGAGGGTGCTTTGGACAGAAGCAATTTGATGGTGTACCTGAGAGCTCTGGAAAAGACTGTCTATTGTGAATGTTAGTCACCTCTATAGAATTACTATTATTGGTTTACATCTAATTAAAAAAACCCAGTCTCCATTTTCCTCTTTCAAATACCTAAATTCTCTAAGGCAGATAATTGAAAGAAGATATTTAATTTAGAATAATAAAGGTGATTATTTATTTCTTCACAAAGAAGAGTATCACGTTTTGGATGTCAATACCAAGCCACAGTATCACATATCTATTTTACTTTCTGATGTTGGCATGGATGACTAAATACTTTCAGGAGAAAGACATGCAGATACATGCCAGTGCCACATGACTTTTGTGGAGAGTGGAGTTCTCTCAGCTATTGATGCTCCTCAGACGTTTCAGAGGACACTGATTCTTGAGTTAACCTTTGCTGGTCACTTGGTTTACTTAGTGATTTTAAACTGTATTTGTGTAGTTGACTTTTACCTCTATCGTTAATATTAGATGATGCTACTCAGTGTCCAACAAACTGTGTGAACTGTTTATGATGGCAGAGATGATCCAAAATTTTCAAGAAGCATAATCCTAGACGATAAAATTGTATAATTGTTAATCTTAAATGTCAATGAAATCTATATGGGATCAAAACTGTATATTTGAAAGAACTGCATAGAGCCTTAGATAGCTTCTGTCTTGAAACTTAGAAGTTCTTTGGAGATCAAATAAGCAGCACATGTTGAGAAACTAACTAAAAGTTTAAGGAATGAGAACAAGTTTGCAGCAGCAAGTAATTTTGCTTGTAGTTATAATAGAGAAAGCAGTACCATGTAGTAATAAAGTACTCTGTATTCTGTCAGCATTACTTTAGCATGACACAACAGAAAAGAGGATACATAAAAATACATGACTATCACTACAGATTAAAAGAGACACTGAGGGGCTGAAGAGATGCCTCTGTTGTTAAGAGTGCTTGCTACTTTTGAAGAGGACCCAGAGTACGGTTCCCACACCCACATGACAACTAATAACCAAAGTTAACTCATGATCTAAGAAGCTCTGGACTTTTTGGGCAACACACACACACACACACACACACACACACAAATATTGCATGGGTATATATGCATACAAAACACTCATACACCTAATAAAATAAATTTAAAACTCTTTTGAAAATGCTCATTTACCATACACATATAATACAAACAAACAAACAAATAAACAAAGGAAACAGGGAAGAGAAATTAAAGCACAGAACCAAAAACATTATTAATACTTAAATATTAGAGGTGAGAAAACATATTCATTTTTGTTTTTAATATAATTATATTTATAGTTTATGTCTCTCCTTTTAGAATATAATTTTACTTTTAAAACATTCTGACATTAAAATATAATTACAATATTTCTCCTTTTGCTTTCCTCCCTACCTTCAAACCATGAGTATCAGTCTCCTCTCTCCTTCTCCTTCAAAATCACAACATCTCCTGTGGATGACTCCTAGATGACCCAGGATAGGGGAACTCTAGGCTGCTGAGGCAGGAATGGGTGGGCAGGTAGAGGAGCACCCTCATAGAGGCAGGGGGAGGAAGGAGGGGATAGGGGGGTTGGGGAGGGGAAACTTGGAAGGGGGACAGCATTTGAAATGTAAATAAATAAAATAACCAATACAGAGTGAAAAAATTACAACCTCTTCATACATAAGTTGTTCATGCATGCATATGTGTATATATTGGATATACCTTCTGAGATATAACCTGTTCAGTATATACAATGCTAATTATTTTCATGTTCTCAGGGCTGACTACTTGCTACTGGACAACCAATTGATTTGAAAGTGTATCTTGTCTGGCAAAAGCCATCATCTTCCACTCCCAGCTTTCCTTAGTTGCCTATAGTGCATTGTGCATAGATAAGGTCTTTGTTCAGCTCACACTTGCTGTTATATTGGTAAGACTTTATGAACGTAGTGTTTGATATTACTAGGAGACACATGTAACAGAAAACGCCTGATGTTCTAGCTTTTACAATCTTCTGCCCCAGTTTTGAATGTTCCCTGAGTCCTTCTTTTTTTAAATACATCATTCTTTAATAAAACATTTTAAAATAAAAATGGAGCAGTGGGTTGGGGAGTAGGGCAGGGGGGGTATAGGGGGCTTTGGGAATAGCATTTGAAATGTAAATCAAGGAAATATCTAATAAAAAAAGAAAAAAGAAAAAAAAGAAAGAAGAGCTGGACTATTCAAACAGCAGTGTAACAAAGAGAAAGAGGAGACAGGCAACTGTGTCCTCCTAAGGTTTAAAGTTCCCTGAATCTTAGGTGCAGGAGTATATTTTAAATATATTCATAATTGCATTTTATCGGTTATGTTTTTTATGGTAATCTTAGTCTATTGCAAAGAAAAGTTTATTCATGAAGAATAAAGATTACATATATCCGTGGGCATAAAAAAAATTTGTTGTTAGGAATTATGCTGACTTAGTAGATTTGTAGTTGTAGATTCTCTTCCAGAAAGCATGACTTCACTAGTAATGACTATACAGCTAGGTTTCCACTCCTGGGCATGGTTTTCCTCTTAATGAGTGGGCCTCATGTATAATTAGAGAATCCTTGGTTACTACAGAGGTATATGTGCCTTCATCCTTCATCCTTGCCTTGCCTGGTATAGCTGTCCCCTGAGAGGTTGTGCCAGAGCCCGAACAATACAGATGTGAATGCACACAGCTTACCATCAGACTAAGCGTGGGGAGCCTAATGTAGGAGTTAAGGGAAAGACTGAAAGAGCTGAAGTGGTAGCAACTCCACAGAAAGAACAACAATATCAACCAAGGAGATCCCCCTCCCCCAAAGCTCCTAGGGACTAAACCACCAACCAAAGAGTACACATGGTGAAACCCATGGCTACAGCTGCATATAAAGCAGAGGATTACCTTATCTGGCATCAATGGGAGGGGAGCCCTTAGGTCCTGTGTTTGCTTGATAACCAAGCATATGGGGAATGCTAGGACACTGAGGCAGGAGTGGGTGGTTGGAATGGGAGCAACCTCATAGAAACATGGAGTATTGGAGAGGTGATGGGGGTTAACCTGGAAAGGCAATAACATCTGAAATGTAAATAAATTAAACAACCAATAAAAATGATTTAAAAACCCTGAGTTTCCTATTGAAGCTACACAGAACAGACATCCTATTGAAGGTACATTTTCAGAACTGGGCACCAGTCAGAATGGCTAAGATTAAAAATTCAGGTGACAGCAGATGCTGGCGAGGATGTGGAGAAAGAGGAACACTCCTCCATTGCTGATGGGATTGCAAGCTTGTACAAGCACTCTGGAAATCAGTCTGGCAGTTCCTCAGAAAATTGGACATAGTACTACCGGTGGATCCAGCAATACCTCTTCTGGGCATGTACCCAGAAGATCTTCCAACTGGTAATAAGGACACATGCTCCACTATGGTCATAGCAGCCTTAATTATAATAGCCAGAAGCTGGAAAGAACCCAGATGTATTTCAATAGAAGAATGGATACAGAAACTGTGGTACATTTACACAATGGAGTACTACTCAGTTATTAAAAACAATGAATTTATGAAATTCTTGGGGAATGGATGTATCTGGAGGATATCATCCTTAGTGAGGTAACCCAATCACAAAAGAAGTCACTAGATATGCACTCACTGATAAGTGGATATTAGCCCAGAAACTTAGAATACCCAAGATACATTTTGCAAAAGACAAGAAAAACAAGAAGGATGATTACCGTGTGGATACTTCATTCCTCCTTAGAATAAGGAACAAAATACACATGAAAGGATATAGGTACAGAGACAAAATTTAGAGCTAAGATGAAAGGATGTACTATCCAGAGACTACCCCATCCGGGAATCCATCCTATCATCAGCCACCAAACCCAGATACTAATGCACATGTCAGCAAGATTCTGCTGAAGGGACCCTGATATAGGGGCCTCTTGTGAGGCTATGCCAGTGCCTGTCAAACACAGAAGTGGATGTTCACAGTCAACTATTGGATGGAACACAGGGCCATCAATGGAGGAGCTAGAGAAAGTACCCAAGGAGCTGTAGGGGGCTGCAACCCTGTAGGTGNAACAACAATATGNACTAACCAGTACCCCCNGAGCTCGTGTCTCTAGCTGCATATGTAGCAGAAGATGGCCTAATNNGCCATCATTGGGAAGAGAGGCCCCTTGGTCTTGCAAACTTTATATGACCCAGCACAGGGGAAGGTCAGGGCCAAGTAGTGGGAGTGGGTGGGTAGAGGAGCAGAGGCAGTGGGGGGGGGGTATAGGGAACTTTCGGGATAGCATTTGAAATGAAAATAAAAAAAATAATAATTTATTATTTCAAATTGAGAGGGTATTTGTCTATGTTTCATATCATCTGTCATTATAAAGAAACACCCCATTCCAACTTGAGGGATTAACCTATTTCCTGGGACAAAATATGTATAGGACAAGGAGAAGTTCCTGGGAACTGTGGCATCTTTAACAGGAGTGTTATACAAAGGTGCTGATGTATAAAAGTCTGTATTATAAAAGTATTCAGAAATCAGTAATATATGGCCATATCCTGCTTATGCTTATCCAGTGACTTTATTTTTCTCCAATTTTGTGAAAGTAAATCAATGAAATAATAGTTTTTTTTTCTGATCACAAAATTATAGCAAATATCAAGCTCCAGAGATCAGGCTTTGTTGATACAGAAGCTCATCCACTGTCTGTACATTCTCTCTTGATGCTCTCAATTCTCCAGAGGAGAAAAGGTGCATCACTTCTTTATGTACTTGTACCTCTCAACACCATAACAATGAAGGAGAATTGACCTTTGTCTATTGTGACTAATAGATAAAACCAAAGCCCCAGCATTCAAACCACTTATTTCAGTAACATCTTTAAATTTTTCTTATTAGAAAAATATATATCTTCTATCAAAGAAAAACTGTCTGAGTTACAAGTTTTCTTCATGATTTACTCATCCAACTGTCAATGTCCTTGTAAACAGGATTTTTTCAGCATGGCCTATATGCTGCATTTGTCTTGAGATAAATCAGATGGTTTAGATTAGCTAACTCTCATATTTTTTCCCAAAAAAATCATCTGAGAAGCATTGTGCCTTCTTTGATAAATATAATGTTTAATTATGAGTTTAATCTTTCAAATAAGTCAGCAATATTGAATCAGTAACTACAGCATATAGCCAGTTTTGTACTAAAATATGCACTGAATTGTATTTTAATTAAATCACAAAAACATCATTGATGATCAACATATGTGAACAGAAATATTGTAAGCTTTATTGCAGAAATCTGATCCAAATAGAGTTCTTACAGCCATACCAAAATGAAGTTTTACACAGTTCATCCATTAGTTTTAAGGAGCCTGGTATAGCTGTCCTCTGAGGGGCTCTGCCAGAGCCTAACCAATACAAATGCAGATGCTCACAGCCAACCATTGGACTGAGCATGGGAACTGCAATGGAGGAGTTAGAAGAACTGAAGGATTTGAAGGGATTTGCAACACCTTGTAAACTAACAGGACCCCCACCTCCAGAGCTCCAAGGGACTAAACAACCAACCATAGAGTACACATGAAGGCACCCATGGCTCCAGCTGCATATGTTCAGAGGATGGCTTTGTTGGGCATCACTGGGAAGAGAGGCTGTACTGGCTGGTTTTGTGTGTCAACTTGACACAGGCTGAAGTTATCACAGAGAGAGGAGCTTCAGTTGGGGAAGTGCCTCCATGAGATCCAGCTGTGGGACATTTTCTCAATTATTGCTCAAGGGGGAAGGGCCCCTTGTGGGTGGAACCATCTCTGGGTTGGTAGTCTTGGGTCCTATAAGAGAGCAGGCTGAGCAAGCCAGGGGAGCAAGCCAGTAAACAACATCCTTCCATGGCCTCTGCATCAGCTCCTGCTTTCTGACCTGCTTGAGTTCGAGTCCTGATTTCCTTGGTGATGAACAGAAGTATGGAAGTGTAAACTGAATAAACCCTTTCCTCCGCAACTTACTTCTTGATTATGATGTTTTGTCCAGGAATACAAACCCTGACTAAGACAGAGGCCCTTGGTCCTGTGGAGGCTCGATACCTTAGTGTGGGGTGGAAATGGGTAGGTGGGTGGTGGGCAACAACCTCGTAAAAGCAGGGGGAAGGGGCAATAGGATAGAGGTTTGTGGAGGGGAAACTGGAAAGAGGGATAATATTTGAAATGTAAATAAATAAAATAACCAATAACAAATAAGAAATTAATAAGCTACATTTTGCAGATATATTCTATGCTTAACATCTATTCCATTCCATATTTGCTGCACACTTCTTCCTTTGGGACTGGTTCAGCTGTCTGTGTTCAACTCTCCATAGCAGGTATCCCAAGTCTTTGCCATCTCCAACAACTTAGTATCTCTGACACATTGGAGGTATCACTTTTACAACATCATGAAATGGCCCCTCTGAACTTCCTTGTGGGAACTCCCTGCCACACACTTGGCCTCAACAGCTCTCATTAACAAATGAGGAAGATTCCTGTATCCTTCATGACTGTGAAGTCTGAACCACATGTTTAATGCTGAGTTTCCTTAGTCCACATTGCTTTCAGAACTTCTGCTCTCCAAGTTCATACCCCTTAGGATGTCCAATTAAGCTCTATTTACAGTGTTCAAATGCTTTTCTAGTCCAAATTCACAGAGTTTTCCACATTTCTCCAAAAAAACTGCAACTTGGGTTTATCACGGCAAAATGCAAATCTCTCAGTACCAACTTCTAGGTTATTTCTCTATTACTGTGAAGTGAAAAGAGATGCTACAACCAAGAAAACTTATACAGAAAAAAAGGTTCATATTAATTCTGCCAATCCATGAGCATGTTTGATCTTTCCATCTTATGAGATCTTCTTTGATTTCTTTCTTCAGAGACTTGATGTTCTTGCTGTATACTTCTTTCACTTGCTTGGTTTGAGTCACACCAAGATATTTTATATTATTTGTGACTATTGTGAAGAGTGTCATTTTCCTAATTTATTTCTCAGCCTGTTTATCCTTTAAGTGGTGGAAAGCCACTGATTTGTTTGAATTAATTTTATATCCAGCCACTTTGCTGGAGTTGCTTATCAGCTTTAGATCTCTGGTGGATTTTTGGGGTCACTTAAGTATAAAATCATATCATCTGCCAATAGTAATATTTTGACTTCTTCCTTTCCAACCCAGCTATACCACTCCCGAGCATATACCCAGAAGATGCTCCAACATGTAATAAGGACACATGCTTCACTATGTTCATAGTAGCCATATTTATAATAACCAGGAGTTGGAAAGGACCCAGATGTCCTTCAACAGAGGAATGGATACAGAAAATATGGTATATTTACACAATGGAGTACTACATAGCTATTAAAAATGATGAATTCATGAAGTTCTTAGGCAAATGGACAGAGCTAGAAAATATCATCCTGAGTGAGGTAACCCAGTTGCAAAAGAAAACACATGGTATGCACTCATTGATAAGTGGATTCGAGCCCAAAAGCTCCAGTAAACAGGATACAATTAACAGACCACATGAAGCTCGAGAGGGAAGACCAAAGTGTGGATACTTCAGTCCTTCTTAGAAGAACAAAATACTCACAGGAGCAAATATGGAGATAAAGTGTACAGCAGAGACTAAAGGAAAGGCCACCCAGAATCTGTCCCACCTGGGGATTCATCCCATATAGAGTTACCAAACCCAGACACTATTGTGGATGCCAAGAAGTACAGGCTGAAAGGAGCCTGATACGGCTGTCTCCTGAGAGGCCCTGCCAGAGCCTTACAAATACAGAGACAGATGTTAGCAGCCAACCACTAGACTGAGCTTGGGTCCCTGATAGAGGAGTTAGAGGAGGGACTGAAGGAGTTGAAGGTGTTTTCAAAACCATAGGAAGAACAACAATATCAACCAAACAGACCACCCAAAACTCCCAGGAACTAAGACATCAACAAACGGGTACACATGGCTCCAGCTGCAATTGTAGCAGAAGATGGCCTTGTCATACATCAATAGAAGGAGAGGTCTTTGGTCTTATGAAAGCTCCCTAGAAGCCCCAGTATAGGGGAATCAAGGGCGGGGAGTTGGGTGTGGATGGGTGGGTAGATACCCTCATAGAAGCAAGGGGAGGGAGGGAGGATAAGGTGTTTCCAGGAGGGAGGGAAACTGTGAAAGGGGATAACATTTGAAATGTTAATAAAGAAAAGATCCATTTTTTAAAAAAAGGTTTATTTGAACATAACATTTTAGAGATTGAGTCCATGATTTGTGGTCCTGGCAGCAGGCACTCAGGTATGATGTGGGAACAGTGTCTAAGTGCTTACATTTTATTTACAAGTTGGAGACAGAGAGAAAAATAACTTTGAATGGCATGGTTTTGAAAACTGAAAGTTTGACCACATTGACATGTCACCTCCAATATAATCACACCTCCTAATCCTTTCCTAAAATTCGACCACAAGCATTCAAACATAGAAGCCTATGAGAGTGGTTTCATCCAAACCATTACAAGATCTAATGCCCTTTGCCCTTTATGGGTACCTTTATGCACATAAACTCATACAGATACTACAAACACACAAATAAAATTATAAATCTTTTAAAAATACGCACCTCAAAATAAATAGTGTTGCTTAATAATGCATCCCATTCTCTTGTATTTTTAGGAGGAATAACTAATGAGAGTGAGTAAGTTTAGTTTCATTAAGAAAAGCAAATTTAAGCAGGGCGTGGTGGCGCACACCTTTTATCCTAGCACTCCGGAGGCAGAGGCAGGCGGATTTCTGAGTTCAAGGCCAGCCTGGTCTACAAAGTGATTTCCAGGACAGCCAGAGCTATACAGAGAAACCTTGTCTCAAAA
>NC_034608.1:25064182-25069752 GCF_900095145.1 Mus pahari | reverse complement strand
AAAGAAAGAAAGAAAAGGAAAGCAAACTTGATGTATTCCTTTATTTAGAAGAAGCATATGATATAAGTTGACAGTTACTTTGTTTAGACAAGTGTCATAATTTTATTTTATTGGCCACTTTTCTGAAGACAAATAGAGCATGCATTCCATCAGTATCCAATTTGGGTATCCAACATCTATAGTCAAACAATGTCATTGAATCAAAGAGCCAAACTTGTCAGAATTCTTCAACACTAACAATATTACACATAATTTGACCCATATGTGCGTAGATCAATAGCCTGCTGAGGTTGAGTAACATTTCTGTTTTTTTATTCTTCATTTTTAAAAATTAAAATACTTCAAAATAAATATGCTGTATGTTGTTAATCAACTAATGAAAATAAATATACCATTTTGATAATTATAAGAGAATTAACATGAGTTGGATAATCTTTGATTTTTCTAAAATGCATACCATTTTGTTGGAATAAAAGTAGAAATTAAATTTGATACTTATTGCCTCTGGAATAGTTATATTGGCATACTTATACTCCATGGCTCACAAAGTCACCATCAAATTCAGCAGTGATAGTGAATAATTTAAGACAAATGAGGCCACATTTATTATAGCATTCTTTCAAAAATTTGAAAGCATTCTTTTTACATTTCTATGTATACTAAAATATTCTACTGTATTCCTGTAATTTTTATATCCATTATGTTTTTTAGTAGAAATCATTATTTGAGGAAACATGTTCAACTTTACTAAATGAAAAATGGTCCAAACTACTGATTTTTGAGGTAGTTTTAGCTTCAACTGCACAATGTATCATTATTAGTAATTTCTGAGCATTTTCTTTCAAGAGGAAATCAGAATTTACAAAATTAATGCTTGGATATTTCATTTTTTAAGATACATAAATGATATTAGAAAGTTCAATCACTTCTACCAAACTTTGTTCTTGTTGTATCTGAGTCTCACTATGCTATGTGTCATAGGCTGGCCTCTAGCTCAGAATATATTCATCCATACGTATGAAGTATTGAGTTAGTATGCATTGCTATGCCCACTTCCAGGCCTTTTAAAAAAAAGTCTGTATGTATGTATCTCAAAAAAAAAAAGAATTAATGTAATTTGGATCATTTTCCTCATGATTTTGCCTAAAATGCTTATTTTTCTAAAATACAGAACTGAATTTTTTACTTTGTTCTATAACCAATTGTTCTTTATTTAATTTGTACATAATAAAAAATTTTCTGCAGTCAAAGATCAAACAATTTATATGTTTACCATATAAATTTTAGCTATCTCTATTACAAAATAAAACCATTATAAGGAACATAAAAATAAACTACAAGAAAGTTTGGAAGATTGTAAAAGTAATTGATAGTTAAAAAAAAGGCAATGTCTCAATTCAAACTCCCTCTGGCTATTTTCAAAAATAATTTTATTTACTCTGTATTATAAAAAATGCAACATGAAATAATGAATATTGACTAAATCTACAGTTAATATAAAATCTGTTTGTGAAACCCATAACAGATGGCTTGATGCAAATTAAAGTCTTCACTCTGCCATTTAGAGTTGGAAGAAAGGACATATATTTTAAGGTACATTAGTTCCAAACTACTTATTTCAAATCTATCATACACTCAGAGAAACAAACTTATTTAACAGCATACTTGTACACAGGGTTTGTGATATCGCTCAGTGTTGAAGTACATACTGAGTATGTGTGTGGAATCATGGCTTTATATCTAGTAGCCTGAGAAAAATTACATATTCTAAATAAAATAGCCTCTTCTATACAAGAGTATTTGCACATGATATCCTTATGTAATGTGTGAGAATGGCATTGAGAATCGAGAAAGATTCTTACTAAAACATTTCCACAGGGTTGAAAGTCAAAGGTAAGCCATCTGTACCTAATTCTTCCAGGACATGAACAATCAAATTTCAAAATACTTATAGTCATTCACATGCTAAAGCAAAAAACCCTGAGCCAGCAATCATTAATTTATCAGTTTCTGTGATAAAATATTAATTTGTTGTACATATTATTCAACTTTCTGTGATTATGTCATTTAGCCCTAGGTTCATGATTTAGAACCCACTGAATCCACTGCATTCTTACTCATGTGAGTACTCACTGGCAGGTTTAATGACTGAAGATCGTTAGGAAAGTATCCTTTGTTGGAGTGTCTTGGTCATTTATGTAGGACTTAAACAATTTCTAAGATATTCACTAAGTTCAAGTTATAGTCTATTTAAATAATATTAAAGTACAGATGTGTTCTCTACTTACATGTGTGATTTTCTTGGTTGTCATGAACTTTATGCTGTGGTTTGATGCTTCGATGTAAATATCTAGGTTTTCTCACTTACAGGATAGCTATAGATCAAGGTACTGAATGCAGTGATTTGATTTATTTACTGACAGTAATCAGAGCAAGTATGATTAAGGTATTCTAGAAAATACACAAAAAAGGTTGGATACACAGAATACTTTATATTGCTCAGAAGGAAAGTCAGTTACATAACTTGGGCTTTGAGAAACTGATTAATATTTTCAACACATTATTTATGAGAGAAAGACATCAAAATTACCAAGTGTTCCTATTATCTATATTCCAGACAAGGTTCTTACTTTACCTATCTCAATGTATGTTTCATTGACTTTAGTTGTACTACAGGTATTCCATTTTTGAAGTAAGCACATTTAAGTATTTATATATTATCTATAGTGCTCAAGATTAGGCCATAATTTCAAAATTATAAGATAATGATCTTAAGTTTATATGAAGGCATGGATGCACTCAACATGGCTATGTTCTTAGACCCACTATGTTTTAAGATCTAATGTAAAATACATATAGTTATTATAGTTTGCAAAAATCTGATAGTTGCTATATTTTGTTTTTTGTAATCTACAAATATTTTATTTAATTCTATTCTGTACTTCCAACCAGTAGCATCCAAACCAATACTGCTATTCCTGATGTAGGCCTTCTGGGATTAGTGCTACATTGCATGAGATTTCATCCCCTCTTAGTTATAGACCCAGGTACTGAATACACTATATAGATGTACTTCAGTGAACACCATAACTACCCATTAAATTATTCAATTCATAAAGTTATATACCATTTGTTGTTACTGCTGAAACAATACAGTGCAATTAAGAAAACAAATTTCTCATTTGCATTTTATGTATATGGGTATTTTGCCTGATTGTTATGCCTGTGCCTCATATTTGTCCAGTGCCCTGATGGGCCAGATCAAGTCAGTTCCCCTCAGACTGGAGTTATAGATGGTTGTGTGTTCCCATGTAAGTGACGTCATTCAAAAGTGGGTGCTATAATAGAGCAACCATTGCTCTTAAAAACCAAGCCATTTCTCCACAGTCCCACCAAACCATTTTTTCAAAATATATTAGATATTTGAGAATTTCTTTCCATTTACCAGTCCCCTTCTGTGCACAGAAAAGTTATCAAAGTGTATATTTTGTAATTATACAGCTTTCCTTAGTGTATATTTTTAATTATATAGCTGTTAGTGGTGTTACCTTTAAACATTGGTTCTCATCAACAGCTTTAAACTTCATAGGAATTATCAATTACAAGGTATAATTTATTTTTTTTATCCTCCAAAATATTATGTATTCAAAACCCATTTGAAAAACATTAAAGGTTGATTTTAATTAAAGGTTGATCTTCTTTTATTTTGTTAAATAAAAGTGAAATATAAAAAATATATTTTATTATAATAATTTAAACAAAATATGCATAATAAATATGATACAGTAACTAAAATACTATCATATATACATGCTTATTTTTCCTTCCTTAAAAAAGTCATGAAAGTAGAAGCATTATCTTAAACATGAGAATGTACCAGAACATGTGTACTTCACATTCATCTATAGTTCAGGGACATTTATATATTTCAAAATCATTATTTTATAAATTATCTTATAAAGAAATTTGTTTCATTATGGCACCTTTACAATTACATAGCATGTATTTTGTTCATAATCAACCCCACTTTTCCTCTTTTTAAATTCTCTGTCCCATGGGTATACCTGTCTCATGATTTTATGTCATTCTCCCGTGGAACACTTCAATTCTTCCCTGCCCCATGGGTTTCTGTCATTCTTTCAAAGAATACTTCTCTCTTTCCCTCTCCTCTCTGTTTCCCTTGTCTCTCACCTGTCATACATTGTGATGGTTTGAATAGGTCTGGCCCACAAAGACTCAGGTTTGAATGCTTGGCCCACAGGGAGTGCCAATATTAGGAGGTGTGGCTTTCTTAAAGTATATGTATTCTTTCAGGAAGAAGAATGTCATAGTGGAGATGGGCTTTAAGGTCATGTATGATGAAGCTATGCCAAATGTGTGACACAGTTTCCTTTTGCAGCCTGTGGATCAAGATGTAGAACTCTCAGCTCCGTCTCTAGTACTGTGTCTGCCTGCATGCTGCCATGTTTTCGATAATGAACTAAACCTCTGAAACTATAAGCTGGCCCCAATAAAATGTTTTCTTTATCAGATTGCTGTGGTCATGGTGTCTCTTCACAGCAATAAAACCCTAAGACACATACACATACACATTCACACACATACAATCACACGTAAACAGACACAGTTTGCATATGTACATTTGCATATGTATTAATTTGCAATATAGATAATACATATATTGGTACTCTGTTTGGACTCTACCCCCACAGTTACCTGGCAACAGCCAGGAAGGCCTGGCCCACTATAAAAGGGGCTGCTTGCCCCCTCCTCTCTCTCTCTTACTCTTGTCTTTCTTCTCTTGCCTCTTGCCCTCTTGCTCTCCCTCTTTCTCTATTCCTTCCCTCCTGGCTTCTACTACTCTATTCTCTCCTTTTTTCTGCCTTTCTCTGTCTCTATGACCCTGACCCTCTTAATTCCCATCCCTGTGCCCTGAATAAACTCTATTCTGTGCTATGTTGTCAT
This sequence comes from Mus pahari, assembly GCF_900095145.1. Lineage (NCBI taxonomy): Eukaryota > Metazoa > Chordata > Mammalia > Rodentia > Muridae > Mus > Mus pahari. Next base: position 25,064,787 of record NC_034608.1, on the reverse strand, counting down.
GTGGCTTATTCCTCAAGGGGAAGGGATGTCTTGGCATGGTCATGCAGAGTCACCCCCTTCCCCCCACACCTCACCACACCCCCTAGAACATATCTTTATATTCCTTTATCTGTGATTATAAAAAGAATGATTATAAAAGATAAAGGAATATTAAGATAAGAGGGTAGTAGAGGCAAAGAAAGGCAGAGAGGGAAAGAGCAGAGAAGTAGAGGCTGGCCATGACCATGTGGAGAGAGGTGGGAAGGGAATCGGATATAGTGGGAGCAGGAGATTTTGGGGAGGAGCATACCTGGCTGTTGCCATGTAACTGTGGGGCTGGAGTCCAAACAGAATACCAACAATATATATGAAAGAAAGCATGCAATACTGTTTTGCTGAGTCAGGAAATGTTGACCATTATGATCTCAAATTATCTTGTTTTTCTGCAAATAACATAATTTTGTATTTTTCTTTACATAGATAAAAATTTCTATTATATGTATAAACCATATTTTTATACATTAGTTAGTTATTTATCAATTATATTGGGATATTAGTGTTTTGTAACAGCAATTAAAGTTAGTTATTGTGAGGAGCGGGTTTGGCTGTGGCCCCAAGATGGCACC
>NC_034608.1:25060875-25063922 GCF_900095145.1 Mus pahari | reverse complement strand
GGGGATCTTTTTACTGCACATAGTTATGTTCCTGAATAAACTGCTTTGAGAAGGACATCGGTTTCGTCGCTTCTTTTCTGCTGATCAGAGATAGTAGCGACAAGTTATATTAATATAAAATTTAATAAACTTTACTATTTTATAAAAGCAAGTATTATGTATCATGTTAAGTATAGTCTTTGGATATGACAAGAATTTTATATGGCTTCTAATCATTAAAAAAATGGATTTCATTTTTCACATATAAGCAAGTATTTTTCCCTTAAAAAAAGACAAATTTGCATTATTCTTTGTTTAGAATATTAATTTTCTAGTCATAATTTTAAATCTATAATTGTGTAATATAAAGTATTTATAAAAATAATAATGCCCTTGGTTTATGAAATGATTATTACAGATGAGTTGTTTACACTCCACTTATTATAAGCTATGAGAGAAAAAACAGGGATTGCTTACAGATATGAGATAATTCTACAAATTGTCAAAAAGATAAAGATCTCAAAGGACACAATTTAGGACCACAAGGGAGAGAATAACTCAAAGAGCTGAATAATGGTTTTTTATGCTCCAAGCCAAAGCCTTGCGGAATGTGAGAAACAAAAAGGGAACTTATCTAATCTGAGCCAATGTCTTACTATGAGTGGACATGCCAGGAATTCTGAGACTAGCCATACCTCAAAAATGATGGAATTATCACTGTTCTTAAAGACATGGCCCCAGTCTAGATAATACCGTTTAAATTGGAAATGCCCTTCATATCTCATATCTGGTTGGACATTTAATTTATTTCATATTTCAACTACAAAAAAGTAAACAAAACATGTTTAATTCACAAATCGGTTTATCATGAAGTTTACATGTATTTTCACACACTATTGTCATCCTTTTATTAATCAGATATGTTACACACTAATTATTTTACTCAAGTTTTTATTACAGTTAATCACATTTGGTTTGAGGAGATTTTGTTTTCTAGCATAGTATATTAAAATGTCAAAATATATTTTGGCTTTTAAAATTCATCTAGTAGTTCTCTCTTTTTAATTAAAATTTAGAAATTTATAATTGCAAAAATGTAAGTCAGTGGCATTGTTTTATTTTGAAAACTTCTTTTTTATTTTTTGGTAGGCTTCCTTGGGTTTTATCACATATAACAGTAACATTTTGGAGTAACTGTTTTCATCTGATTAACTCTAAGAAAAACTTAGTGAGACAATCATTATGTAACTTATGTATTTGTGTAATTTATTTTGACAATTAAATAAGAACAGAGAATTCATATGAAAATTATCAAGTTTTAGGCTACAATTAAAAACTACTTTTCTTATTTGCATTACCATATATGTGGTTATTTGTAACATCTTAAGTAGAAAGCAACAATTTTTAATTCATTTTAGAATCTATTTACATAAAGCTATTTATTTTAATCATTTTCATTCACAGGATTCAGTTTAATGTTTAAGCAAGATAATCTAATATATCTAGGTCCTTATTGTAATTATAATTCTGAATACAACCAGATATTCTTTTCTTTATTTTTCATAGAATCAAAACAATCAATAGCTATTACATTGGCTTTAAAACAGGATTTGACTTTTTTCTCTTGTGGTTGTAGAGCATATAGATCAATTGTAATAGAGCAATCCTGTTGGTTGGTTGAATTTTTGCTCTAGATTCTTTCTTTAATATCTCTACGGCCCATAACCCTCTAACTCATGCAATACCTCTATAAACTGGGAAGAACTAGAGAGTGGAGGAAGACCATCTCCTGGCTTAGATTGAAGCATGCCTGCTAATATTCAGTGCACAACTCTTGACTTCTCCTGCCATCTATGAAACATCCATTGCAGTGTGATTATATTTAATTTTTGGACAAAAATTTGAGAAACTCTTAGAAGCTTTGCTAGTACAGTTCCTGCAATGAAAAGTGGTTCCTCTGTGGCATGAAATTTTATTATAAAATCTGTTTTGCACTCATCTAATTCATAGTTTGCTCTTTTTTTTTCCATATGGACTTCTCTCACTTGGCTTTTTTGTAGCCACAATAAGGAGGTCAATGTCTCCCAGTGAGTAGAACTCAAGGCTCCTGCTGGGAGCTGTTCCCTGGCTTTTTAAATAGGGTGCTGCCAGGGAGGTTGATGGGAATCTTATGAACCTGGCATTTTGCAAAGTGGAAGAAAATTGCCTTTGTCAGTGCCACAGTTAGACAGATGAATAGTTGGATATAGTGTATTTAATATTTAACACGTTAAATTTACATTTCTTGAACTGGGTAGATATGAATACAGTAAAAAAACAATCTTATTGTGAACTTTAAGTATTTCTTCATCATAAATGTGTTCTGAATTAAAATGATTCTCTTAATTGTGGAAAGGTAACTGCAAAAGAAATTTAGAGTTAGAATGTTACAGCTTTAATGTGGCTTATATTTTAGGTACTACTTGCTAAATCTGGTATGAAAAATAAGAAATACAATCCTCTGCTTTCTTCAGTATCCTTCACTATACATTACAATTTATTTTTCAATTTTAACATAATTGATGCTAATAGGGTTTACTTAAGAAACATAATTTTAAAGAGTTATTTTGGTCATAATTGAATGAAATACTCATCGATATATTTACTATTTTTTCTGCTTACTTCTTTGAGTCATTTGTTTATGAGGCTTTTATTATTCAAATCATTTATCTAATGTTTCTGGGCTATTAACCTCCTAAATTCTTAATATGCTTGCAAATGCTAATTCCTTGCATTGGACTTTATTGTATCCCCTTTTAGTTGAGATAGACCAAGACAAGCTATAGATTCTTTTCCCTCTTTTCTTCATGATTGTTGGTTTTATGTTTCCTCTGGCTTCAATCTCTAATTTTATTTCCTAGATCTATTCTTCTATTATATACAATTTCATAAGCCTGGACTCCTGATTCAAACTAGATGATACAAAAATGTATATCTTAGCACATTTAATGAGAATCTTTGTTCTCATCTGGATATCTATACAGGCAGAAACCATTCCTGCCTGTAGGTGGAACAACAATATGAACTAA
>NC_034608.1:25052119-25060765 GCF_900095145.1 Mus pahari | reverse complement strand
AGGGGAGCAGAGGTGGGGGGAGGGTATAGGAAACTTTCGGGATAGCATTTGAAATGTAAATAAAGAAAATAATAATAATAATAATTTAAAAAATTAATTTAAAAAAAAACATCTATTGGAAGCCTGAAAGAAATAAATAAGCATTTTGAAGTAAAAAAAAAAAAAAAAAAAGAAACCATTCCTGGAGGTACAAACAATAGACAAGTTTTTTATTCTTATCCAGGGAAGACAACATAAAACAGGAGGCTAAGCATGACTCTAATTTGTGATAATCTATCTGGAAGGTTTTAATCAGTCTGAAAAGCAGTCTGATTGGACATAAAGCATATGCAATTATACAAAAAACTGGTGAATTGTTCCTAACTTTGTAAAAAATATTTGCAGGTTATTATCAGTGAGTTATTTTCAGTTAGAGAATGACTAGTTAGAGTTCTGACTATATAACACTGGCCTAAATTGGAGTCCCTATTTTTCGTGCAACACAATTGTTGCAGGAATAGATGCTAAAGTAACCCACGAATTAGGACATAAGAAATTATGGCATGTTTAATATACAAGCTTGCACTATATCTTAATATACATGATTGACATCAAGTGATATAATTATGTATTATTAATTTATAATTATATCTAACCATATTATATAATAATTTAGTATAGTAATATAATATAGTTTTCCACAACCAATAGCAGTAAGCATAATTTTTCATTGAATTTTCTTAGTCTGTGTATTTGGCATAATCTGTCATTGAATATTCCTAGTCTATATATTGTATTTATCTTGAAAGGAGTATCTGAGAATAGTACCAGACCCTCACAAATAATTTTTGGATGATCACTGTTCTACAGATGATATTAAGCTATTTTACAGGCATTGACATTAGAGATCAAGACAACACTTGAAGCTTGATTGAATGTCAAGGGGAAACTGTAGGGCTCTTCTAATATTAGTTACACTAGAGCTTAATAAGTCTATACTCTTGCTTATTGGCCAAATAAACGTGAGTAACCCACTAATTTCTGAAATCTCAATTTGTATTCCTGCTTTATAGGAATGAACAGTCTGCCTTAGCAGAGATAAAAATGTTGCTAAAGTACATAACAACAAAATATAACAATGACTTCTAGAGCATATACATTCTCTTAGCATCATAAGGATCCTAGAGGTAATTCAACATATTTGGAGTGGTATACATAGATTATATGAAAAGTCTATAATATTTCATGCAAAAGACAAGAAATTACAACATTTCTAAACAAATATGTTTCCCAAATCACCCCCTACCAAGGATTCTGAGGGGTAACTATATATTTCATTGAAGTCTTGCTTTTCTTATTTTATAAAATAGTGCATTATTGGCTTTGCTTTCATTTGTATTTACCTACTTTGTGTTACAAAATCAGATTATTGAAACATATAAAATGGAATTTGATTGAATTTTATAGTTTTAGCATATAATATTCAATTTAAAATAAGTATTTGTGAGTAAAAAAATCATAATTGTTTATAAAAAGAATGAAAGTAGAGGAACTATTAGAATGTTTTTTTATTGTTGTTGAAAAGGAAGAGTATCTGAAACAGGTTTGAAATAGCAGTTTTCTATGGTATATATTTTCCTGGGCAGGCTTTAGATCCCTCAGGGTAACTCATGATTGTAAAGACATCATGGAGTAGGAAGAAAATTAGAAAGGCCATTTAAAATGGAGCAACATTCCAGGTCAATTTCAGGATGTGTAATGATGTGAGAAATGAAGAAAAGTAGAGAAATCCAGTTCTGTACCCCAACACTGTGTGAAATGAGACTGAGTTAAAAGTCAGTCAGATATCTCCTTGGAGTTGTGATTTATTCACACTACAGCAATTAACTATCTCATATTTTTGCAGTTGATGGTTTTCTTCTCTCCACTAAATTGGATTGTTCTTGCTACTGTGTATTGTTTTTTATTGTATCATACTCATTATCATTCTTTCTAAAAATATGCCTACTTCCAAACTTATGATAAATTGTGTCCATTTAGTTGAAATCAACAAAACTAACATCTACTAAGAAACTTCAGAAACACCACTGTGACGGACTTTATAGGATAGATATAAGTAAATCTCATGAGACTTGCAAAGAGTAAAACAGTTGAATATCATGAAAGCTAGAGACCAGAGGAAAACAGTCACTTTCATAAGGAGAATGATTCACAGAGATCTATTTTAGGTCATGGTCTGTCGTGGACAAAATTCATCAGGAAAGGAAAACTCAGAGTGGTGTCCTAGGGTCTGGTGACACTGCTGAGAAATGATTAATCACTCCACATGATAATCATTCTTTATTTGGCAAGAAAACAAAAGAGAAGGGTACAGAAAAAAACCTTTTTGTACAAGAGTCAATATTTAGAAAATTTTCTGTACCTTTAACTAATGAACTAAAATTGAAGTTAACAGCAAATAGTTATATACTTTTAACAGAAAGTAGAGAAAAATCTGCTTTGACTTTCAAAATGAAATATTTAAAGAACACAGATCTTTAATTTTATATAACATTCTACTATTTATTATATAAAATTTACTGCAACATCAAAATGGCCTGGAGCATACACATATTATGATATGCATGCTTTCAAGAACATAGCCTACTCCCTTATTAAAGCAAGACTTAAAAATCTGACTGAATATAGATATGCTTCATCCATGTTGAATAATTTATTGATTATAGTATTTCAATCACAGAACTGCCTCTTTTCATTGGCATATGTGATTATATTTCATTTTTATTTATTTCCTGTGCTGAAACCTGAGTTCAAGCATATACTATACTAGGACCTGTTTAATGATGTAATGAACTAAAAATTTTAGAATAACTGTGATTAAACATATAGGTATATAAATGTCAAACACCAAACAAATTTTTTAAAATTATTTTATTAGATAATTTCTTCATTTACACTTCAAATGCTATCCCAAAAGTCCCCTATACCCTCCCCCCACCATGCTCGCCTAACCACTCACTCCCATTTCTTGACCCTGGCGTTCCCCTGTAAGGGGCATATAAAGTTTGCAAGACCAAGCAAGGGGCCTCTCTTCCCAGTGATGGCCGACTAGGCCATCTTCTGCTACATATGCAGCTAGAGACAGGAGCTCTGGGGCACTGGTTAGTTCATATTGTTGTTCTACCTATAGGGTTGCAGACCCCTTCAGTTCCTTTGGGTACTTTCTTTAGCTCCTCCATTGAGGGCCCTGTGTTCCATCCAATAGCTGACTGTGAGCATCCACTTCTGTGTTTGCCAGACACTGGCATAGCCTCACAAGAGACAGCTATACTAGAAACCTTTCAGCAGAATCTTGCTGGCATATGCAATAGTGTCTGCGTTTGGTGGCTGATTATGGGATAGACCCCTGGGTGTGGCAGTCTCTGGATGCTAACAAATCTTTTTAACCTAAAAGAGAAAGATATGAATTATGTATCTTTAATTTAGAATTTTATTTTATTTTTGAGAGAATTTTATTTCTTAAGTTGGAATACATGACTGAACTTTAAATCTGTATAACTTCCATGTAAAACATTTCATGTTTCAGAATTTTTTACATTGTAAAATAGTTGTTAGGAAAGCTGTTAATAAAAAAGCCAAGATAAATTATATTAAGATTGTAAAAGGCCTAAGTTTTATCTTTTAAAAATATGACTGATATGCCATATATTTCTGAAGTCCATCAGAAAACATCCAATTCCTGATCAGTAATGGAGTTTGGTGTGTTATTCACTTCAGTGACAGTAGCCAAGGGCCCTTATTTTCCAGATCTCTGAGTCCCAGTACCCAAGCAATGTACCTCCATGGATATGAAAGTGTTAGAGCCCTGAGCTTAAAGACCCCAATCTTTCATGATGCGCAGTAAATGTAATAAATAAATAAATAAATAAATAAAAATAAAATAAAAAAGCCTTTGCTTCAAGGGGAGAACATTTTTTTTTTTTTTTTCAGACTCCAGACTAACGTTTCACCTTTTCTCTTGGTCATGACAAATTGACTCCAGGACAAAGCCATGATTCAGAATACCCACGATACAACTCTCAGATCATATGAAACCCAAAAAGAAGGAAGACTAAAGTGTGGATGCTTCAGTACTACTCAAAAAAGGGGAGAAAATAATCACGGGATTTAAAGGGAGGGAGGGAGAAAACTGAGAAAAAGAGAGGAGAGGGAGAGAAAAAGTGAGGCAGGATCAGATGTGGGAGGAGACCAAGAGAAGTACAGAGGGTGAGAAAATTGAAAGGAGGTGTGTAGCAGTGGGGAATGGGAAATTGGGGTAACCACTAGAAAGTCCAAGAAGCTAGAAAAGCATGAGGCTCTCAGGATCCAACAAGGATGACATTGGCCAAAATACCCAACAAAGGGATGAGAGAACCTGTTGAGACCATATCCAGTGGATAGGCATGTCCACAGTTGAGGGTTGAGGCCACCCACCCATCTCAAAAATATTAACCCAGAATTATCCTGTCTAAAGTAAATGCAGGTACAAAGAGTAGAGGAGAGACTGAAGGAAAAACCATCCAGAGACTGCCACACCTAGTGATCCATCCCATCTGCAGATGCCAAACCCCCACACTATTGCAGATGCCAAGAAGTGCTTTGCTGACAGTAGCCTGGCATAGCTGTCCCCTGAGAGTCTGTGCCAGAGCCTGACCTATACGGACGTGAATGCTTACAGTCACCCATTGGACTTAGACAGAGGACCCCAGTGGAAGAGTTATAGGAAGGAACTGAAAGGGTTAGCAACCACATAGGAAAAACAATATTAACCAACCAGACCTCCCCAAAGCTCTCAAGGACTAAACTACCAACCAATGAGTACACACTAAGGGACTCATGGCTCCAGCAGCATGTGGCAGAGGATTACCTTATCTGGCATCAATGGGAGGGGAGTCCCTTTGTTCTATGGAGGCTCAATCACCCAGCATATGGAAAGCTAGGGTACTGAGGTGGAAGGGGGTGGGAGGGGGTGGAAGGGACAACACCCTCATAGAAGCAGGGGAGCAGGAGGGGGGATAGGGAGTTTAACTGGGAAGGGGATAACACTTTAAATGCAAGTAAATAAAATAACCAATTTTAAAAAGGAAAAAATAACAACAAAATAATGAAAACACCACTCCAAAGAGTAGGGTGGCAAGCTCCTAGTACACAAGATACACACACAAATATGAAAGAACATGAAGGATAATTTCTCCAGTGCTTACTAAAATCCTTTTTTCATGCTTTTGAAAAGTATTTATGATAGTGTTCTAATGTATGTCTTATCATGAGAAATTCACATGTTATAGTCAGCATACGGGGGGCGGGGCACGGACTGCGATTCAGCTTCAGGAGGCATGGGTGGCGATACAGCAAGAAGTGGAACTCAGGGACTTTACTATGGTGAACATGGAACTCTTGACTTCATCGTAGAAAATAAATTCTAAACAAACCAATACGAAACAAAATTGGAATTTAAAGATGTTTTGAATATACGTAAGCACAGGGTTTAAGAGAAGGAGGCCTTCAAGTAAAAAGAAGGTAGTGTTCTAGTACAGGCTTTTAAAGGGAGGTATAATTAACGGTCTTCTAGGTAGCCGTGTATACATTTTTGGCAGCTTCTGAAGTTGCATTTTGAAGGGTTTGCTATGGAAACCTCTCTCCTCTCTCCGTAAAGAAGATCACGGGGTGTTTCCTGATGTGAATTTGATGGTATCATAGCTGATAAGATAAAGCCCTGGGGTCACAAGAGTTGCACAGAAGTTAAATCATTTCTTATTGTAAAAACAAAGCTTATAGTCTTGTTTGTGAGAGACTCTAAAAATAACTGTAAACGGAGTGAAACTACACTTAAGGCTGTAAGCACATGCATCTCCATTTTAACATTCTGGTTTTTTGTTTTCTTTTATTTTGCTATTTTGTTTGTTCTGTTTTAAGACGGGATTTCTCTGGGTAAGAGCCCTGGCTGTCCTAGAATTTGCTTTAGACCAGACTGGATCTAGAATCCACAGAGATCCACTGACCTGCCTTCTGAAAACTGGGATTAAAGGCATATGCCACCACATTAAATTATTTGAAAATATTTCTACATAAATGAACTATTATCTATTACAAAGAAAATTTTGTTCATTGACATGATATTACTGATTCTCACCTAAAAAGAGGTCTCAAGAAACTCTAAAATAAGAGGCTTCTTTGTCTACTCACGCTCATACAGTAACCCCCCCCCCTTCTTCCTATCCACCACCAATTTCACTTGACTTGTTGGGTGTGTCTTCTCTCAAATCACACTTAGTATTGCTTGATGTTTTGCAGGTTGACTGAGATCCAAATAACCATTTCTATAAACAACACACTCTTCAGACAAGGGGATACATATGGATCCACTATCAATGTCAGAGTGATAGAGATGTCAGGGTTTCAAATAGCTACATCACTTTTCATGTCTATTTACCTTTTATAACCTCTTGATAAAAGCTACAGTTTTCTTTGCTTTCAGTACTATAGGTTCCAGTGTTTTCCTTATTTCCTCCCTCCTTTTCTTAAGATCAACTTTTAAATTAATGCCCCCAAAAAACTTTCAATTTATGTGCAATTTTCCCAATAATTTGAATAACTCTAAATTCCTCTGACTCCCAGTGGCAACTATTAATTCATAGAATAAACCTTTACTTGTGAAGCTTCCCATACAAAACTATGCAAACACGCCAATGTATTGATCTATATAGCCTTAAAAAGTTTATTTGAAAACATTAATTTTAGAAACTTCCATTGAGCTGATGGCAGTGTTTTTATTTTTCTTCTACAATTTTATGAAATAGATTTGAAAGAGAATTGCAATATGACTACCCTGTTCCATATCACATATCTGTTAAAAATTTGTGGTGTTGAGTCATATAAGTAAAGAATTGAATTTTAATTTTACCCAATCTCAGCCAGTGAAAATTTAAATTTAAAAACTATTGCTCATGTTAAAAACTGTTCAATATGTCTGGAGTAGCTGAGTTGCATGAATTTACATTTAGAATAGTAAATTTAGTGAAATTAAAATCTAGATCAAGAATTTCCGATGAAAATTGAGAATCTATGTGATGCTATCTTCAAATACTGAAACACAGAGCAGATTATTGAGGGAAAACATATTAACACTGTAGGTCTATTACACAATGTACCCTAAAGAAGAGAAACGTTTGGTTATGTGCATTCTTCAAACAGTTGGGTTACTCATTTCCATATTTTCCAGTAAGATCTGTGTGTAACTGCATTCAATTATGAGTAATCTGGTCATATGTGTTAAATAGTTTTATTAAAGTAATCATAAATATCTTTCAATTTTATTGAATAACTTTTTATATGCCTTAGAAAACATTTTACAGATAAGTATATCAAAATGTAAACAATTTAACCTAATTGGATTTAACTAATCCTGACAAAATTCTTGCTAAGCCTCACTTGCCTAGCCTTTCTTAGTGACATTTACATCTGAATTTAAATCTGAAAACTGAATTTCAAAACCGTTACCATGCAAACTTTAGTATCAGTGTTAAACTATAGGGCTAGTGCTATAGGTACTTATAATTTTTTGTTTTGTCAGTGGAATGGTTTTGTTTTCTTTGTTCTGGGTGAAGGATTTAACTTAGCCCAGTTTCCACTTTTGAAATATCCAGAGGAGTATTTGAAAAGGTACCTTCCATCAGGAATAACCTTTTTACTATTAAACTGGATAGTGTATCAAACTGATTTTTGTGTCAACATAAAAATATCTACTTAGAGTAGAAATCTTTGCTACATAAAACTGTAAACTACATCTCATAACACCAGAAAGATTCAGACCCTCTAAGAGATGAGCCAGATAAATTTGAGAATTGTTCTTTTTAAGTCTATGAGGAATTGAGTTGGAACTTTGATGGGGATTGCATTGAATCTGTAGATTGCTTTTGGCAGATGTTGGCTACTGGTTTGCTGTATAATGCTTTTACTATGTTTTGGTATGGGCCTTGAATTCCTGATCTTTGCAAGACTTTTAACATGAAGGAATGTTGAATTTTGTCAAATGCTTTTTCAGCATTTAATGAAACGATCATATGGTCTTTCTTTTTTTTTTTTAAATTTTTTTTTAAGATTTATTTATTTATTTATTATATGTAAGCACACTGTAGCTGTCTTCAGACAGTCCAGAAGAGGGAGTCAGATCTTCTTACAGATGGTTGTGAGCCACCATGTGGTTGCTGGGATTTGAACTCCGGACCTTTGGAAGAGCAGTCGGGTGCTCTTATCCACTAAGCCATCTCACCAGTCCCCATATGGTTTTCTATTTGAGTTTGTTTATGTAGTGGATTACGTTGATGGATTTCCAAATATTGAACCATCCCTGGGATAAAGCCTATTTGATCATTATGAATGATCGTTTTGATGTGTTCTTGGATTTGTTTTGCGAGAATTTTATTGAATATTTTTGCATCGACATCCATAAGGGAAATTGGTCTGAAGTTCTCTTTCTTTGTTGGGTCTTTGTGTGGTTTTGGTATCAGTTTAACTGTGGCTTCATGGATCGAATTGGGTAATATTCCTCTGTTTCTGTTTTGTGGAATAGTATGAAACATATTAGTATTAGGTCTTCTCTGAAGGTCTGATAGAATTCTGCACTAC
>NC_034608.1:25046921-25051945 GCF_900095145.1 Mus pahari | reverse complement strand
AGACCAGGCTGGCCTCGAACTCAGAAATCTGCCTGCCTCTGCCTCCCAAATGCTGGGATTAAAGGCAAGTGCCTCCACTGCCCAGCTGACTGGGAGAATTGTAATGACTGCTTATCATATTATTAGGGGTTATGGGACTGTTTAGATGATTTATCTGATCCTGATTTAAATTTGGTATTTGGTCTCTGTCTAGAAAATTGTCCATTTGGCAGGACTGAAAACTGGGACAACCACTCTGGAAATTAGTCTGTCAGTTCCTCAGAAAATTTGTCATAGTACTATCTGAGGACCCAGCTATACCACTTCTGGGCATATACCCAGAAGATGCTCCAATATGTAATAAGGACACAAGCTCCACTATGTTCATAGCAGCCATATTTATAACAGTCAGAAGCTGGAAACAACCCAGATGTCCCTCAATAGAGGAATGAATTCAGAAAATGTGGTACATTTATACAATGGAATACTATTCAGCTATTAAAAACAATGACTTCATGAAATNTGCAGGCAAATGGATGCAACTTGAAAATAACATCCCGAGTGAGGTAACGCAGTCATAAAAGATTACACATGATATGCAGTCACTGATAAGTGGATATTAGCCCAAAAGTTTGAAATATACAAGATACAATTCACAGACCACATGAAGCACAAGAAGGAAGACCTAAGTGTGGATGTTTCAGTGCTTCTTATAAGGGGAAACAAAATACTCACAGATGGAAATAAAGAGAGAAAATTCTGAGCAGAGACTGCAAGAAAGATCATCCAGAGACTGCCTCACCTGGGGATCCATCCCATATAGGGTCACCAAACCTAGACACTATTGTGGATGTCAAGAAGTGCATGCTGACAGGAGTCTGATATGGCTCTCTGAGAGGCTCCGCCAGAGCCTGACTGAGGTGGATGCTTGCAGCCAACCATTGGACTGAGCACAGTGTCCCAGATGGAGGAATTGGAGAAGGGACTGAAGGAATGGAGGGAGTTTGCAGCCCCATAGAAGGAACAACAATGTCAACCAACCAGACCTCCCTGAGCTCCCAGGCACTAAACCACCAACTAAAGAGTATACATGGAGGGACCCATGGATCCAGTCATATATGTAGCAGAGGTTGTCCTTATCCTTTGAATAGGCCCTCGGTCCTTTGAAGGCTCAGTGCCCCAGTGTAGTGGAATTCCAGGCAGGGGAAGTGGGGGTGGGTGTGTGGTGGATCACTCTCATAGAAGCAGAGGGGGTGGGGAGGATGGGATAGGGAATTTCTGGAGGGGAGACCTGGAAAAGGGATGACATTTGAAATGCAAAATCCAATAAAAGAAAAAGAGAGAGAGTAGAAAAAAGGAGAGATACAACCCAGGAACACAATCTAAATACTACAATTCCAAAAAAAACCTTTCTCTTTTTTTCCCTCCTGGCCTTCATTTCCCATGTTGTTAGAATGCCAAAATAAACATCTCACTAAGTTATAGATCAAGTAAAAAGTATCTGATTACCCTGATTTGTGTGTTTGTGTGTTTTGCAAATGCATGGAGTGAGAGCTTTAGAAAAAAGTAAAGACGGAACAGCTGGAACTCATCCACCAATGTATATCTGCTTTTCCCTTGTGCATCCTATCTGGTATAAACTTAAAGTTCAACCATTTTCCTACTGGTAGCAGTGTTTATCTCTGTTAATCTTCACTGTTTTGTTTTTTTGTTATTTGTTATTTTGTTTTATTTTTGTTTTGTTTTTGAGAGCTTTGTTTTGTTTTTGTTGTTATTTTTGTGCTTGTTTTTGTTGTCTTTTTTTCCTCTTTTCCACTATTGCTACCTTGTTTATCTTTCTGCTTGCCAAATTATGTGACTTATACAGTTGTTTTAAAATAACAATATAGACTAAGTTTGAGATTGGTTTATTTTAAAATGTCTATCATGGATTTTAAAACCCACTGTTGTATTCTATGTTTGTACACAGGAATCTGATTTTTTGCTTAGTTTCAATAGGAAAGCAGATGCGGGGGGGTGGACACTAAATTTTGCTGTCTACAACATTTTTTATCAAAGAGAAGCTAATTTCAGACCTTTCTAATTGTTTTTCCCTTCTTCCCTCACTCCTTCCCTCTCTCCCTCTAGTACCTCATTCCTTCATTCCCTTTCTTTCCAGATTTGATGATCAAACACAGGGACTTATACATAGGCCTTATACATGCCAGACAAGTATTTTAAAAAATCAAATACATCCCTAAGCCTCTAATGTATAGATATTAAAGTTTAAATATTTTAGGCTTCTGTGGAAAGTTTATATATGCTCTAAAAATTTCAATGTATTTTTAACAAATTACAAGTATTTGGGGGCTTTGGAAGTGATTTTTTTTTTTTCTGTTTAGCACCATAGATTTCTTTTTCCTGCTCTTGAACTATTCACCTAATGAAGTATGAAATAAACAATGTATTGCCTTTCAGTATTATTAATTCTCTGAAACTTTTTTTTTTAATCACCAAATTATTTGTATCATTTCATTCAAAGGGGCATTTTAACTAGTAAAAAAACAGCAACTGATTTACTTTACAGAGAACACAGGGCTTTGTTGTTTTGTCAAAGAGAAGAAGAAAATTACAATTGAATATTGATTCTGCAAGCAGAATTAAAACTCGAATGCATTCTACTTAAATCTGATAATGAACATGTAGATAATGAAGCTGTGCATGGTTTAAATGGGACCTTATGAGCAATGCTGTAGAGGACTTAGGGGGAAAGTGGATTCTTCACATCTATCTGTCTCTGAACACCGATATATTCAAGAACATTAGTTATTAGACATCTAGGGGATAAAACAAATTGCCACTACCTTACTCATCACATGTTGAAAACACTTTGTGGTCATCTCTATCCAAAATTTGTAACAGTTGTATGGTCTCTATATTCACACCCTTATTCCTTCAGCTCTGTTTGGACATTGTGAAGCCTATTTCTTCCTACAAAATAGTTCAACAAAGAAATGTAGACCTTCTGATTCTCTAAAAACATATCCAACCAAATGTAATGCCAATTAAAATGTAATATGTTATTTTCATTTCTATAGAAAATACACATACACACTAATACATAATAGAGGCAGGGGCATAGATCTTGATGTAGGAGGGGATAGTGAGAGAAAAACATGTTATAAAAATCTAAAGTAGACAGCAAAGATGAACTGATCTCTGCTATTTTAGGTTTAATGAAAGGGGTGGGTCTGGAGTGCAAAAAAAAATGGAGACATATGTTTGATATCAGCATAGGAGGCTGGTAAGCCATCGTTTCCACTCAAGAAAGGCAGGTGCTTGAGTTCCACAGATGCCAATGTAGCAATTTCTTAACAAAAAGAATAAATCAGCCTTTTAGGAATAAGGGTTGGAAGGGGCATTATTTAAACCCTACAGCTAAGTCTTCTCTGTTCTGCAAAGACAAACCACAGTTTTCATATAATCTACAAGTTTGGAAAGCAGTTATCTGTATACCTGAAAGGATCTTTCAATGAATCTATAGTTGTCAGCAGAAACACCATGCATTTTGTAGGAATGCAGAAGGTAGAAGTTGGCATAAGACTGCTGCTTGTGTTTTTGATGGACACCCTCTTATCCTACTCATTATGGTTATATTCTTTTTGCTACATTTTATAAATAAAATTAAATACAGGCAGTGTAATAAAAACTGGCAGTCACAGATAATAATATGCAAATTCAAGTTAGGTAGGAGTAGGAAATAGACCTTATAGTGCCAGATGCTCCAGAGTTTCTGCTTTCACCATGCCAAGGCCCCGATGTATGCAGAATTTATAAGGAATAAATAGTAAAACAATTCAGTGTTCCTCAAAAAATTATTACATTAAGAATGCAATATTCAAAATGCATTTGGCATTTAAAACTATAATTTAATTCACAACAGAAACATGCTACAGCCTAAACACTTGACATTTCAGGAAATTATTGTCAATTTTTCACCAAGCCTTGCAGCAAAATAATCTTCCACTTTCCCTATTATGTTGCTGGCCAAGAAAATGGTTATCTGTTGTTACTACAAAATAGTCATTGTGCTTTAGGTAGCAAGGAAACATGAAGTAATTTTAAAATCAGAAAAATAAAACTTAAAAGCGTACTGGCCCCCACACCACACCTTTCTATAGAACCACAGCATGTAATTTTGCCACTCATTAGTAGGCATCATTAGCAGTCTCCTATTACAGATTTTGCTATGTTTGTATGGAATGCAGTCTTTTATTTTAGAATTTAACTATCTTAAAATATAAATACCCAGTTTTTCTTGTATGTAAATTAGCTTTTAAACAGTAGTTAGTACTGACTATCACTTTGACAGGATCTAGAAAGACACACCCAAGAGGCAAATCTCTGGGCACACCTGTAGGGGATTACCTAGTGAGATTACTTTCTTGGCAAAGATTTGAAAGACTTTCTTGTTTAGCCTAATTGAAGTGATGAGATTCATCCTAAATTCCATGGCTTTGGATCTGAGATAATACAAAAAGGAGACCTAGCTGACCAGACGTATTCAATATTTTTTTGCTTTTTAACTAATATTGCAATTAGACTAGTTATTTCTTTGAGCTCCTGCCACCCTTATGTAACTGCCAGAATGGACGGCAACCTTGATATCTGAGCTAAAATTCAACTTTTATCTCTTATGTTCCTTTTGCCAGAGTATTTTATCATAGAAACAGGAAAAGTAACCAGTATAATCTCATTTTTTACATCCATGAAATACCTTGGTTATTGGTGGTACACTTAGAGAAATAATTCATTCAGCAATGCACAATTGCTCTTTAAGATAGCAAGATTTGGACACTGTCTGGCAGTTTTTTTGTACACTATGCCCATTAAAAACTGTTATGTTCTGCACCAAAGTCACAAATGCCACCTATCACTGATTCCTTTCTCATCTTCATAGAGGAATGTGAAGATGCACAATAGATGTGTATGTGTATGTGTGAGAGGGGGGGGATGGAGGTAGGGAAGGAGAAAGAAAGAAAGAAAGAAAGAAAGAAAGAAAGAAA
>NC_034608.1:25039341-25046836 GCF_900095145.1 Mus pahari | reverse complement strand
GGAAGGAAGGAAAAGAAAGAAAGAAAGAAAGAAAGAAAGAAAGAAAGAAAGAAAGAAAGAAAGAAAGAAAGAAAGAAAGGAAGGAAGGAAGGAAGGCCTGGAAGCAGAGGTCTATAATCACAAATAGTTGTAATAATGAAACAAACAATCAAGATCATTCATTAATTCATTGAGCTCTAGATGAAAAAAATCAATTTCCATACTACTTGCCTTGTAATTTTATTCAAGAATTTTTAATAATCTGCTCAGAGAAGACTTGTGATTTTATGCAACCATGCAGTAATGAAAAAAAAATTAGAAGAGGGGTTAACTCATTCAATACCAAGGCTATCATTTGACTTAAAAGTATAAAACAATAACTTTAGATGTTTTCATTGGTATCATCCCAGACCAATGGAATCAGATAATGAATGATTCATACTTAGAGCATGAGTTATGAATTTAACAAAATATTATTGCTTACTAACCATACATTTTACAGAAAATCTCAGAATTATACATGGTCACTGTCTTAGGGTTTCTATTCCTGCGCAAACATTATGACCAAGAAGCAAGTTGGGTAGGAAAGGGATTATTCGGCTTACATTTCCATACTGCTTTTGATTACCAAAGGATGCAGGACTGGAACTCAAGCAGGTCAGAAAGCAGGAGCTGATGCAGAAGTCATGGAGGGAAGTTCTATACTGGCTTGCTTCCCCTGGCTTGCTCAGCCTGCTCTCTTAGAGAATCCAAGACTACCAGCCCAGAGATGGTCCCAGCCACAAGGGGCCTCTCCCCATTGATCACTAATTGAGAAAATGACCCACAGCTGGATCTTATGGGGCATTTCCCCAACTAAAGCTCCTTTCTCTGTGATAACACCAGCTGGGTTAAGTTGGCACAAAACTAGCCAGTACAGTCACCTATTGTGAAACAAAATTAAAAATGTTTAGGTTTTTGAAAAATGGAACAATGCATAGACTAAATAATAATGAATCAAAGTATCTATGGTACGAAATAAAGTTTTCAGAGGAATGGACCCCTATACTGAACAAACTACTGGGCTGATTGGTTCATAATTGTGGACTGTTGATATGTTCCAGGTCCATAGTTCAATTATCTTTGGTTTTCCTTATTGCCCAAATGGCAATTTATTGTCTTTATCTGTGTCTGACCTTACATCTTTGCATGTATTAAAACATTTATTCTGGAATGTTTGAACTGACCATAGACACACACACACACACACACACCAAAAACAAAAACCTTACAGACATCGTGATGTAGCATCTGAGATGTATAGCAGAGAAATCTGTGATTCGCTGTAACCTGCAAACCTAATGTTTTCACCCAATCTATTTGAAGTGTTTTGATTTATGACATTCTTTATCCACTATTGTAAAAGCTTCATGAAACTACTAGTACTTTAGAATATGGAATTTAGGATTACTTGAATTTGTGTCCCCAGTTTACAGTCATTATATTTGGCTCCAAAATATATTATTTTTATATTCACTTTCAGGAAAGAATTGTATTATATCTTTAACATTTAACATACTATGTTGTAAGATATTGTCATGTTTCCCTGAGCATTCTAATACCCTTAACCCACATCTGATAACATATTTTAAATAATAAATATCTGATGTATGAAAAAATACTAAAGCTAAAAACATGGTATATATCAGCTTTTAGATTTATATAAAGCATACATGTTACATAATAGATTGAAAATACATTAAATATACTGTGTGAAATTTTAGCATACATTTCGTATTCCATTCTACCCATATCAGAATGAGCAATGATTTAATTTTATGGGGGTTGGTTGGTTCTAAGGTATGTATGTTTATGTGCAAGTGTAAATGATGACAGTTAAATAAATGAGAGGTGAACATGTGCAAGTATATAAATGATATGTGATTTGAGAAAGGGTAATTTTGTGTTATAAATTCTCTGAATAATGTCCTACTTGGGTCTCCTTGTGTGATGCCTTTTAATATTTCCACGACCCTCCCAGCCATTCTTCTCAGATTTTTCTCTTACCATTCTTCTGAGTTTCTATACTCTTTCTTTAGATATGTTAATGTATTTAATTCAGTAGTGTCAAATCCTACTGATCCTGAAGGCATTCGGTCTCTTTAAAATGAATTTTCTTCCTTACATGTTGATTTTACAGTTTAACCTCCCAGGGCAATTTTATTTCTCTTTCTCCCTGGTTCTTGGTAGATTCTTTGTGTCCCTTGTGCCAACTGGAGCATGCATGCTTATGAATGAATTGTGTTTTGACCAATGGATAAAAGCTTTCTAGAATTACAAAAAAAAATAAAAGAGTTAACAGTGGGAAGCAAAGCTAAGGCATGACTTTAATGGTAAATCAAGGACTTGCTTAACCAACTAGTGAGTATTTTTAGTGTGAATAGAGTCAGGCCTTGTCATGGCTTGGCTCTCTTGTGTTGAGCAGTAAGAACAGTGACCTTTTCCATTGCCAAGTGCCAACCTGCTCAACAAATGCAGTTTAAAGTGTTATGTGGAAGGGTGTTGTTTTGTTCTGATAATTTTGTTGAGATTGGCAAAAAGTCATCACATCATTTTAGAACATGTTATGTGACTGTAATCATGTGCATTGTTCTCTCAAGTATTTTGCATGGATCTAGTATTCAGTGGTGACTTTAAATATTTCACAATGACAGCCATTAGAGACCCTGCTTTATGGGATTAAAACCCTTTTATAGGATAAAAGGATATTCTAAATGCTGACTTCTAGAATGTAACTCACACAATTACACAATAGATTTTTACACAATCTGAAAAATGAAAAAAGAAAAAAGAACTGCATAAAGAGTGTACAATGGACTCAGTAAATCCATAGGTATTTCCAATATATGTAGAAATAGATTATTACAGGTAATGAATAAGCATTCTGTATTATTATTAAAAACTACCAACAAATGTGAAAAAATGACAAGTGACTGAAATAGCATTACTGAATTTTACTTATAAAATTCTGCAAAGGATGGATGTAGCATACAGACAACTCTGACAGGGCTTGGTGTTGTGACATTAAAATACTAATACTAGGAAATGGGATAGCGTTTGAAATGTAAATGAAGAAAACATCCAGTAAATAATACTAATAGTATTAGTATTCAACACGTATACCATGCCAAAAATTGAAGAGAATATCAGTGTAAAATAAGAGAAAGAGAGGTGTGAGGAACCAGGAAGTACTCCAAGGAAAGAATGATTGTGAGAATCTGTGCTTATTCTTCCTCAGTGATTTTTACAAAAGTGTTTTATTATTTATTTAGGAAAGGATGATTCCAATAGCTAGTTACACTAGCACTGCCTTCTAGGATCTCCAAACACAAGCTGTTCCTCTTGCTTTTACAAGAAGACAGGTAATAAAGATCATAAGCAATATTATATTGATGGTTTAGCTCATGATGTGCAAAGAACTACAGTACTGAACTCACTCTTTATAACTGTGTTGACTCTTTAGTTCTAGCAACAGCAGAAACAAGTTGTTGCTGTGTACAACAAACATACATTGTTTAAAATAACAGCAATAGCTTATATATAAGAACAAAAGTGCCAATTCCATATAACATCTTTTGCTCATAAAATTGTGCTTTCAGTCCATCTGACAAATTGCTTTTCTTGGTAATATGAAGCATCACTGTGCTCTAGGGAACAAAATGAAAATAAAACTTCTGCCAAAACCATGTAGTTTGAAACTTGATTTCTCTGTGTCTTAAGTGGCTCAATGGATTAAAATGTGTTGCCTTGAAAATGGAAGAATGGGAAGGAAAAATATATAGTTCTTCATAAGAAATAACAAATACAGTTTATTTTATTTATAACATCATGGTGTCATCATCTTTCATTTAATGTTTTAACTAGCAAATAAGAAAACAGATATGTAGTGAGTATTAAGTGATAAAAAAATGTCAACATCACTGCAAAATAGATAGAATGGGTTTCACAGTCTTATTGAAGAATACTTTGGTACAAAAATGCATATATTTGAAAAATAGTTTTTCCAAAAGCTAGAAAAGTCATTGCAGTTTGATTTATTAATTTTAGGAATTCCCCAACTAAAATAATATAATAAATACCCCATATATAATCAGTAAAAATAAAAAATATAAATGTCCATAACAAATTTTAAAGTATTATATTAAATAAGTTATTATATTATTTATTATATATTAATAAATATATTGTTGAATACATTATTATTATATTATCTCTGGACTCTTATTTTCTTGATTAGGCAATTCTTTAGAAAACTATGCATGCTTCTTTTATGATTTTTTTATTGCATATGTAATAATGACCTTTCAATGTGACTTTCATATTATTTTCTAAGCCATAATTGGAAGACCAGGATGGTCATAATGATAAAACTCACTTTAGGTGTTAGTCATTGATATATCTTAGCAGAATGAGCAGACCTCACATTGGTTTCTCCCTCTTTAACAAGTCCATAGTCATATACTCCACTTAACTGACAATTTTCATGTTTTTCCTCTTATTTTAATGTGTCTTTCCAAGCTAATAACTATCATTATTAAAATAATAAATAATTAATATTTATTAAATATTAATTATTTATTTTAAACATTAAGTAATTATTAAATAAATAGATACCTATTATCAGCTTTCAATGTGTGATAGTTCCCATTTCCTTTCTGCAGTTTTTCAGTGTTGCTGGATATAAAATTTTGACAATAAAACTAAAACCACATGAATCAGCAAGCCTGGACTCAGGAGCTCACTGAGAGTGGAGTGACAATCAGCAAGCCTGAACAGTTGCAACCCTGGCTCTCTGCACATTTGTTAAAGTTGTGTAGCTTGGTGTTTTTGCAGGACTCCTGACATAGGGAGCTGTAGCAGTATCTGCTGTTTTTACCAGCTTTTGGGATCATTTTCCTTCCGCTGGGTTTCCTAGTCCATTCTTAAAGTCAGGGAGGTACCTAGTCTTCTTGCAACTTGATATAACATGTTTGTTATCTTTGGAAGAACTGCTCTTTTCTGAAGGTAAACTGAGGAGGAGTGGAGGGGAAAGAGGGAGGTGGGGGTGAGAGGCTTAGAGGAGACTAGGGAGGGAAACGATGATTAGGGTGTAATATATGACAGAATAAATTGAAAAGCATTAAAAGACAAAATTCAACTTTAAAGTATTTTACTTTTGAAAGTATTATTCAATAGTTTACAGGATTTCAACATCATGAATGATTAATATTGTGTAAGTTTTCAATATTTTCTTCTTCCCTAGAATATTTTGTTTTTCAGAAATACACTCCTGTTGTTTTTATTTGAAAGACAGATATTCATTTTAGTGTTGAGTGATAATTTATTCATGAATATATGAAATATATTTTCAGCTGTTTTCTTATTTAATTCCTTCTGAAATAGAATTATAGTAATGTTTTCCTTATAGTTTTCCAGATTTAATTTTCTAACTTCAGTGCAAATTTCTTTAACTCTACATCAATACATTCACCGATTATTTTCTCTTTTGTAAAGATTTATTTATTTATTTATTTATTTATTATGTATTCAGTGTTCTGCCTGCATGTATGCCTGCAAGCCAGAAGTGGGCACCAGATTACAATATATAGATGGTCGTTAGCCACCATGTGGTTGCTGAGAATTGAACTCAGGACCTCTGGAAGAACATCTACTGCCCTTAACATGTGAGCCATCTCTCCAGTCCCTTTTCTCCCTTTTTCCCCTAATAATGGCTATCACTCATTGTTTGAACTTTGAAACATGTTATTAGAAACTAGATTTAAGAAAGTCTATTGAGCAAGCCTTGGTCTGAAAAGAAGTAAGAAGATAAACATATTAACAAATACATTTTAGATTAAAATCTGAAAAAAAAACTAAATTAAAAACTGATGTGAGATAGAAAAAGTAATGTTGAGGACAAGTATTATTTAAAAAGTACAACTGGGAAGAGAGGCCCCTTGACCTTGAACACTTTATATGACCCAGCACAGGGGAATGCCAGGGCCAAGAAGTGGGAGTGGGTGGGTAGGAGAGCAGGGGCGGGGGGAGGGTATAGGGAACTTTTGGGTTAGCATTTGAAATGTAAATAAAGAAAATATCTAATAAAATTAAATAATAAGTAAAAAAAAGTACAACTTGTATTTTTAATTTTTTTACCTAATTCAAAACTTCAAACGTTGAGTCTTTATCACTGGTTTCACTATACAAGACAGTAAGTAAATGTATATATGTGTATGGAAAAATCTCAAAATCAGTAACACATAAGTTAAATCTGTAGAAAAGGTTTGTACCTTGAGAACCTTTCAACACAAAAGTTAAGTACACGAACAAAACACCATTTCTAGATAACTCAATGTAATAAATTGGAAATTGACTTTCTGATGTGGATAGGGAATATGCAGATATGGGAGAATTGTAAAATATTTAAGGATGTTTGTTTGGGCCTGCAGAAGCGACATAGCTGCTGGGATAGACTTCTTATCTGGCTCCAGTCATCCAGCACCTTTCCCGCCCGAGGAGGGGTGTCCAACTGGGAAGAGTCTCAAGGCCTGAGCTGGCAGGAGAGCCATCTTTGCTCCAGTTCACCTAGGCTCCAGTCTGCACTGGCAAGAGTGTGGACCACAGAAGCTACACAGCTTTGGGATAGACAGAGCAACCTAACTTCTGGGACAGACCCTGACTCAGGATCCAGAAATTTGGGCACCTTCCTCGCCAGAGGAAAGGTGGCCACCTATGAGGGCTCTGCCAGAGCAGGTGAGAGAGTTATATTGTGTCCAGAGTCCCTCAGTGGCTAGTCTGTGCAGGTGAGTAAATAAACTGCAGAGGCAACACATCTTCTGGGACAGGCCCTGTTTTGGGCCTACATCTTCAGCCAGGAGGCAGATCTGAACGCCAGGCCTCTGTGCACCTTCCCTGCTAGAGGAGAGCTTCCCTGCAGAGAGAAATTTGACCACTGAGACTTAGGAGAGAGCTGGACTCCCAGGACTGCTGATAGAGGCTAAAAGAATCACAGGAGGAACAAGCTCCAACCAGAGACAACTATAACAACTAACTCCAGAGATCACCAGATGGCTAAAGACAAACAAAGGAATCTTACTAACAGAAACCAAGACCACTCACCATCATCAGAACCTAGCACTCCCACCTCAGTCAGTACCTGAATACCCCTAGACACTGGAAAAGCAAGGATTGGATTTAAAAGTATACCTCATGATGCTGGTAAAGGACTTTAAGAAGGGCATTATTAAAGAAGTACAGGAGAATGCTGCTAAAGAGGTATAAGTCTTTAAAGAAAAACAGGAGAATACTTCTAAAGAGGTAGAAGTCCTTAATGACAGAGGAGAACAGAAAAAAACAGGTGATGGAATTGAACAAAACCATCCAAGACCTAAAAAGGGAAATAGAAGCAATAAAGAAAACCCAAAATGTCACAACTCTGGAGATAGAAATCCTAGGAAAGAAATCGGGAACCATAGATGTGAGCATCAGCAATAGAATA
>NC_034608.1:25020094-25036176 GCF_900095145.1 Mus pahari | reverse complement strand
AAGAGAGGCCCCTTGGTCTTGTAAACTTTATATGACCCAGCACAGGGGAAGGCCAGGGAGTGGGTGTTTAGGGGAACAGGAGTTGGGGGAGGGTATGGGGAACTTTCGGGATAGCATTTGAAATGTAAATAAAGAAAATAATAATAAAAAAATTAAAAAAGAGTATTTGTTAATAGTTTAAAAGTCTCAGAAAATCCATCAGCTTTGAACATGTTAATTTTTCTGTGATGTATGATAGTATCTTTATGCATAGGTAGAAGCACTGCTCAACAATCCTTTGGTATTTTAACTCACAGTGAACAGAGCCTGTTAAGAGTGCTCATTGAATGAACCAAATGGAATCCATCAAATTACACACAGCATTTGAAAACATAGGGGAATACAAAGGATAGGAGAACAAGCATCTCAAGAGCTCTGCTTGTTTAGGTTTGGGCTCTCTAAGATCTAGCCATAGCCAGAGCTCTTGTTGAGAGCCTTAGCTTAATGCACTGCCTAATGGCTTGGCTTTTCAAGCCTGACACACTCCATTACAGCACATATGTTATACTGCCTGGGTACAGGCTCTGAGACAGAACTAACTACATCAACAGTCACATCCTCAACCCAAACACATGAAAATTTAATGCTGCAAAGGGATGAGCTATAATCTGAATCTACACAAACTACTTATAATCTGTTCAAAAAAAAGAATATCAAAGGAGCAATGAAGAACCATAGAATATAAAAGATAAAAGCTCTTTTGGAGTGGGATAAATAATTGAAGTTTGTTTTCCATGCATTTGCAGTAAGGTATAAGAAATCACAGTTTTCTTCTGTGCCCTCTATAATTCAGTAACTACCTTTCAAATTAGTGACCTTTACAAAATTGAGTAAAATTCTCCAGTCAAGGTAAAATAGAAGTTAGAGGCTAGCCGACAGTCCCTCATGTTGGTTAGTATGGAAGCTCACAGAGAAATCAAAGCATGTCCTTACTATTAATATTGTAATATGAAACCCATCATGTAGGATTTCCTTGGAGTAGAATCAATGTGCTATTTGAACTTAGAGATAGGAAAACAAGGAACAAATCCAATTGTTCTGTTTGCTAACCTGGTAATGTCACAAAGCACTGTTTATAACTTGGCTGTCGGCCCTCCCAGAGCTAAAATTATTCATATACTAAATCTTATAGAGTAATTGAGATGGTCAGGAGATATGCAACAGAAATGCTTCTAATAATAATTATATGCTTGTTCCTTCTAAGAGTACACACTTTCATCAGTGATTCTAATTATATGGCAGTGTTGGGAGAGTTCTGTTAATTGCAGCAGAAGGCTTATTGCACTCCTGCCACTCACTAGGTTCTTGTTGAAAAAGTGGCCACCAGAGTAAGAAATAGCTGATACTAGGAGCATGTATCTGCAGAAATGGGGTCTCCCAACCTTTCATTGGTTTTCAGGCATAATCATTTAAGCACGTTGTATCCCAAATACACAAAACATACAATGATTGCAGATCTATGTGACTATACACAATTCTATGCTATTTAGGATGCAGGAGGAAATATTCTGCCTAGTTTTTATTGGATTATCTTTGAGGTATAGTACTGGAAAGTTGTCTATACCTCGGTGGAAGGTCTCATATCCATATGTATTGTGGGCAGTACAAACTAGACTCAGTTAAAAATAGAGAGAGATTGTGAAGTTGGAAGTTCAATGTGTTAGGAGGGCCTGGGAGGATTTAGGGTGATGGATATGTCTAAGATGCACTGTATACATATATTTTTAAAAAAAAAATACTAATATTAGTTTAAGGACCAAAATAACTATCTTTAAAGGAGACTTTATAAAATGTATTTTCCCCCTGGCAATGGGTAAAGAGACACTTTGTTGTTGGTGGTATTCTTTTATCAGTCAGGGGCAGAACAAATAGCAGTCCTTTGTTTATCCTAGCTTGATGCCTGGCTTGGTGGCCAAACTATTTTATGCCTAGAACTCATAAAAATCAATCCAAATCAAACAAAATCAAATCCAGACAGTACAGCGTGAAAGAAGGAATACAGACAGAGACCTGTGGACAGCCATGCTACCCACAGACCTGCCCTTCAGTACATGGTACAGGCAGAACTTAGATACCTGCTTCCAACAGGCCACCCAATGACAATGTAGTATATCATCCAGAGGCCTACCAACCATGTGGCCAGCCCTTCAACCTGTGCCCATGGTAAGGTCTTGTCACAAGCTCCTGCTGAGGGATATTTCTGTGTCCATGGCTTCATGATGGCAGGGGTAGGTGTCACTGCCTCTAGATCATATTACCTCTAGAAAATATGGGGAAGTTCCTGGTCAAGGCAGCTGCCAGTGACCATGTTGATAACTGACACTCCCCAAATTGGATGTGGTGCTATGGAGATCTAGCATCTTTCATAGCTGGAAGCCCTTGGGAAAGTAGGTCCTATGTCTTACCGGGGCAGCAGAATGGAGCTGGTCGTAATGGCTGGAGTGTGTGAGAGCTGACCTCGAGGACATGAGTGTGGGAGAGCTGAGTGTGTCTGGCATGGGGCAGCAAGAAGAACATAGAAGTGATGCTGGCTCTTAGGTCATGAGAACAGGTGATCTGGGCCTTTCCCTCACAGGCTACAGCACACAGGACAGTGGACCCTGTACTTCACCTGGCTAGCACAGGAGTACTGGCCCTGATCAAAGGGGCACAGGGACACAGGAGAGTCAGCCCTGAGGAGAACAAGGAAGAGGTGGACCCACCACTCATCTGTCATGCAGGGGTGATACCCTCTACTCTCCCTAGTTAGCGTGTGTGGTTGTTAGGAGTGCTGGCCCTGTCCCTCACCAGCTGTAACACTTGGGAGAGTGGAACTGGCCAAGCACCTCACAGGATGCAGTACTTCCGAGAATGAGACCCCATACTTTGAATGGGCAACACAGTCTGATGGCAGCACTGGGTGACCTAGCTAGAGCAGTGCTGGATAGCTTTCTCTGATGGTGTGGATAAGGGAAAACTCATAGATTGACCAGCTATTCTACCATCCAGGCCCAGATCCAGTGATCTGAAGTGGTTTAACCCAAAAATCTTTATCACCTGAGAATAGTAGGGATGCATGAAAGGCTCAGTCCTGCAGATCCAAAGCTACAAGATCTTCATGACATAGGGAAGCAGGATATCTGGGAGGAATCCTGATGAGGATACAGTATTGATAGAGTCACAGAAGCCAAAGAGCCTGAGCCAGACCACTGGACTCATTGAATGACCATTTACAAATGGAGTTGTGGAGACAGAAGGTTATATTCTGGAACACATTAGGACACACTACAGCTTCCATGGTGTGATGGTTTCTAAGGTTTCTTTTGTTCACTTGTTTCCTGGGTTTTTTGTTTTGTTTTGTTGTTTTTGTTTGTTTGTGTGATTTTTATTTGGGGGAGAGTTTGCAAGGATGAAAGGTGGATATGAGGAGGCAGGAAGGTGAGCTGCCAGACTAGGGTGCATGATGTGAATTCACGGATCAATAAAAAGTGAAAAGATTTTCTTTTTCAACCACCCAGATGATCCATAGAACCAGTTCAGATGTGCTTGTTCTTTAGATCTTCTTATATAACCCTTACAGATATTCTTACATATATAGTTAAGATTAATAACATATTAAAAGCAACTTATTTGTAATTTATTGTTGTGTTAAATGAATTTCAGTTACCTGTTAAAAGTACATTTTATTTTCCGTTCAAAAATTGGAACTTTATGAAACAGGAAGAGTGGCAATCTTTTCATGATGTTACACAAATAGCTTTATTATTACATGTAGGAAATTTTGTATTCGTATAACAGTCCTCACAATTTATGCTCCCACAGTTATTTTAATTTGAGAATAAAGATGAAGTTGCATAAACAATTAAAGTCATCTATTACACTTTTACTAAAAATTAGGAAGCAGAAAACTCAGAGGGCAAAAGGCAGAATTCCAGTTATTGCACGTAATTAACCCAAGATTAAGAGAATTATTTTTCTTCGCACAGTAAAAGCTTACTGATGCTTTAATTAATTTAGAGGCATTGAGCTTAGAGAAAATTATAGGCTTTCACAAACCTAACTCTGTGAGACAATTTCATTAGTATAGATTTTTAGACATTTAGTAAGATATATAACAACGAAATTGTAGGGTCTGTGGTGTGAGTCTCTGCAGTTTAGAATTTCCATTCTGTGTATGAGGTCCTAGGTTCAAACCTCCATATCACTAAAATAAATAAAATTGAAACTAGTAAGATTATAACATGCAGGTAATTCATTATCGCTTGAGTATGAATTACCAAAGGACATGGAGACCATGTCTTACATATTTATTTCATTTAAGCAGTTAACAAATAATCTAATGTATTTACCCTTCTCATTATGAGGTACCTTTAATAATCCAATTTTTCAGAAGAATAAACTGAATGTTACAGAAGGAATATAACAAATTGTATGAATGAGATATAATTTAGACCTTGCAGATTGGAATTACCAAGCTTATTTAACAAATAAAAAAGACCAATTAAAAAAGTAAGAGTTGTGGAAAATGATTGAGCAGAGAACTATATAAACACTTACAAAAATGCCAAGAATATGCAAATCAAGTTTAGAGGTTGTGTAGCAACTGATGAAGTTTGTAATTTGTCAGATACATTGAGATCAAGAAAGAGATAGTGGCCATCAAGAAAGATGTGTAGACTGACAATTGTCACTCTCCAATATCTGCAAGTGAAAGACTGACTTACAAAGAGAACATATCCTCTGGTAGCTGTCTTCCTCAGAAAAGCATCCTTAATGATGAGTGATAACTATATCTCAGGAAACCCTTATTTGTCCTGATGTTGAGTGTCATTGGATTGAAACTGGTTAGCACCATGTTTTCCTTATTCAAAGTGAGGTAAATCCCTACTGCGTTTAACGTACCCAAAGACCAGTATATATACAAGTTTTCTTGCAAATGTTTTGAAAAATTGGGATATTAATGTAAAATTTAGTATGAGAATTTGAGTTTTGAGTGCATAAGCATTATCTATGATGTCATTAACCACTCACACTACAATGTAAAATGGGTTACCTGAAAAGTTTGCTGAAAATACAGACTTATCAGTCTCAATTTCTTGGTTCAGAAAGGTATTATTCAGAAAATGGCATCTTCAGAGATTAGAAGATCAAGTATTGAGATACCAATCAATTAATCAATCAACATAACTAATAGTTTCAATCAGTCAATATAACTATAATATTTAAAGACACCATCTTAGATTTCATTCTCTAAAAACGAAACCAACATTCCCTATTTCCTGCAAAGAATCAAGTATCCCTGCATGGACACCATGTTGTCTTCCTGTTGCTGCTTATTTCTTTGATCCTGTATTCCCTACTCCAAATGAATCATAATCCTGAACACTGGTCTCACTGTAGGTTTTGAATTTCCTTCTTCCATTCATTGTGATTCATTTGATTGTGACTTAGTTTCAGTACTCCATTGAAGTTCTCACTACTCAATGGTTGCTGACCACTTCTCAAACCCATGAAACCATGTCAAACCACTTCATACAACCTCTGTCAAGACATTTGATATATTTGACTATTTTTTCCTTCCAAAACTGTATTTCCCTGCTTATTTTCAGGGAGTTATTTTCTGTTTCCCTTAGATTGTCTCACCTTAGGTTATTTCTTTCTTGTCTCATTTCCTGGTCCATTTCGTTTTATCTACAAATGCTACTGTATTTTAGCTTTCTGTAATTTATGTTATGACATGTACCTAACTAAACTACAAGGAAAAGGAAAAACCCATTTTAAAGTGAGCAACTGAGAATCAGTTGGCTTTTTTTAATAAGTATAATATTAGATACTGTGGATCTATCAAAACTCTGAGTTCTATGATCAGCAGTATGTTTTATTAAAAATTGGTAAATGGATGCCTGCACTTGTGATGGGGCTAATGGAGTGAGAATGTTCTTCTTTGATTGTCTGCTTGCTTTCTGCCATGGGACAGCAGAATAGAAAGTTTTTTCAGCCTCCAAATCATGAAAAGTCAGTTCTTTATTATTGATTATCCATTCTCAGAAATTGTGTGTGACATCACAAATAAAGCAGGACTACCTTTTGCAGAGCCATATAGCTATGTATATTTATATTTAACAAATTACCAATACTGGTGCAGAGGAAATGGCTTAGTATGTAAAGTAATCACTTTTCAAGCATGGAACCCTGTGTTTGAATTTCAGAAACTGAGTAACAAGAGCAGCATAATAATTTGTGCTTGTGTTTTTAGTGCTGGGAAATGGAAACAGGCAGATATCCAGGGTTCACTTAATGAGCCAGTGTACATACTTGAGTAGCACCAGTGAAAGATTCTATCAAAACCCACAGAATATAGGTTAATCAAATAGGGTGCTTTTCCCTGGAAAAGACTATTTCTCTCATTTTCAGCATTCCTTAGTGGTCAATAGGTTTGTGTGTGTGTGTGTGTGTGTGTGTGTGTGTGTGTGTGTGTGTGTGTGTAGGGTTGAGGCTTCCTGAGCTGTTCTCTATCTGCATTAGTATGTGTATTACTGTTACCTTTGTTCAGATCATGTTTGGGCAGTTATGTTGATTTGAGTTTCTGGGTGCAGCTTATAAAACTGCTAGAAAACACAATCTCAAAGAAAACTCCCTGATCCTCTATCTCATAATCTTTTCCCTGCCTGCTTTCATCAATGATCCCTGAGCCATAATTGCTGGAATGTTTTTGCAAATCTTTCTCTTGGGACTTCCTAAAAACAATGCATACAAGTAACATTAAATAACTGAGAAGGTCATATTTCTATAATTAGGATTATATCTACATATACACAGTATATACACTTCATATATGTGCACACATACACATATGTGTGTGTGTGTGTGTGTGTGTGTGTGTGTGTAACAATAATACATGAAAAAATAGGCTATATATTTTAAAAGGAGCAGAAGTAGTTTATGAGAGAGTTTGGTAGAAAGAAATGGGGGAGAACATAATATAATCTATAAATTAAAGAAATAAGGTAAGGACATGAAAAATAGCTTCTGAGTTGTTTCCCAGCTTCCAAGTGTGTATGTACATGTGTATACCCTTAATGCATATGGTCACAGGTTATAAAAAAGTGAATCAATAGGTAAACATGGATCTTCTTTATCTTTTAAACACTATGAAATAATTCCTTGATAAATTACTATCTTTTTAACTATTCTACAGGTCATAGGTGAATGGGATTCTCCAAATGAGGAAACTTTTGTGATCGGCAAGTGTTATATGTAATTCAGTACATTTGCTTTTATTCACACTTGCTCAGTATTAGTCCATGAAACACAAATATAGAGTGTTATGGGCTCATTGAATTTCATGTTCAATTGATCGATGATGAACACTATACTAAATGAGTAAAGTTTGCAAAGTATTTATGTATCCAATGAGTACAAAATGTCACCATAACTAATGAGTATAAAGGATCTTTTTCATGACTACTTCTACTGAGGTAAATAAAGATTTGGACTCTCTATTCTAGATAAAAAAACAAATTGGCATCGATGAGTCCTTTCTATGAAGACATTAACATAGAGAGTAGAAACAGTTGGAAAATTCAATGTTGATTGAAGATTACAGTCAAATACTGTGTCCTTGAACATAAATATTTCTCCTCCATATCATACTTTTGATGAAAATTACACAGGATAACTCATATAACAGAGGATAGGACACATGACACTGCTATTGCTCACAATAACAGTCCATTTATGTGACAGAATCTAAACTCAAGAGACAAATTTGCCAAATTTCAATGCCCCTGTTTTCCAGTTTCTGATACTGTTTCCCACTTATAGCAAAGAATGAGGGGTCAGTTGAGATCCAAACATTTCTTTAATATGTCCAATAGATGTAATGTCTTAGGGACAGAAATCCACCCTCAACTTCTTGAGTTAAAAATGTAACTTCAGTGTAATCTCTGTTCAATTCTGACTTAGACCAGTGTTCCCTGCTAATGGACCTTTGAAGACAAGTCAATTGTCTATGGCTTGCCAAGTGCTTAAATAAATTAACTTGCTGGGTGAAGGAGGAAATGAAGTAGAAAATGGTAATGCTTAACCCTTGAACAGTAGATGTCACCGTGATAAGAGATGCTCTTCCAGATCGATGTTTAAAACATTCAGGTTTCCAAATTGGGGAAAATTGTGTCACTTTTTGTTCTTTTCAAAGGAAAATAAAGGAGACAAATATTATTTTGTGACTGAGTGAGAGGAAAACATTAAAAAAAAAAAGAAAAGAAAAAAGTTAAGCATACCATAATGTAACTGTAGAGAAGAGATATTTCAAATTTTAAAAGGCAGGTATAGAAAACCCAGCTGTGACTTCAAGAGATTTATTGAGACCAGAAATTTGATATTCCATCTTTTCTAATTGTCTTACTTATTCTTTAAAGTAGATTTGTTCTCATAAATTTGTCAGCAACAAAAACCTATTGATGGGGTTTTATTAGCTAAATGCTTTTGATGGCTTAATTTAAGAGTCTTCTTTTTTATATAGACTAAAGTGAATGAGTTGTTCAAACAAACATCAAATGGAAAAATCTAGATCCTTTTTCAGAAAGCTTTTTCCTGACTTCTCTGTGTCTCTCTAGTCTACACATTCAATCAAGTCTACTTCTAACATCCATGCTTGCTAAAAGCACTCTGGACAAGATCAACTTGTAAACTGAATGAAATTACTCGTTACCTTCAAGTATAAATATAAAGAGTATTGAAAGAATGTTCTAAATAAAGAGTGGAAAGTCAAAATGTACACAGCTAAGATCTCATCTTAACCTTACCTACAAATCCTTTACTTCTTTGGAGAATGGGGCTAGAAGGGGACTTTATGCTTCTTTTGCATACATAAAAGCTATACACATCCCACTTGACTTTATAAGTCCAAGGCAATCCTGGATGATTCAGCCTGAAGTATTCTGCACAAAAATGCACATTATGTTCAGGTAAGTAAACAAACTTAAAGGCCAAAAAGCTAAATGGCTAAAGGAGAATTCAATACTCATGGAAGCAGCTTGTATTATATACATTTAGTTTACCACCATATTTATTTTTGTAGAGATTGCATGCCAAGACCAATTCTGAGTAATTTTTTGGATGGACTGGAAAGACAGGGCATTTGAATTAAGAACTTACAAACACATTGTTGCAATCAAATTCTTTGGAAGAAGGCAAGAAAAGCCCTCCTTTGATCTACCCCTTCCTAAGCTATTACTTAGGGAGCTATTACTTAAAATTAACTGGATTGTGCTATACACTAAATAAATGTGTGTCATGGGTAACAACTACCATTATTTTCTAGATTACTTTGAATTTAATTGTTGTAGTATATAAAATTCTTTCTGAATGTTACAGTATGCTAATATGGCATATGTATGTGAGGTATCATCTTATGTGTCTATCAGGTGGTGATGGTACATGAATTTAATGTCAGCACTCCAGAGGCAGAGGCAAGCAGATCTTTGAATTTGAGGCCAGCCTATTCGTCTATAAATGAACAACCAAGGCTACACAGAGAAACCCTATCTTGAAACAAACAAACAAACAAAAAACAAAAAGACAAAAATCAAAACAAAAATATCCAATTAGTAAACTTATTTTTTTTACTGAAAATAGAACTGTTATATTTATTAGATTTTTTTCATAAAATTTTTACTCATTAAACAAACATGTATACAACCAAAATGTTTACTGCAAATTCCCTTGGATAGTCAGACAGAACTTTGAATAAAACATAAACTACCTTTTTTCATAAAGAAACAATTTACGGGCTGGTGAGATGGCTCAGTGGGTAAGAGCACCCGACTGCTCTTCTGAAGGTCCGGAGTTCAAATCCCAGCATCCACATGGTGGCTCATAACCATCTGTAACAAGATCTGACACCCTCTTCTGGAGTGTCTGAGGACAGCTACAGTGTACTTACATATAATAAATAAATAAATCTTTAAAAGAAAAAAAAAAGAAACAATTTACAAAAAAAACAATTATGCTAATTTACATATTATGTTTGTATGTTTCATTTATGTTTGAAACTGAGCCTCGTTCTATAGACCATGGAACTGGACATCAAACTCTAGCCTTGAAGTTTACTTGCACTAATATGCACAACATTCCCTACATTCCTATATCATCTACAGTTAAAAGCAGAAAGAAAATAAATGCATCCTTGTTTGCCTACTTTTAACAGATAACATTCTTTATGCTTGCACATTTCAGGGTCCATCCCATAAAATGTGGCCTACAGTGGACTGGGTCCATTAACATTTTTACATGTGCCCACTAGCCAATGTGATATAGTTGACTTCCCAGCTGAGACTGTCCTCCCAAGTGATTCTGTGTCAGCTGACAGCTGAAGCTAAGCAGTAAAACCAGTAAGTAAAAGTGAACATTTCTGCTCCCTTAACCTTTGTCTAAGTTTTGGCTTCATCAGACCTCTGCCTCTCAGAGAATGGGTTTTGCTATAGAATAGTCTTCCCATCTTCTCAGAAGATATTATTTTAATTTTATTTATTTTTATTTAGTTCAGACTTCATACTCCTCCTGGTCTTCCCCCAACAGCTCCCATCCCATACCTCCTCCTTCCCAACCCCTGACTCCAAGAGGATGTTCCCACCCCACCAGACCTCCCCTTTCCCTGGGCCCTCAAGTCTCTCAAGGGTTATATGCATCTTCTCTCACTAAGACCAGAGCAGGCAGTCCTCTGCTGTATATGTGGTGGGGGCTTCATATCAGTTGGTGTATGATGCCTGGTTGGCAGCTCAGTGTCTGAGAGATCTCAGGTATTCATGTCAGTTGAGACTGCTGATCTTCCCATGAGACTGCCCTCCTCCTCAGCTTCTTCCTGCTTTTCCCCAATTCAGCCACAAGGATCCCTGGCTTCAGTTCATTATTTGGATGCTAGAATCTGCATCTGCCTCTTTCAGCTGCTTGTTGGGCCTTGGAGGGCAACCGCTCCTCTCTGTAAGCACACCATAGCATCAGTAACAGTATCAGGGCCTTTGGCCTCCTGCCCCCCCTTGAAGTAGATTCTAATTTGGGCCTGTCACTGGACCTCCTTTCTCTCATGCTCTCCTCTAGTTTTGTCCCTGCAGTTCCTTCTGACAGAAACAATTTTGGGTCATAGTTTTTGACTGTGGGATAGATGCTTTAAGAACCAACTCTCTACCCTTTCTGTAGTGGATAAAATAGAGAAGATATAATATAATGTATGGAAGGAAGAGTGGTTCCTACTCAACAGCATATCTGCTACAGCTCATTTCAGTTGAGAATAGGGTACCATTTATTCAGTTGTTTAGTAAATTCACTCTGGTGATAAAATTTGCAGACTGATTAATTGCATGAAATTTTATAATACCTTAACAAAATATGTAATGTTACTTTATCACACTTTATTCCATGTTGTTTATTGTCTTAGAGAAAAAAGTTCTTTCACTAACTCTTACCTATCAAAAAAACAGTCAAAAGGAAAACCTTAGATATCACATCCCTCCCTTTGTTGATATAAGTGTCCTGGGCTGCCACATGAGGACATGTTGAAGTCCTTGCCCTGTACTGTTACCAGAGACCAAGCTGAGGTCCGTGGCACATGCTGACACAGGAGACCATGTGAATATTCATGGTTCATGTCTCCAGGAACCATATGGAATTCCGTGATCAGTGATTCCGCTGATTTAAAATGGCAAGACATTTTTTCTATGGTTTTATGACTGTAGACTCACAGTTGAAAAGGAAGAAATAGAGAAATTCTGTGAGAACCCCTACCCCTACCCAAAATTAATGACATAGACAGGAAACCATTGAGGAGAACTTTAAAATTTTTGATAAGTATGCTGAAGTGTAGCTCTCCACAACTGGGGAGTGAGTGGGGAAGAACTCAGTTTTCTTTAAGGAGCTGTCCACCAGGAGTTTGACCATGCTTCAGTGATAATACTGGCAACACAATTAGACATGGTTTTTGTTTGTTTTGTTTTGTCTTGTTTCTTCTTTTCTCCTCTGACTCCTCCTCTTCTTCTTCCTCTTATTCCCCTTCCTTCTCCCTCCGCCTCTTCCTTCTTCCCGCTCCTCTTGCTCTTCCACCTCTTCTTCTTATTCCTTTCCCCTCCCTTTCCTCCTCCTCTTCCTCCTCCTCCTCCTTCTCTTTTTCTTCTTCCCATTTGGGAGGGCAAGAAGGTGGGTAGTATACTTGGGAGTGCTAGGAAGTGAGTGTGAGTTATTTGAATTTCTGGAGTCCAGCTTCCTGAGCTCTTTGTATATATTGGATGTTAGTCCTCTATCAGATTTAGGATTGGTAAAAATCTTTTCCCAGTCTGTTGGTGGCCTTATTGTCTTGTTGGCACTGTCTTTTGCCTTACAGAAACTTTGCAACTTTATGAGGCCCCATTTGTCAATTCTTGATTTTACAGCACAAGCCATTGGTGTTCTGTGGANAAATTTTTTCCCTGTGCCCATATCTTCAAGGCTCTTCCCCACTTTCTCTTCTATCAATTTCAGTGTCTCTGGTTTTCTGTGGAGGTCTTTGATCCACTTAGACTTGAGCTTTGTACAAGGAGATAAGAATGTATCAATTCTCATTCTTCTACATGATAGCCTCAATAGAGGAATGGATACAGAAAATATGGTACATTTATACAATGAAGAAAATGTGGTACATTTACACTACTCAGCTAGTAAAATCAATGAATATATGAAATTCTTGGGCAAATAGATGTACCTGGAGGATATCATCCTTAGTGAGGCAACCCAATCACAAAAGAAGTCACTAGATATGCACTCATTGATAAGCAGATATTAGCCCAGAAACTTAGAATACCCAAGATACATTTTGTAAAACACAAGAAAACCAAGAAGTTTGAGCATCATGTGGATACTTCATTCCTCCTTAGAATAAGGAACAAAACACCCATGGAAGATATAGATACAGAGACAAAATTTAGAGCCAAGATGAAAGGATGTACTCTCCAGAGACTGCCCCATCCGGGGATCCATCCCATCATCATCCACCAAACCCAGATACTAATGCACATGCCAGCAAGATTATGCTGAAGGGACCCTGATATAGTGGCCTCTTGTGAGGCTATGCCAGTGCCTGGCAAACACAGAAGTGGATGCTCACAGTCAGCTATTGGACGGAACACAGGGCCCCCAATGGAGGAGCTAGAGAAAGTACCGAAGGAGCTGAAGGTGAATGCAACCCTGTAGGTGGAACAACAATATGAACTAACCAGTAACCCCTGAGATTGTATATCTAGCTGCATATGTAGCAGAAGATGGCCTAATTGGCCATCATTGGGAAGAGAGGCCCCTTGGTCTTTATATGACCCAGCACAGGGGAAGACCAGGGCCAAATAGTGGGAGTGGGTGGGGAGGGGAGCAGGGGCGGGGGGGTATAGGGAACTTTCAGGATAGCATTTGTAATGTAAATTAAGAAAATAATAATAATAATAATAATAATAATAATAAATGTGTAGTGTCACAGAGCAATCATGATAAAAACTGCATGGTACTGGTACAGTGTTAGACAAGTAGATCAATGAAATGGAATTGAAGACCCAGAAATGAACCCACACACCTTGATCTTTGGCAAAGGAGCTAAAACCATCCAGTGGAAAAAAGACTGCATTTTCAACAAATGGTGCAGGCTCAACTGGTGGTTTTCTATTGAAGAATGCAAATTGATCCACTCCTTTTACAAATCTCAAATATAAGTGGATCAAGAACTCCACATAAAATCAGACGCACTGAAACTTATAGAGGAGAAAGTGGGGAAAAGCCTCAAACATATGGGCACAGGGGAAAAATTCCTGAATAGAACACCAATGGTGTGTGCTTTAAGATCAAGAATCAACAAATGGGACCTTATAAAATTGCAAAGCTTCTATAAGGCAAAGGACACAGTCAATAAGACAAAACAGCAACCAACAGATTGAGTAAAGATCTTTACCAATCTTAAATCCAATGGGGGACTAATATCAAATATATACAAAGAGCTCAAGAAGTTGAACTCCAAAAATTCAAATAACCCCATTAAAATATGGGGTACAGAGCTAAACAAAGAATTCTCAACTGAGGAATAGTGAATGGCTGAGAAGCACCTAAAAAAAAAAAATTTCAACATCCTTAATCATCAGGGGCAAATCAAAACAACCTTGAGATTCTACCTCACACCAGTCAGAATGGCTAAGATCAAAAATTCAGGTGACAGCCAATGCTGGTGAGGATGTGGAGAAAAAGAAACACTTCTCCATTGCTGGTAGGATTGCAAGCTGGTACAACCACTCTGGAAATCAGTTTGGGAGTTCCTCAGAAAACTGGACATAGTACTACCAGAAGATCCAGCAATACCACTCCTGAGCATATACCCAGAAGATGCTCCAACTTGTAATAAGAACACATGCTCCACTATGTTCATAGCAGTCTTATTTATAATAGCCAGAAGCTGGAAATAATCCAGATGTCCCTCAGCAGAGGAATGGATACAGAAAATGTGGTACATTTACACAATGGAGTACTACTCAGCTATTAAAAACATGAATTTATAAATTTATAAATTTATAAATTCTTAGACAAATGGATTTGGAGGATATCATCTGCCTTGTCAGGGTTTCTATTCCTGGACAACACATCATGATCAAGAAGCAAGTTGGGGAGGAAAGGGTTTATTCAGCTTATTCTTCCATACTACTGTTCATCACCAAGGAGGTCAGGACTGGAACTCAAGCAGGTGAGAAAACAGGAGCTGATATTGTTGTTCCACCTATAGGGTTGCAGAACCCTTCAGCTCCTTGGATACTTTCTCTAGCTCCTCTGTTGGGGGCCCTGTGTTCCATCCAACAGCTGACTATGAGCATCCACTTCTGCTTTTGCCAGGCATTGGCATAGCCTCACAAGAGAAAGCTATATCAGGGTCCTTTCAACAAAATCTTGCTGGTGTATGCAATAGTGTATGTGTTTGGTGGCTGATTATGGGGAACCCCCAGAGCTCATGTCTCTAGCTGGATGTAGCAGAAGATGGCCTAGTCAGCCATCATTGGGAAGAGAGGCCACTTGGTCTTGCAAACTTTATATGCCCCAGTACAGGGGAAAACCAGGGCCAAGAATTGGGAGTGGGTGTGTAGGGGAGGGGGGGACAGGGGACTTTGGGAATAGCATTTGGAATGTAAATGAAGTAAATATCTAATAAAAATTTAAAAATTGGAAAAAAATAAAGAAAGAAAACAGGAGCTGATGCAGAGGCCATGGAGGGATGGTCTTTACTATCTTGCCTCCCCTGGCTTGCTCAGCATGCTCTCTTATACAACTCAAGACTACCAGCCCAGAGATGGTTCTGCTCACAAGGGGCCTTTCCCCCTTGATCAATAATTGAGAAAATTCCTCACAACTGGATCTCATGGGGGCACTTCCCCAACTGAAGCTCCTTTCTCTGTGATAACTCCAGCTTGTGTCAAGTTAACACACAAAACCAGCCAGTACAATTGATTCCTTATCAACTTGACACACAAACACATCACTATTAAGCCTCAACCCTTAATTTCTTATTCATCCCCAAGAACTAAATAACTTTAAAAGTCCCACATTCTTTACATATTAAAAGTTCAATCCTTTTAAAATGCCCAATATCTTTTAAAATTAAAAGTCTCTTAACTGTGGGCTCCCCTAAAAATACTTTCTTTCTTCAAGAGGGAAAAATATCAGGGAACAGTTACAATCAAAAGCAAAATTAAACTAACTGTCCAATACCTGAGATCAAACTCACGATCTTTTGGGCTCCTCCAAAGGCTTGGGTCACTTCTCCAGCCCTGTCCTTTGTAGCACACAGCTTGTCTTCTATGCTCCAGCTGCCTGTACTCCATTGCTGCTGCTGTGACTGCTGGTCATCTCATGGTACTGGCACCTCCAAACACTGCTATTTTCCTCTGTAACTAAGCTTCACCAACATCCCCTCATAGGTTCTCTTCATGGTGCCAAGCCTCAACTTCTTTGCATATCCCCTTCTGTCCTGGGTCATCAATTGCAACTGAGGCTGCACCTTCACCAATGGCCTT
>NC_034608.1:24999613-25016654 GCF_900095145.1 Mus pahari | reverse complement strand
CCTCAACAGAGGAATGGATACAGAAAATGTGGTACATTTACACAATGACGTACTACTCAGCAATTAAAAACAATGAGTTTATGAATTTCTTAGGCAAATCAACAGATCTGGAGGATATCATCCATAGTGTGGTAACCCAATCATAAAAGAACACACATATGCACTCACTGATAAGTGGGTATTAACCTAGAAACTTGGTAATTGCCTTTCAATTATACAAATAAATCTGTACCTCAAACTTGACTTAAATGAGCCAGGAAAAAATAATGTGTAGTGTCCTTTCATTGGACCTGAGTTTGATTCCCAGCATCTACATGAGAAAATTCACAGCTATCTGACTCAAAGAGTAATCTGTCTTCTAGTTTCAATGATCACTTCTCTTATATCCACATACACTCACACACAAACACACACAAACACACTCATACAAGCACATGCAAGCATACACAGACACACATATACCCTAAAACTGTTAAATAATATATATATATATATATACATATATATATATATATATATATATATATATATGAAATATATATGAAATATACACCCTAAAACTGAGATATATATTTATGGAACATTTCTGTGCATTAAATATTTTAATGCTCAGGGAGAATTTTTCAGTTCATCTGATGAAAAGCTGCTTAGTAGATAATAGCATTTTCCATGTTTTCAGTTACTGTGACTCAAATATCAAGCGTGCTTTAGTATTGCTGCTTTGGCTAAGCAAAACACAGAACAGGAACTAGCCTGCTTGCCAAAATAACTCTAAATCTGATGCCAGCTAACCCTGTGGAAGTTCATTCATTCCATCTATGAACTATTGTTAACCATTTCTAGACTTCATTGATTTTTATAGATGCCATGAAGAATACCAGCGCCATATTTTTTTAGATTACTATTGGTTTTATATTCTACTCAACTCAGTAGAAGTAAAATTTAATGATTCCTGCTTAACTGTGAAAAAAAGAAAAAAGAAGCCTTGATATTCAGAGAGTGGCCACAGAGTATTAGTTCCTTTTGTCAACTCTGGAGAGAAAAAATATAACACCAAGATTTGGAAAATCGTGTTTGGTCCTTCCCAGGAACCTAATAAATAGTGACAGATGATGGTATAGGCCTATAAAATACATGACTGAATCAGTTTCACTTAAGTCAGTAAATTTATGTACTGCTTTCTCCCTAGGTGGATGTGTCTTCCAGCACAATGACCAAAGCAGAATTCGCAGAGGAACCTAGGATGTACATTTTGGATGCCATCTGTGGGACAGCTGAGAACTGACTGAGCTCCTTTGTTCTTACTATATGATGTTTGCCTTAGTTAATAACTGAGGATTCAGGTTGAAAGGAAGGATGAATCTCTCTGATGTCCTGTTCCACATTTTGTCTCAGGCAGTGAGTCCCACCCCCTACCAGGCTTTCCTGGCCTGACTTGTGTTTACCTTCTGTCTCTGGCACTTCCCACTGGGTTATTGATGCAATTCTCTTCCTAGGAAGCCCAGTCTTTGAGCACAGTGTTAAGCTGACACCACCCATAACACTAGCTTTTGTTGTACTCTATGCAGAGAAGTGTTCATGGATGAGGCTCTGGGTACTCTGGTCAAAACAGATTTTAGAGAAGCCAAAGAAAGCAGGGCAAACATCTTATTACACATTCTCTTTATGCAGAAGCTACCTCAGAGCTGTTTCAAGAAAGGACAAAAGCTGCTCCAGTCATAATCCTAGAGGAGTGCCCTGAAGACTAGTGGTGCAAACTAACAACCTACATTATGCTTCATAGTATCATGAATCTTGGGTAATTTTTGTTGCACAGAGAATGAACTTTTTTTTTTTGTTGTTGTTGTTGTTAAGATTTAAATGTAATTTATGCATATTGTTTAAAACCAGTTGACATCTTTTGTTGTTGTTGCTTATTATAGGGGTAGAAACAACAAATACTGTAGAAATGAATAAATGTTCATATATATATATATATATATAAAATATAATGTTCATGCATATATATATATATGTATGTATATATACACATATATGACTGCATGAAAATGTTTTGCTCTCAAATATGAGTATTTATCTTTGGTAGTTTATTTTTGGTAGATTTTGCTATTTTCCAACCCTCCCCCAAAAATGACTTTGAAAGCATGACAGAATATATGTAAAATGGAGTACCCCAGAAATTCCAAAATTTTATACAAAATTTATACTGTACTACTTTAAGATTTGACTGGATATATTAATGTTATCCTTAATTATGTGAAATTAAAATAAAGTATAAAATATAAAATTTTCAATCACACATCAAAGAGAATTAACACTATTTGATAATATTTGATTTTGTGACTAAGTTTTGTGACTAAAGAATTGCGAAAACATTAACTATTCAAAGTTCATATTCCTTGTCTTTAATCAAATTGCATTTAACTATAACCATTCTAATATATTTTGGGTTCTAAACTGTGCAAATATAAGAAGCATAATATTTGTATTTTAAGAAATATTGAATTAAAACTTTTTAAGTACAGTATCTGGTTGAAGTTAATTTTTTTCTTTTGTCAATACTTCATTCTTTACGCATACTTTTCTGGACAAGCCAAATTCTGCTTACTTGGAGTCACCTGGCACAGGACTAAAGTGGAAGAGCTAAATGTCCTCCTAGTTTCTGGACTTTATTAAAAATACTTTGAAATATCTTCAGGAATAGGCATATTTAATTTTGAAGCTTGTGTTTTTATGCCAATGTTTACCTCAAGGGCTACAAATACTAAATTGAAAAGAGAGTTCCTTCTGATTTTTATGTTTTTCCCGCA
Organism: Mus pahari; assembly: GCF_900095145.1. NCBI lineage: Eukaryota > Metazoa > Chordata > Mammalia > Rodentia > Muridae > Mus > Mus pahari. The sequence continues at coordinate 25,013,844 of NC_034608.1, read as the reverse complement.
TCCCTGTCTTCATCACATCCTACTCCCTACTCGGTGGGATGACCTACTGGATGGGAGGAGCCACTTGATTCTTCTTTGTGTAAACTGAAGCAGTCATGCAAGCCACAGTTCCACCAGGCACTATATGTTATTGGTACCTGCCTGGACTCCTTTACTTGATATTCTGCAATGCATAGCTCAAATCGATGTGTGAATGTTAACAAGCAGAAAGGAATGCTTTTCAATTGAGTAGTATAGGGCTCAGTGGAAGATTTTGCTAAAAAAAAAAAAAAAAAACTGGAAGACACTAAGGCAAGATGATGTAGCACTGTTTAATTCCTAAAAAGCTATTACAAATGGTGATGTTATGACCCATGGTGGTAATTGTAGTTATAATATGAAAGTATTTCATAATTTTATAATGTCTAAAATGAAATGAAAAGTAGGAGATATACCTTCCTAAAGCAGTAAATTTATTAGGACATTTTGTATTAAAATTCATGCCAATATTATTTTCCTTTTTAAATTAGAAATAATGACTATTGATATAGTAGAAAAAAAATATATATATATTTGAGACAGGATTTCTCTGTACAGCCCTAGCTGTCCTGGAACTCACTTTGTAGACCAGGCTGGCCTCGAACTCAGAAATCCACCTGCCTCTGACTCCTGAGTACTGAGATTAAAGGCGCGTGCCACCATGCCCTGCTAGTGGAAAATATCTAGCCAAGCATATTTGACCAACAGGTAGAATATATTTATTAATTATATCAATACCTGAATTGAAAGTGAAACTACAAATTTTGGGACGGATATTACTAGTGATAGACTATAGAATGAATTTGTAGTCTTCAAGATGACAAACTTTATGATATAAACTGAAGATGAACTTTCTTTACATTTAAACTTATAGAAAATGTCCATATCATACTGAGCATCAGACTTGCTTTACGAATCTGTATATACATAAACAACTCCAATCTTACACGTTTCATGAGAAACCTCTTTGTAAAATTATCTTTATCATCTTGAAGCTAGGTATTACTTACCAGCTAGTAGTCCGTATTTTGTCTCAGAAAACTTTCACTGCTTTGGTAAAAATTTACTGTGCTTAAAACTAGAATTTTCTCATAAAACTGAAATTAAAGAAAAGATAATAGATTGAAGTGGCATAAAACAGTATTTCAAATTAAAGGCATGAAACTATTAGTAAGATACTTGAACATCAATTTCCTCAATTGGATGGGGAAAGTCAAATTTCCTCTCATGAATATAAGTATATTTTATGGCTTCTCTAGTTTTTGTGAAGAATGACTATCTTTCATTGGCTAGGATAGAAATGGGAGTAATTTTGTCTCTTTAGTGAATTTGGTGAATTTTTGGAGGATATGGCTTATAGAACCCTGAAAAATCTACATTATCATTGGGAAAATATTCAAAAGATTAAAAGTAGTAAAGGACAAATATTTTGTTGATAGCAGGTTCAAAACTTGCTTGTTTGGTAGTATTTTGTACCTCATTGTATTTGACAATATAATATATAATTAATATTGTTCAACATTTTTATCTGTTTAGAAAATTAAATTAGATGAATCACCTTATTAACATATTATTTCCCAAATATTTATTTTAAAAAATATTACCTATTTTTATCATGACTAATTTTCTGAACAAGCAGTAAAATTAAACTTATAAAAATTAAATATCAATAAATTAAATGTTTAAGAGTAATATATCTCAAAACCTCATGAAAAATTCATTTGTCAAAATGTTATATTTTATATATAGATATGAACAGCTATGCTATACCATGCTATATATTTATGAAACTACAGTAAGTGTTCCTTTCCTGAAAAATAGCTCAAACTAGGAAAAAAATGAAAATTGATTCCTTGAAGAAATTTTCTGAAACCAAAATCCATCTCTTTGCATTCCAAAAGTACATAATCCATTTGTAAATGTGGTGTTTCAGACAGCATTTCATTTAGACTGCCTTCAAATTCCTATAGTTGTGACCTAATCGTATTCATCTCATTGTATTTCAATGTATATGAACATTCACCTATGTAGAATCAAAGAGACTCAAACTTACAGAGAGATGTTTGAAGCTTCCGCATGATGGATGATAAAACTGGTCCACAGCATTTCCATTTGAAAGAAAATTACTAATAATTGATTGGCCTGGATCCAAAGTCACAGTGGGGTACAGAGAGCTGGGAAGTGCCCTCATAAAAATAGAAGCTGTATCAACCAATTGAATTTAATTATATATGAAGGTGATGATGGAGCTAAACTGCCTGTAATTGGACTCCAATTACTCAGCTGGTCTTCCATCAAATTAATTCATCTGAAAGTTTGCCATTGTCCTGTGCTCCATGCCTGATGCTGGTTTAATTACTTAACACTGAGGAATCTTGAAACAGTAAATTATTTTGTCTTTATTGCCAATTATTGGTTAAGGAAAATTGTATATAAAATATTAACATCTGCTTCAGGGACACTTAGCAAAGGGCATAATGAAAATATCATTTTTTTTGTACTGTACCTAGAGAGACTCCTAATGAGAGGAGAAAGATTCTTCCTGTGTGCAATTTGTGGAAGCAGTATTGGAACTGATAAGCTGCTGGATGTACTGCCAGGGCCTATGATTTTCCACAGCCAATGTCTTTACAAAGAGGCAGCCGAGGATTCATATGGTATGTATGTGTGGTAAAACACTAAGCTCAACATAAACGAAAAAAATCTATAGGTAGTTTAAAGTCATTTGTCTCTGAATACTGTTTGATAACATTTAGGACCATCTTTAAAATGATAGTTACTAACTCTTGAGGCTTATTAAGTAATCTATATTGGTTTTCTCAATTATGTGAGCTGCACAATATATGTTTGTCACTGAGGAATTAAAGCATCTGAAAAAGAAGGTCTAATAGCTTAAAGATCCGAGCATAATTATAATTCATTTTAATATAATAAAAGGGAGTGTATTGCCAGTGATACTAAAATTGTAGATACCATTTCAAAACCATCTCCTATCAATGTCATGTAGAGATGGCTCATTTCTATTTAATTGGCTTCATCACATTGCACTTTAATTTAAAAGAAATTGCCACTCACAAATTTTATTTTTTGATTCCATGCTCAATAAGCACTTCAACATGAAACATCAGTAGAACAATTTATAAACAAAACTGTTAATTGCAAAAAGTGGATTTATTTATGAGAGGAAGCATTGTTATTTGATCCAAAATAAAATAATCTCTAAGAGTCATAGTGGAGTAAATATTTCAATAACCTTCAAATATATTGCTACATATAAATATTCAAAAAACAAATTTAAATGGAATAAAGTTTTAGTGATAGATTCACATTATTGAAATAACACATAAATGAATCTTCAGATATTAAAAAAAAACCTGTGTCTCTCAAAACATATAGAAGTATTTGTGCAAGATGAATTTGACATGTAGAAGTATTTGTGCAAGATGAATTTGTGATTAATTGCAATACTATCATCTTAAAGTCAATTTGGAGTGATGAGAGATTTGAACAGTGTTTCTTCAGCCTCTACCAGTAGATGTTTCTTTTCAGATTATTAAAACTAGCCATAAATAAATCTCTTCCCATAGAGAACTATTATTGAAAGGATTATCACTACATTTTCTATATTTCTTCTCAAAATAGCATTGCAAGAACCAATTTCCACTTATAACCTTGTATGCAATCCAATGCTTCAAGATAAAACTTAACTTCTGCAGGAAAACTGTAGTCAATTCCTTTTAAGTGAAATGTTCTCTAGGTTCAAAAAAACACTGTGCAAAATGACCTAGAAAACAACGTATCCTGAAAGATCTCTTGGAACTCTTCAAATGTAACATGTTTTGCTTAATACATGGATAATTAAAAGCTAAGTTAGCTAAGCTTTATCAGCTTGATAGATTGTTGGCAATTTCTGCATGTCATTACACCATTTTATTTAATTCTATGCTATTTCAACTTACATAGTGGTTTGTGACAGACTCCTGATTTGTCAGAAACTACTAATTCAGTTAACAAATCTCTGTACGCTTGCAACATTTTGGGGACCATATATCAGAAAATATCACTTTTAAGCAGTTGAACAAATGTGCTCCCCAAAGCAAAAATCTCAAAAGAAAATTACAAAGTGCAAGATATTTATTAAAATATTTCTTTTAAGACATCCCCCAGAGAAGAGAAGACTAAAAAGAATCTGACTATTTTATTCATGCTGCTTTAATGATTTGAAGATCTTCTCACTGTGTGGTTGCCTTATCAAACGAGAGAAACAATATCAAAGCTTCCCTGGTGGACACAGTCACAGGGCATCAGCTCCAAACTGCTCCTGAATGCTCTGGGGTGGGAGATACTAGCTCTTTTGTTAGGATGCAGAGTGATCTATATTAAAGAATTAAACCCACTCCATGCAAAATGTGTAGCTTTTCCCACTTCGGAACACTAATACAGTGAATGAGATATAACCCATAACAAGGAACATGCACACTGGATTACTTTTTTGATGCTTTTTCTAATGAAAGGCTTTATTTTATTGCTCACCATTATCAATGTTATTTGCTGATCTTATGAATTAATTATCAACAATTGAGGTTTCCTTCCTGATTCAAGGCATCTATTGCTCATGTATCTAATGATTTGCCTTCTAGCTCATATTCTGTAGGGAAGCTCCATAAAGAAACTATATTTTTATTAGCTTCACGCATCTCTATGACACACACACAAAGAAAGAGTAGATCCAACCAGAAGAGAAAGTCTGTGTTAACCAACTTTTCTTCCACTGGGAACTGTTGTCCATTGTCTATATTTTTGAGTCCCCAGAGCACTAGAAAATCAATTTTACATCAAGACACAGAAAGAAATGATATCTCAATAATTGTGTGTGATGGGTGCCTTTAATTCTAGCACTTGGGATATGGAGTTAGGACCCCCAGAATCTTATTTTTGCCTACAAAGAAATTGTGAGAGCAGCCTTGGATGGGATCCACATGACCCTGTCTCAAAAAAAAAAAAAAAAAAAAAAAAAAAAAAAAAAAAGAAATGAAAAGAAAAGAAAGAAAAAAAAAGCAATAGACTTGTAAAAAGGACAAAATAGGCTAGAAATCCTGCTTAACTTAATGAGGGAGCTATTAATAGCACAGGGTTCTGCCTTTATCTACTTCAGGAATACTTAGGAACTAAGAATGAAATGTCTGGAAGCTGCACACACCATTTGCTCAAAGGCCTTCATACGCATGGTGCATTTCTCAGCTCATGTCTCCTGAATTCAGAGTAAATTCTTGAAATGTGTCAACTCCTTTCCTGTGGGCAGCCACTGCTGAGGCCTCTCCCATGCCTGCAACACTCTTTGAAACCTTGGCTTGTGTAAGTTTAAGGTTCTTGTGGGCTAACTTACAACCTTCAGTGTAGTCACAGAGCATCTGAGCATAGTAACATCAGCTCTCAGATACCTGAACCATTAAAGTTACGGCATGAATAATTCATTATGTTTAAGTGATAGCCTAAAATAAAGGAAGCCCTCTTGTATCTTGATGCATATCTGGCGGGTGCTGCTCTTGTTAGGTATTTGCTATAAAAAGTAACTTTGATCCAGAGAAGACAGTAACAGCAGTAAGGATTCTACCCAATATTATTGGTGATAAAAGAAAAAAGAAAAGAAAAAAAAAAAAAACACTAGAAAATTCTGAGTGCTTTGATGAAGGAAAAAAGTAGTCAATTCTTTTTCCCCATAGTTCTAAGTCATATTACAAAATAAAATTGGAGAAATGCAGGCTCTGCTCTGACAGGCCCTCGCTACTGAACAGTGGGATTCTTTTTCACATCACATCCAAAGTAGCATAAGACTTGCCCATGCTGGGTACCAAATTGGAAGAATCTTGCCTATAGAAAGCACAAGCTGGAAACTGAATCATTGGCATAGCAGTGGCCAGTTGCTGAGCTCTTGAAATAAATGTTCTCAATTCTGCAGTAATGCCTCAGCACGTTGATTTTACTATTACCAGTGAAGGTTGGCAACAAAAACAAAACAACAAACAACAACAAAAATCATATATATACTCCCCTCCCAGAGCTCAGTGCACCCCATTTTCTTTTAATATTACAGAGATGATTTATTCTTAATGGAATATACAAATGGAATCTATGAAGCATCCACTTGCAATGAGAGTTTATTAAGTGAAAGTTTAAGTCCCTAAAGAAAGCCCATCATCTCAGTGGTTAGGTTGGAAATGACCAAGAAACTGACTTACGAGTAGCTTAAATTACCATCAAATGAGAGTGACTGGCTTTCCTTAATTCATTCATTCATTAATTCCATGAGTTACTATCTTCTTTGTTAACAGTTTATTAAGCACTCATTGGGATGGGGCATGAGATAGTTAGTTCTTTCGCAGAGAATACTATGAAGAAATTATAAGAAATACATCCCATAAATGCTGACTTATAATCCACAACGTTGGTGAAAATTTAGTGTATTCTAATATAGCACTCAACAACACAAAACAATCCTTTCCAGATTTTAAGTTCTTTGATTGATAACCGATAAATGTAGTAAATAAATCTATTATGTGATTTATAAATATATTAAATAAATCTATTATATGATTTATAAAGCATGATAATTTTCAAGAAATACGAAAAGAAATTGAGGCCGTTTGAGTTTGAGATGGGACAGTTCAATATAGATAGTTTGATCAAGGTAAATGCATTAGAAAAAAATATGATCATTTCTTTTACAGTTTTGCAATTTCAATTTTAATTATGCTAATTTTAATTACAATATTTGTCCTTTTGATTTCCTACCACCAAATCCTCCTTTATACTCTTCCCTGCTTTTCTTCCCATTCATGGCCAGGAGACCCTCTTCTTCATAGCCCCGAATAAACTTAAAAATGGAAATTATAAACTAGTGAAGGTAGGCTATAATTCAGCTTCAAACCTATCAGAATTAAATGCCATGTATAAGTATAATTTTATTAAGATGTAAAGTGAGGATTAGCAATAGCATTTGTGTTGCTGTGGCTACATAACTCATGCTACAACAGTTTTAAAGAACGACTTTTTGAACTCTCCAAGTTCTGGAGGATAGAAGGATTCATAGTCAAGGAATCTAGCTGGCAACAACATTCTAGCTAGTGAGATCAGTAGAACTTCACAGAGCAAAGAGTGCCACAGAATAAGAGGGGCTCATCTAGGAAAGAATTAGCTACTGACATTTGTAACAAATCCAATGACCACATGACCGAGAGTCTATGGATTTATGATGTTATGCATAGATTAGCCTATTTATAGGGCAAGGCTTTTAAGATTAATGTCTCTTTAAGGTTCCACCATATCTCACCTCTGATACTTCACAATGAGGACAATACTCCAATAGGAGCTTCAGTGGAGAATTTAAAATCCCCACAGTTTTCATATTCATGTGCTCATGACAAAAACACTGAAACACTGAAACACTGAAAAGTGAGGACAGTATTAGCTATCAGTGGCCACAGTTCTAATACACACACACACACACACACACACACACACACACACACAAACAACACAAACACACACACACCAGCTGGGGCAAGAACAAGAAAAACAAGAGGAAACAGGAGATCAAGAGAGAAACAGTGGGTTGGGGAGCAATGGGGGGGGGGAGGGAGGGGAGGGAGGGTATAGGGGACTTTCAGAGAGGAAACTAGGAAAGGGGATAGCATTTGAAATGTAAATGAAGAAAATATCTAATTAAAAAAAAGAGAGAGAAACAGGAATGGAAGAGAGAGAAGCTTGGGGGACAGGGGAAGGAGAGAGAAAATGAAAGAGAAAAGAGAGGGAGAGAGGGAAATGGAGGGAGAATAGGGAGGAAGGAAAGAAAGGAGGGAGGGGGGAAAGACTAGAGAGACAAAGAAAGAAAGAGATGACTGGCTAATAGTTACTTTATTCTATGCAGGCAGAAGTCTGGAAGAAGAGGTTGTGGAAGAAGAGGTTTCACATACCCTGCTACTAGTCATAGGACCTGTGATATATCAGACTATGATCCTTGCTTCTCTCAGTGGCACTCAGTTCTGTAGAAGCTATATTGAGCAGAGAGCATACTACTAGTGCACAAGCAAAAACTGTGTAATCCTTTCCCAAATTACTTGAGAATGACAAAGAGAGACATAAAGCAGTTGTTTGGATCTGACCTATACAAAAGCACACATTGATGTCAGAGCATATTTGTGTGCAAAGTTTCTAACAGAATCTGAATTTGAAAGAGTAAAATCAGGAGACAATGTTAGAAGCAAAGAAATAGGAAAATATGTGATGATTTCTAGAATATACACTGTAAACAATCTGAGACAACAGTACATACTTTATCACAAAAAAGTAATAGCATAAAATATTTTAATTGTCTTAGAATTTAAAAAATATATAATTAGTAATAATAGAGGATCTAAAATATCATGAACATGAATTTATTTTAATAAAGGATTATGTCAAATATATTATAGTCATTATTTCATTTTGCAAATTTCCAATACTGAATATGAATTATATTAACTGTTAATAAACATATACAGAAATTTATTGTTTGAAAATTGTTATTCAATACATGATTGATTCACAAATGTTACCCCTCATTTGATGGTTAGCTGCTCACATAACTGACAATTAAAAATTAGTATCCTTAGAGAAGCAGATTTTAACTTATTCTCTATAAACAGGAGCCTATGGATGTATTAGTGGTGGCAGAAAGATTCTATTCCCAATGCATTTAATTCTGCCTTTTACACAGTTGTAAAATAATAATATGGTTAAATTAGAAGAATCTCAGAGAGAAAGAGTAGAAAGAGTAGAGAGAAAGAGGGAAAGAGTAGCAGAAAGAGCCAATGCTTCGCTCCAACATAGGCAAGCTGTGGAATGATCACAGCATCTCCTCTATTTTATACTCCAGGTTCTCCTGACATATGTACTCACAATGTAAATTCCTACTATGGAAATGCCTACATTCCACTTTATAATCTTTTTTTTTTTTTAAAGATTTATTTATTTATTAAATGTAAGTACACTGTAGCTGACTTCAGGCACTCCAGAAGAGGGCATCAGATCTTGTTACGGATGGTTGTGAGCCACCATATGGTTGCTGGGATTTGAACTCAGGATCTTTGGAAGAGCAGTCGGTACTCTTACCCGCTGAGCCATCTCACCAGCCCCTCCACTTTATAATCTTACCCTCAACTATCTGGTCTAATTCATCAGTCAACTGGTTTTAAACTTTCATTACATTTCTTTAACTTTGTTGACAGCTGTTTTTCAGTTAACAGCCTATTCCTCTTCTTCCTTGATGCCATAATTGTCCACTGAATCCTTTGATGTGGTTTGCAAGAGAAAATCATGTAATGCAGGTGGCACACTGGCCAAGGTGTACTAAAGATATCTAATCTCTATAAACATTTCATCTTCAATGATTTGATACCAATGGAAAGCTGATGTATTTTACCCTCTGACTGTTTGTGTTTGTTCTAGTAAATTCTAAAGGAAGAGAAGGAAAAGTATTTTAATGTATTTTCCACAAGCACTCCATATGACAGACCCATGTATTAATAATCCATGAGCATGTATTAATAATCCCTGGCTCACTGAGTCCTGAGCACTGTGCTTAATCCCTTCCTAATAATTTCAGTGGAAACTGATATTTATTTCTACTACAGTCTGATGTTGCTGGTGAGATGTACCTTCCCATATCAAATGAAAATGGTAAAGAGATGTCCTTTTGAGGAAAACTTGTACTTACTATATAAGACAGTCAGAGTTAAGAACATAAAGAAAAACTTTCTTATTAGCCTCCACATTGCCACCTGTTGTGCATAGGCATGTCCATATGGAAGATCACATGATAGGATACCAAAGAACACAGTGTCTAACAGCTGGGGGCTTCAGCCCTGTAATTGCTTCAAGGAATTAGAGTCTGCTAAAACAACTGCAAACCCTGAGATCTCATAAAAGAAATATACACTTAGCGCCTAGACCAATGGCTCCCTAGGAGAGGGAATATGCAAGCTGTATGTCCAATTCTCATCACAGAAAACTGTGGTCATAAATATGCATAATTTCCAATTACAACAATTTTAGAAAATATTTTCACAGGAATAAGAAATCAGAGTTCTTATCATTATTACTTTCTTGATTTGTTTTACAATAAAAACAATAACTTTAACTACCTGAGCTATATGTCTGTGTTCTCATTGCAGTCCCATCATGGATGCCACCTTCCTTCCTGAAAGTTCTCTTCAGTTCATGTACTTTTTTCTATAGATGCTTTGTAGTTGTAGTGTGCACCTTCAGGCTCAGAGCAGAACTGTACTGAGCAGAAAAATCCCCACATTGGATTATAGACACCCAGAGATGTTTGGTCATAATTACAGAAAATAATTTTAAATTATTAAAAACCATCCATTAGAGTTTTAGGTTCATCATGTCGCAGATCAAGGTTCATTACTATTTTACAGTGCCTCAGATAGAGGCTACCATATAGCAGAGAATTAATATATTTTGATTAATTATTCTGGATAATTGTTGGTTGGAAACTAACAGAATTTTTTCAAAAAAAAAATACATCATGTAAGAATATAAAGGTCTCACCTAATGTCTTTTACATTTTTGACGATGAAGTATGAAGTCACGGTCACTGTCTTTTAGACATCATGTGAGAGATAAGTGAAGGAGGAGGAACTCAAAGACAGAGGTCACACAGGTGTTTCTGAATCACATTACCTCCAAAAAAAGGGTCTCGGCTCGCAACACAACACAAGTCTGGGGCTCTGTCAGGATCCATCTCCGATACACACCTCCCGCAGGCCATCCTTTCCATAGAGGCTTTAGTCTTTCAAAACAGTACTCTCAGAAGCCTGATAACAACTTGTGAGAACTTGAAGATGAAAATATTTCTCCAGTGTTACAGTATAGATAGCTCAGAAGTAAAACTGAAGTATGTCTATGAAGAGCACAGTAATCAATAGTTTAGATGCTTTATCTTCAGCAGACCACCATATATTTTACGCCTCAAGTTCTCTATGTATTGCTTCCTCATGCAGAACTTAGTCTTTTCTAAAACACTAGACTTCCTGCAAATGCTCACCGTTTATAATCATGCGTATTTCTGCAAAAATGGAAGCCAGAAAATGTCTAGAGAGTCATTAAGTAAGATAAAGCAGGAAATAAAATATAACTGGAAAATGAAGACAGTACCTGTGTTCTTGGCTCTGTGCCTCTAACCCAGCTAACTCCATACAGTTGAGGGCATAAAATGTGTGCTGTTAGTGTATGCATGGCAGATCCCTATTGAAGCTGGATAGCTGCCCCATTTTCGACAGTCTCACCCTCAGAACACTTGTGACAATAAGGCTATCCTAGGTTTTCTTGGAGAAAATTGAATCTAAATGTGAATCTCTCTGGAGATGAGATGGTTATAATTTTTCTCACATTGTATATGATTGCATATTATTTGTTCTCTTTAAAATTATGTGTAATGGAAAACCTTTTAGTTATACAGACCTCTGTAGGGTTTTCAAAGGAAAAAATGCAGACAAGATAGATAATAAATGCATAGCTAATCGAATGGTAAGAACCTGTCTCCTGTCCTTTTTCCACAGACAAAGGCACAGTGCTTAGAGATGTGTGAAACTACCAATTTTCACCTTCCAAGCATTCACTGGAAAACTTAGCTTTTGCAATTATTTTAAAATTTAATCCAGGTTATTATATATCAACTAAAGAGATTAAGCAGGAAACATAGTTCTGCACTTTGGCGAGCATACTAACATGACTTATGAGATGTGCTAAAATAGCATATGATACTTGTTCCGATGAATTATAAGAAAATGGAACTGTATTTCAAATGCAATTAAGATAGAGTTACTAAATTACTTTAACTGTCCATTCTAAAGTGAATAATTGATTCCTGATTTATCAACACTGTCACTAGACATGCACATCTGTCTTACCCTGAATATTGCTTCTTGAGTTCTCTGTCGCCACACAATTATCCTTTACTTCCATTGTGACAGTAAAAAGGGGATGAGCCTCTCATGTGCACATTTTCAATAACTTAGTAGACTTCAAATCTATCTACACACCTACTTTGCCTTGAGAGTTAATATATCCTTACCCATATTTTCAGGGATAAATTCAAAATATTTGATCTCTTTCAATTTCTTGAACATTCCCTTGAATAACTCTGGTTTCTCATGGAATATTTGCTATTTTGAAAGACATGCTTGTTTGGTAGATCACAGACTGTGGGTTTAATTATGATGGGGTAAAAAGTGAAAAAAGGAGGTAAGTAAGGAAACAGGCAATGATTCATTCAGTAAAAATGTGTGTGTGTGTGTGTGTGTGTGTGTGTGTGTGTGTGTGGTCTCAATCGCTAGGAATGCACAGTTAGTACTCCAATAACTATAGCAGATGGGAAGTGGAGACAGGAGAATAAAGTTCAAGATTATCATCTGTGACATTGAAAGTTTAAGTCTAGCCTGGGATACAAGAGATCCTGTTTCAACTCAAAAACAAATTTGCTTTTCTTCTTAAGGATTGTCTAGACATTGTCACATTTTTCCAGTGCTTATAATGGCTGTTCTTGTGAGTGGGCAGATATTCATTTAGCTTATTGGTTTAGGATTACAGGATAATGTGCAAAGGGACATGGAGCTGGCTATCTGGGCTTAGTATTTGCTGTTGGTTAAATGTATTTTTTTTGTTTCCACTCATCATTTCCTCAGGAATGAAATTGATATCACTGAAGCTTTCTTATGCTCATTGACATTCCTAGATCTCATCAGGTTGGATTCTTTATAAAGGATTTTGTTGCTATCTTCCTAAGTACATAAGTATACTAGCAGTCAGACCAGTATTAATTAGTTGCATGTTTTCAGAGCTGATCATTTAGCATTTGATAACCACTTGTTATGTTCTTTTCTGGGGGCTATATACCCCCCTTTAGTTCTCAGTATCCATTTATTGTATTTCTTTGTGTGGAGTTTATCTCACCTGGGCTTCACCCACCCTTCTGCCTACCTTAGCACAAAACAAGTCTGTTGTTGTCATTTTATTTATTTCAGTCAGCCAGATGTATTCCCACAGTTGTGCATAGCAATGCCAACAATCATACCACTATTAGACACTCTGGAACAAGTACTGTCTAATTCATGCAGGCCAGATACTAAGTTAAAGGTAAATATGAAGCATATATTCCTAAATGATGTTTAAGAGATTTCTGTAAAGTATCCTACTGTTTATTTTATTAGGCACTAGTAAAAATGTCTTCAGTAAGGATATAAGGTAGTTTATATATATAGCTACTAATTGGATATTAAAATCATACATCATTTAAAACACATCTATATAATGTTTAAAGTAAATTTTCATATCTCTACTCATATATATATATGTATATATGTATATATATATATGCCTTTTAAAGCTATTTTGGTATATAAGAGGAAATATAAGAAAGAGTTCTAGTTTAACACATATTATTCTTGATGTGTCTTTTTTTTTTCAACAAAAGGTGACTATCTTCTCTCAGCTAATGAAATGCTATTTCTTCCATTTGTGTCACCAATTGCTCCAGGTCTTATCATGAACTTTTCAACTAATCTGTACATCAGGGACATCTATTCTGCCCAGATGAGATGTAGCAGAAAGAAATTCTCTAAAGAACAGTCAATTGGTTACTAATATTAAAGACATTTTTAAAGTGATTTGTAGAATGCTGTCTTAGAACGTATATTGGAATAAAAGTTGTCATGCAGAATGATGTCTTTACATAAACATAGTCACATATTTTATATTTTCTTCATATTTGAGGCATTAGTATGGTAATTGAAATACTGGCAAGAATCCAGAGAAAAGATCTAATAGATTGTTAACAAAATTCAAACACATTAATTTACATGCTCTAATACTTTTCTTAAATATGTATATTCTCTAGTGTTTGTCATTTGTTATGTTTAATATTGCTCTTGTATTGAAACTTTTAGAATGAAAATGAGTAAGATTAGGTAAATACTGGGGAGTGGAAAACAGTCTTTTAAATATATCTATTGATTGATTAATGTGGGGCATTGGGCTATGCACAGACAGGCTGGTCTCCAGTCGAGTTGAGGTCTGAACCCAGGAAGGATGATAATTCACCTATATGACATGGTAGGCTTTCCCTCATGCTCCTGGAACTCTGGCTCCTGCCTAAGTTACCA
>NC_034608.1:24981242-24998058 GCF_900095145.1 Mus pahari | reverse complement strand
TCTCTCTCTCTCTCTCTCTCTCTCTCTCTCTCTTTCTCTCTTCCTTCTCTCTTCCTCTCTGCCTTTCTACAATAAAGCTCTAAAACCATAGAATGTCTCTGCCCATCAAGGCCCAATGCACTTGGAGGATGGGATAGGCTTTCTCCTAATGAGCCTTTTCTAATCTCCAGATAGAAGGCCTTCCTGTGCTCCAGTCAAGATCTGTGTGGGAACCTCTTTTCCCTTGTCCCTCTCTCCCATAACCCTGGTGGCTTTAGGGAAGTAGCCCCAGGGCTCCCAGGTTAGGCTGCCCCTTGTCCATCCACCCCTCAAATGTGGGTCAGAGGCTTGGATGCCCACCCACTGCTGAGTGGAAAGCGTCTGGCAGCCCTCCCACATCTAACTGTTCAGAACATAGGTGGAACTCTGGCGGGGCGTGGGTCATTCTTTCCTCCCTTTCTTCCCCTGGGCCCCTCTTTTTAGTTCCCACAGATGAATGTCAGTGTTTGAATATTCATGATATGCCTATGTATAACACTACTTTTATAAACAAGAAATAGTAGGTTCTTCATGGTACTTAAGATGTTAACTGCTGAGATAATTTGAGATGTAGCATTATAAAATGAAAAGTTATTCTTAGATTACTGTATGATTTGCTGAATAGACCTATCACCACAGTCTAATTTAATTAATCTATCATAGTACAGTGATCCAGAAATGGTGACATATATACATAATTCCAGAACTCTGGAGATGAAGGCAGTAGGGTTCTGAGTTTGACCACAGCCTGGGTCATCAAGACAGACTGATATAAAGTGAGGAAGAACATAGAAAAGGAAGGAAGGAAGGAAGGAGGGAGGAAGGGAGGGAGGGAGGGAGGGAGGAAGGAAGGAAGGAAGGAAGGAAGGAAGGAAGGAAGGAAGGAAGGAAGGAAGGAAAAATGGAAAGGGGTAAGGAAGTGAGAAGATGAAAGAGAGAAGAAAGAGAAAATTAAAAGATGATAAAAGTACAGAATATGGCTTCTAATAAAGTAGTGAAAATTTTGTTTAATTAGGATTGTCAATAATAAGGCATTCCAGCAAAGTCAGAAGGATGAAGAATAATCTAAGTGAGTTTTGATAACCATTAGCTAAGAATATAGTGTTTGGTAGAAGATGGAAGTTAATACTTAAAGTGAAGAATTGGGGAAAATGCACTTGTCAGACTTTAAATGACTGGCAAACTAGAGTGTTCAATCTTAGATTATGGGAGTTTTGTGACTATTAATGATGGAAAGACCTGTGGTGTGATAATTGGCATATATATATATATATATATATATATATATATATATATATATATATATATATATTGTCTCACACAAAATATTACACTCATAGAAGCAGAATAGGAAACATTACTTGTTCTAGCAAATGCAAAATCTTAGCTTTCACGTCCGGCCCATTGCTTTTTGCCCTAACTACACCATAGGAGTCTACCAGTTTAACAACCTCTTCGCGAAAAATTTCCTAAAGCTAGTTAACAGATTTAATTTTTAATCCAAATTGTAGGCACATATTTTTTGCAACCTACTTTTAATAAGGGTTCAACTTCTCTAGCCCACCACCAGCAGATGTAGTGGAAGGGAAGAGTTATTAGGATATGGAGGAAGTGAACCTGTTCTTTGGGGGTGAGCTCGATCTTCCTGGGTAGCAGTTCAATCCAGTAGCAAACAGGAAACCCTACTTAGCAGCTTCAGACCAGTCCTCCATGCAGGTAGGCAACAGGCATGGAACAGCAGCTGCAGTACAATCCTTTCAGCAAGCAGACACCAGGCAACTGTAGTTCAATCCTGAAGAAACTTCCAGGCTCACCAACCGGCCCGATGCAAAGCTGCCGAAGCAGCAAACTGTCACAGGAACCTCAAAAGCAGTTCTTGGGCAAATTTTTCTCAATGGCAGTGTTATCACAGATGAACTCAACAACACTATGTAAGGTTAACAAATATGTGTGTGTGTGTGTTTAGTGAAGAGTAGTGAGGTGGAGCAAACCAAATTAAAGCTCAGTCCTCATTTCCCACTGTCTGTGGGGTCATATTTATACTCCTTCATCAAGAGGCATCCCACGTGTTTGCTATATCCAAACATCCTTTCACTTGTGTTTACTTCAGGAAAATACTCTTTAACTTGTTAGCTTTAGCAAGACATCCTTCCACCAGTGTATGCCAACAAAATATCATTTGGCTTAACTAACTTTCCAAAAGAACTAGAAGTCTCTACTTTAACAAATATTAACTGCAGTTATGAACTTAATAGTTATGTATTATGAGATCATTTTAAGCATTATAAAAATAAATGTAACATTAGAATATGGATATGGGAGTATGTACAAGAAAGAATAAAAATACTCTTTTATTCTTCTAATGTCTAGATAGTATCAAGACCCCTAAAGCATTAGGCTAAGAGGATTATAAGATTAAATAATTCAGATGATATAGTATAACATTTTATATCAGTATTTGGTTTAATATAGTACAATTTTCTAGAAAATAGAAGATATAAGGGGAATCCCAGTTGGTTTATTTAGTAGTTAACAGACTTCTAGAATGCCACATAACTAGAAAAATCATTACTTGTGTATTTTTTATTTTTTAATATGTGCATACCCATATATATTTGTGTGTGTGAATGTGCATGTGACTGCATGTGATCACAGTGGTCAGAAGCAAAACATTGCCCCGGGGCTAGAATTGCAAGTGGTTTGTAAGCCACACAATGTAAGTTCTGGGAACTAAATTCTGGTTCTCTTCAAGAGCAGTGCTTGTTCTTAACAGCTATCCCACTGATCTGTATCCTATCACTGCTCCATAAAAGCAGATGTCTCTATAAGTCAACATGTTGGGATTCAGGCATTATCATCTGCTGCTAATGTGATATCATTCACAATATTTCTAGAATACTTTCTTAACAACACGTTACCTAACTGGCAACATGAATGAGAAGAACAAATCACAAAGTGGTCAGTGTTTGGCAAGGAAGTCAGAATGCTTTGTAGGAAACACCGCAACCCTAAGTGCTATTCTTTTAATGCCCTCTTATTCATAGAACTTGACTTTTAGCAATTAATTTAACCCATCTTTTATAGTTTAAAATTTTATTTATATATACAAATTACATGCTGTAACAAACTGCATGTACATCTAGTCATTCCCAGCACGAATGCAGTGGAAAGGACAGAACTTGGCATTGAATCTCCTTGAGTTAGCATTGCAGGGAATGCAGATTCTAGGAGCAAAGCCTGGGTCCCTTGCAAGACCAACAAGTGCTCTTGACCACTGAAGTACTTCTCTAACCCATCTTTGTAAAAGTTTTCCAATTACTTCATAGTTTAATATGAAGAGAGCTTTTATAATTTGATACTCTAAAGAAATGTAAAAAGTTTTCATAAGCTCATTTCATTTATTCACATTGAATTAATGTATCATGATTTGCTTAACAGTATGTTGTTTATTAATCATTTGATTTTAAAATTTTCAACTTTTTTTCTCTCAAAACAATATGCTTGTGGTATACCTCATGACTTTGGTATGAGTCATTTTTCCTAGTGTCTGCAGATTACTTTTTTTTTTTATAATTGTATGCATGTCTACAGATTTTCAGATCATTTCCACTCTCAATTTTTTTTTTTATGTGTATTGGTGTTTTGCCTGCATGTAGGTATAGGTGAGGGTGTCAGATCTTAAACTCAAAACAGATGTGAGCTCCCTTGTTGTTGCTGGGAATTGAGCCTGGGTCCTCTAGAAGTGCATTCATGTATTCAGGCTTTTAAACTCGAACCATCTTTCCAGCCCCCACTTCCACTTTTTACTTCCAACTCTTTTTAGAAAGGCCCCTGCTACTTCACAACTTAACATCTTCTTTTCAAATTTAAATTGGTTATGCTATTTTTCAAAAGCAGATATAACATTATTAATTGTTGAATTATATATTGCATTACATACTGTTTTTAGTCAATGTGTTTTAGCAATTCATTTTCTATGAAGCTGCCTACAGTGTATATATCACAAACTTCAAACATTGATTTGCTCATTTGTTTAAAATGTGTTATAATTGACAAGTCCTATGTACCATTGACACACTTGATCTTTAGTTAATAAACTGTTTATCTCAAGAAGTTCTCTAATAAATATAAACCATATTTAACATTATGTGAGGCCTACAATACATGAAAGAAGAAACTAGTGGAACCGAAAATATTATAGATACCTTAAAGAGAATGAGACATGTACTGTGTTTAAATTTAAAAAAAAAATGTTCTTTAAGCCATGTCAGAAGAGAAAGTCAGAGTGCTGCTAGATAGAATATTGAAAAGAACATAATCTTGAGTTTTGTAGTAGCCAAGTGATAGGCTCTGAAAATGACCACTAGCATTCTGAAGTCATCTTGGTGTGCAGAGGATGGCATGGATGGGAAGTAGTTAGTGTCAGTAGCAACACAATCCTGATGTGTGCCATGATGAAGCATTGTCAGTGGGTGAATACATATCTATACTCATCAATTGAGTGTTATGAACCAATACATCTTTATCTAATTATACTTAAAATCAGTAAATATTCTGTGATATGATAGTTATTACTCTGTTAAATTAGAATATTTTCTTCTGTTTCAAAATCTGCATCAGAAGGTAAACGTTTACCAGATCATAATAATCAGAAGTGGAGAATTTAGAATAAAGTTCCAGCAGAAACTTGTGCCAAACAAGAATTGCTAAAGTTGGAGTTAAAAATTTATGCTTTGGAAGAAAATTCAGATTGGATGAATTCAACTGACCACAACTACCACCATCTTGAATAATAACCACCATTGCTTCTTAATAAGTCAGATCTGTTCTCCAAACATCTTCAAGTATACTATAAAAACACAGAACAAACACAGTAGTGTATAAAATGTCATGCCAGGACCCTGGCACAGCACTCCAGTGCCAGGAATGTGTCTCTGTCTCTTACACCTTAACTAGAGATGAAACAGGTACACTCCATTTTGGATGAGAACACTTTTGTGTTGATCATAACACATCCACCTTGTTTGAACCCTGATGCAATCCATCTGGTATTGTTTAAAGAAGTCCTCATTAAATTACACATTTTTTTTTTAACTCCTGAATCTTTGGCTCTGTCCTGAGAGACTTTGAGGACATTTTCTAAACCTGAGACAGGTCCCAGAACAATGACAGAATGAAGGTAATGTCTATCCCTGAGCACATATATAGTATTAAACAATTGAAAAAAAATCTGGGAATAACAATAACACATAAGATAGAATATAATCATGAGATATAAATATAAGGATACTACTACATAAATTCCAGGATATCACATGCATACCTTGTTCTCAAAGAGGTAAGCAGAGGATGTTTGATTTGCTGGACTGGAGTTACAGATGTTTGTGAGCCATTATATGGATTCTGAAGATTGATCCTCTTTCAGAATAATAAGTGTCCTGACCCAACTTTTCAGCAGCTATACCTTAATTTCTATTTTATTATGATATGCCCCTCATTTCCCTCTATTATATCGTGTGTGTGTGTGTGTGTGTGTGTGTGTGTGTGTGTGTGTGTGTGTGATAAATGTCCAAGTGTGCACGTGGACATGAGTTGGACATGAGAAGCTCAGCGGTTAACATTGGTTATCCTTCTCAATGACATCATTCACTAAAATTTAAACACAGATTCAACTAGACTGGCCACCCTGTGAGAGACAATGATCTTCTTGTCTTACTCCTCAGCACTTAGACTACAGTTCCTTCTTCTGCACCTGGCCTTTAGATGAGCTCTGGGAGAAAAAACTCAGATCTTCACAGATATATGGCAACCAAATTACTGACTAAGCTGTTTCCTTAGCTATTCACATATTCAGCTTAACTTTTATGTATTTTTTAATGCTTTTAATGTCATGTGTTCTGTGTACAGAGATAGTTTACCTACATTTAACACATTGTTATCATATATATAAAACTTTAATTATGATGATGTTAATCTATCAATTTTATGTACTTTGCACTCTTTAGGACTAAGTTAAAGAGCATCTTTTCTTGGCTAAACCTCATATATAAGTATTCTTACAATTTTTCTTAGAAAATAATTTGAGTTACATCTCAAAACACACATAAACCATGTTGACTTAACAAAAAAATACAGGGTCAAAATATGTAGTCACATATGTTTGAGACTATTTATTTGTAAACATCTCAATATATATGTTGATCTATATATATAGGACATGGATCTGTTCATAGGCTGTCATTCCAGGAGAAGCAAAACAAATCTTGTGTTTCATGCATAAGAGAAGTAAAACCAGTGGGAAAACTAAAGATGACCTTAGTCACCTTTCTGTGAGAGTGAGGTGCTAAATCTTCTCTAGATTGTGTTTACACAGGGACTTACAGATGTCACATGTTAACATTTGGCTATATATAAACAAGCCTATAATATAAAAATATGAAATTGGATAGAATTATTAAAATTTTAGACCCCATAAATTAAGGGTTGTTATTGCAATATACCTGACAAAAAACTTCAACAGAAGAAAATAAAGATTCCTGTGTGTAACACCATGGCTTGTTCTTGCAAAAAAAAATGGGTGCATCATTTTTTAACAACTTTCTTGCCTTAGGTTTTAACATAACATTTCACTTTTTATTTTTTTCAAATTTTTATTAGATATTTTCTTCACTTCAAATGAAGAATACATTTCAAATGCTATGCTGAATTTCTCCTATACCCTCCCCACGCCCTGCTCCCCTACCCACCCACTCCCATTTCTTGGCCCTGGCATTCCCCTGTACTGGGGCAAATAAAGTTTTCAAGACCAAGGGGCCTCCCTTATTAATTTAAACATAATATAGGCAATGAACCAAAATATTGCATGCTATGTCATCATGTGAGAACAAGAAAAAATAAAGAACATAGCCCATATAATTTACTATTCCAATACAGCCAGTCTAGAATATTTTATTTCAAATTAATGTGATTTATATATTATAAAGTATTTTATTGATAAATACAAGCTTGACATATTGGGTAGAATGCCTTTTTTTGTCTCTTAAGTTTTTATTATACATTGTACAAGTTAGGTCAAATGGTTTGGTTGATTCCATAATAATCACATTAATTCATGTTTGTTGTCCTGGTAATTAAGGTCGAAGTGTACCATTGACCAGATAGCCTTCTGAGCACTGCTTATAATAGAGGACTCCCTTTATTGGCAGGGCTTCTCCTTCTCTGACCTAGTCTAGGGAGTTAAAAAAAAAAAAAAGCCTCCCACACACCTCTACCTGCAGAATGTCTTATAGCCTTGTTTAGGATTACAGGTTCAAACCAGGAAAGGGATAACATTTGAACTGTAAATAAATAAAATATCCAATAAAATATATTACAGGTTCAACTTCAAATTTCTTTATAATAACTTATTCAGCTAGCACATGAGATTCATGAAACGCTTCCACATTCTAAAAAGGCATTTGGGTACAGTAAGCACTTAGCCAATGCCCATTACCCATCCTGGATAATCTGATCGCCATCTCCAAAATTATATAATCCCTGAATCACCCTAAGCAAAGTTGTTCTGCCTCCCTGCACCTGGTTCTGGTATCATCATTCACCGTTTGTACTCACAGGGCTTCTAAACCCCCATCTGTAATCTTTGCTTTCTTCACCCTCATGGATCAATACATCAGCCAATCATCCCCAAGGGCAGGAAGGGCCATTTATGTCAAAATATCTGGTATATTTAAAATAGGTCTAGTAAGAAAGTACAACATGTCACTACTTGTGCTTACATTATTGTAATGACTAATAATGTATTTCTCCCCATGTACTGATACAAAATGTATTAAAGTGATTTGTTGTAATCAATCAACTTTTCACTCTTCAAAAATTTTAAGATTGTCTTTTGCATATAAGTATGGTGGACAGTTTATTGGTCTTTTTTTCTTCTGTATAATTTCAGATAAACTTTTAACCGAGCTTCCTTCACAGAGCAGATGAACTGACTTTTTTTTCCAGAGGCTAAGCAATGCTGATATCTCAGCAAGAGAAATAACAGCAGCATCTACAAAGATCAAATAGGATTAGAGAGTGCAGATATCTCTGCTTAAACATAGTAGCACAGTGGTTATTTCCCAACCACAGACAATGATGAACTATCCCATGGTAGTTTCTTACTAAATCATTCATATATATATATATATATATATATATATATATATATATATATTGAGATTTGAGATTGCATCATCCAAATGGTAAAACAAAACAAAACAATGTGACTAGAAACCTGGTAGCAGATGGGAGGAAGTTCAAATACAGGTCAGCACACTGCCTAACTGAGCTAGGAGTTCTGCATCTTTTTCCTAAATTAGACAAGCATTAAGAATCATGCATTGTGATGAGAAATGACAGTTCTGAGCCTCATACACAAACAGCATGCAGATCGTAGACAGGGTGTTACCTCACAGATATGATGTCTTCTGAAAGCTCTGACAAAAACTTGCAAAAATAAAGCACAAAGAGTTCAAGGCTCTCACCCTTTGCCCTAAAGCCTCAGATGAGCTAAGTAGATAGGAAAATGTCCTTCCATTGAACTCATTACAGGCTATAAAATTTATACAGTTTGTAAAGAAGTATTTTATATGATAGGTCTTCTGATAAGGGATCAGGGAGAGAGAGTGTGATGCAGCATTCAAGACACAGGGGTAGGAACAGCAAGTGAAACAGACAGCTCTGAAGCTGAGCTTACCAACTTACTTTGTGCATAATGCCAGGTGATTTACATTTGTGTGTGTGTGTCAAGTATTAGTAGTCTTATTTTATATTGCATTAAAACAAAACTAAGAGATAAAATCACACTGCCTACCCCAAATTATATATGAATCAACAGTTGGAATATTTATAATTAAACTTTCTTTAGCTATAATATGAAGCTTACTCTGTAGTAAGCCATAGTAATTGATGACAATTAAATCAAGCTGAGGTTTGTTGAATTGTCAGTGTAAACTCAATGTCCATTGCAGCACTCAAGATCTATATCAAAATAATAAAAGCATCACAACGAAATACTTTATTATGGACTGTACTTATAAGATAGACTGGAACATTGTGGTCTTCTACACCAATTTCATGCTTATCTTCTTGATATCAACAACTGTTTCTCCCCTGGATGAGTGAACAGCAAAACACAAGCCAACAATTATTCATAATGTCGTAGATGTAGCAAACTCAAGCAATTTATTTGAGTATATTAAAGCTAAATCTAAACAAAACTTAATGTCCCTTACTGAAATATAATTGTCTTGTGTTTGGTCTATCTATCTATCTATCTATCTATCTATCTATCTATTTATTTATCAATCCTAAACTTTATATCTGTGTATCTTATTTATTTGGGAAAGTTGTGTGTTCAGGTTGTGTGCATGCGATATTAATGTTTATACACAAATATTCTTAATAAACAGTTATATAAAAACAGTTATATAAGCTGGGAAGTGCTGGCACACACCTTTAATCCCAGCACATGGGAGGCAGAGGCAAAGGCAGGTGGATTTCTGAGTTCGAGGCCAACCTGGTCTACAGAGTGAGTTCCAGGACAGCCAGGGCTACACAGAGAAACACTGTCTCAAAAACACCTCACAAACAAACAAACAAACAAACAAACAGTTATATATTAAATAAAAGCAAGGTGAGCCTGCAAAATCCAAGAAGACTTCTAACCAGTGTATTCATGTAGTCAGCTGAGCACCAACTCAGGTATTTGGGATACTGGGATGTTGAGTATTTGAGATACAGACAACTCAGAGGCTTCTCTAAAAAGTAGATTAAATATAAGTTAATTGACTTACAGAGAAATCAGAAAGTGTGAGAGTGGTAGTAAGGGATTAAAGGCAGGAAGGGGTGACTTTCAAATAAGAATCTGGTGAATGGGTATCCACATAGGGATACTTTCTTCCCCATCTGTGGGGAAAATTTGCATAGCATAGAACAAGAGCTTTCCTTTCTTCCTAGACATTTTTATTCTCATTTGTAAAATTTGATTAATACAATGTTTCATGGGATGGCCCTACAGGTGTTCTTGAACACCAAAAGACCACCAAGGAGCCATTTCTAATATAATTAATTACACTAGGGTCTCTTTATTACAATCTGGAGTTTGGGCTTACTCACCACTGATTCACAGGACAGTTTGGTGACACAGCCCCAAAATCTCATCTAGAGAAGGTTTTATAGAAAATGGAAGCAAATAAGTGGTGGTAGTGGGACGGGGTCCATCTGGGCAAGCACTAACTGAATGTCTATTATAAGCTGACAGATGGGAACTCTGAAGCAAGACAGTATACAATCAAGAAAAGTCTGAAAGTGCATCTGAAACATTCAGACTATTCTGTAATAAACTGCTGCTAGGAAGTAGCTAGAGAATAACTGGCTAAAGACAAGTGGTGGGGTTCTTCCTGGTACTTGTATGCATTTTGGGTTCAACTGTGGGCCAAGTTTTCCAGCCCGTTTTTTGTTTGTTTGTTTGTTTGTTTGTTTTTGTTTTTGTTTTAAGATGGAGGCTGATTCCAAGATGGAGGAGGTTTGGTCTCTCATAGGAATATAGGAAGGAGAGAGGAAAGGTGGGTGATCCATGGATGTGAAGCAACAGTCCCCCGAAGGCTTGTGTAAGGATACCTGGAATTGTTCACTGAGTAGGAGGAGATCCCCAAGGCTGACTTCCAAGGAGGATCAGAAACAGCAGAGAAAAGTACAGTGGATTGACCAAAAAGATGAAACTAAGGAGTAAAACATGTCCTGTAATCCTAGTGTTTAGTAAACAAATGTGAAACACATTTTTATCAAAACAGGTAGCTCTTGGTTTCAAACACCTGGTTGTTTTACCTTGTAGCAGTGTCTTACAACTAATAGTCTGATGCCTCCACAGTCTCTCCAGCTATGTATTTGAAATTTAAATTTTGTAAAATGAAAACAAATGCTTTCATCACCTCCTTCATTAGACACTAAATCCAAACCTTCCGCAGAGATGAATAAGCTGGTTCTCCCTCAGACTTAAATGCTGGACCCTTGGTGGGCTGGGGGGATTTATTCAGAGAACTGCCAGACAGGAAAATCCCCTACACTTGTTGGAGCATGGATCTTATGGATCTGTCTGACCCAGACCTTTCAACTGACTACTCTCTCCAGGAAGTGACAGAAAGTAATGTGATTAGATCATGGTTTGATTGTCTTGGAGATAACCCAGCTTGAAAAAAAATTCTCTAATGATTCTCACTCTCCTCTCTCCTTCTCTCTCTCCTTTCTTTCTACCCTTAATTTTTTGCTGTGGCTGTAATAGATGCAAAAATCCACTGGCACTTAAGTAATGGGATTGGTTGTGTTGAAATGACAATCATTAGGGAAGATTTAAGACTAAGTGCTGTGCTGGAGAGATGTCTCTGCATTAAAAAAGCATTGAGTGCTCTTCCAGGGGTTCTGAGTTCAACTGCCAGCAACCAGAAGGTGGTTCACAACTATCTATAATAGGCCCCAATGCCATCATCCGGTGTGTATAGATGTATATGTGTATTTATATAACATAAAATAAATTAAAATAAATTAATCTTTAAAAAGAAAAAAAAAAGTGAAAACAAGAGTTGTAAAGTGCATGAGAAATTCAGGCAGAAAAAAGCATTGGTACAATAGGACATGAAGTTTACACTATGGAGCCTGTAAAACATTATCACAAGGAAGTATGTCAGAAACATATCCATCCCTCTCAATCTACCACGATCATATTAACCAAGAATTAGGAAGCAGCCTAAAGAAGATGGCAGTGTTTTAGAAGAGACTGGTGTTATGTGTTTAACCTAAGGAACGTCAACATTAGACACACTTACTGTCCTTTTGTTCATATTGATTTTTATCATAATTTAAAAACAGTGCAAAGTATTCCCAAGCAGAGAGACAGAATAAACTGTGCTTTCTTATTACACCAGAGAGCCCTGAAGTAGCAAAGAATTTTGGTTTAGATTCAGGCATTAAATTAAATCACACCTCCTAAGGAAAATGATCTACAATAATGAGGGCTGCACATATGGGACATGAAAGTACTATTGAATAAAGAAGCTAAATACCGTTGTGGTGTGAGGCCAGTGTGATGTAATGAAGAGAGCTTTTGAAAGCAAATTTCTTCTTTGCCATTGTCTACCGATTGCTGGCATATTAGCTAACAAGTTACTGAAAGGGATGAATATCATAAATTAGACAGAAATTATTTCTCTTCCACTGAAGTACCTTTATTTTTACAGACAACTTGCCGAAGCTGCTGGTGCATTACCGCAAGGTACAAACTAGGAATGGCAGAAACAGCTTATATGGGTTGCCATTCTCAAATGTCACTCATTGACACTGACCAGCAGGTAGGTCCTAGTGTGTTGCTCTACTACTGGCTTTGTTTCTATATCTGCAATTTTTGGCTGACTTCCTGCTGTCCCACTCAACTCGGTGACCTAAGTCAAACATTTTCAGCATTCATCATCGGCGCCTTTGAAAGTGCTTAGATTCAGTCTTTTATTTCTTTCTCTCTCTCTCTTTTAAATCAACATCTTTATCTCATTGGACTCATTTTAAGATTTTGAGATTAAAATGTCTATTATCCATCATTTAATGAGGTCACAGAGTTTTATGATCTTTTTAGAAGACATTTTTTTCCTACTGAGTGATAGAGATCATTGTAGTAAATACATTTTATTAGCAGATTATACAGACAGATGAGGACTGGAATCTAATGAATTCATGAGAAAGGTTTTATCTACCCATCTCATTTTTTTTGTGTGTGAGTGATTTTTATGTTAGTAATGTTTTGGGAAAACACTGAGTTACCTTTAATATCTCTGGTTTTGATCACAAAAGATTTATGGTTTTCAGATAGCTCTTCTAAACCATAACTTTCTTAGTCATGGACAGAAAAGCTACCATCCAGCTATCATGAAACTGCTGTATGGACTTCAACTACACAATCTTGTGTGGATTAGTTCATTAATATTTTTAATGAATTTAAAGAAATTAATAGAGAAATACGATGTTTAAAATTATTCTTTGAAATAATAGAGAAAATTATTTTCTATCATATAATAAGAAACCAAGGAAAGAAGGAAAGGAAGGCTGGAACTTAGAGGGAGGAAGCAAAGTAGGGAGGTTGGCTGTTTCTTAAATGATACTAGTCTTTTCTCAACTTTGGAGATGAACTTCACCTTTAGTCTATCTTCTAGATTAGGTCATTATTATTGGATCTTTAGGAACTGGTGCTGGCTTAGAGGTTCTCAATGTTTAGCTATCCTTGAAAAATTCCTGACTTTGAAGAGACACAGGATTAACTTATCTGTAATGTGTAAAGATTGGTGAATTTACAATGAACCAGGTAGTAATTCTCTGAGGAGAATTGACAGTTATCTACAATGATCAATTTATGTACTAATTATCTTCCACTATTAAAATGTCACCCAACATACTTTACAGAATGTTCAGCAACACAATTAGGATTTTAAAAGTATAAATGGAAATGTTTTGGGCAATAAATGGTTACCAATGTTTATTGCTTATACTAATCATTTGAACATTAGCTAATGAAATAAAACTCATGCACAGAGTGGGACTGATAGTGGAAGTACATGTACACATGCAGTGCAAAAAGTCAACTATCTACCAAATAATAGTCATTCACAGTTCTCCTTGCACACATCAGAAAGCCAGATCAGAGAGACTCACAAGTGGGTTATCTGGAATTCATTTTTTTCTTTCTATTTTTATGATCTTGTTTCATTTTTGTTTTTGATTGTTTTTTGATTTCGTTTGTTTGTTTGTTTGTTTGTTTGTTTGTTTTTTGGCTAGGCAAATTAATTTTAATGATTTTCAGTGCTAACCAGTCAAAACATTCCCAAGTTTTCTTAGACACATTTGTATGATGAAACCACTGTTGTGAGTTATCTGAACTTGCACAGTGCTATTCAATACACAGAGCATAGGCTGGGAAGTACTATTCTTTTTATTACCCTGTTCTAACATCCAAACCATCAGCAAGGATTTCTACACTTGGCCACCCCCTGTTCATTTTACCACTAGAACCTTTCTTCTGACTGTCTTCCATCTGACTGTAGCAGATCTCTCATGGTTTGGCCATGTTTCTGGTCCCAGCATCAATCTCTAAAATAGCTAAGGACTCCTAAATAATGAAAAATAAGTTGTTAAAAGAACATTTTTGTTAAAGAATCTTGAATTATTGTAAAGATTCTAGAGGTGAAGGCATGACTTTGTACTCAAGGATCTGTTCAAATACCTTGCTTCTTCAGGTTTAATTGTCACCCTTCATTACCCAGGGATCCAAGCCTCTCAACAGTTCCTCTTAGAGCACACCTAGAGTTTGGGATTTGTCTAACCTTCCTCCATCATTTTGAAAGATAGTCACTACTACATCTAGTAACTATTAATCTAAAATCACCTAGACTAAGATTTTTCTCAGAATTCCTGCTTCTCTATCTCATATCTGGGTTGGGTCTGCTTCTCTTAAAAAGGCTTAGATTGCATACTTTCAACATTGATGAAAGAAATTGTTGAAGAGCATGAATCACCTATTTGTTTTCCCCCCCACAAATCATTCTTCATTAACATAATTCCAATTGAATAGATATTCATATTTTTGACATTTATTTATTTCTGTATTTATTTCTGTATTTATTTATTTATTTTACACTTCAGAGTTTATCCAAGCCCATGCTCACCCTCCAATTGTTCCACATCCCATACCTCCTCCCTACCCCCTGTCTCCACAAGAAGTTCCACCTCTTCCCACCCATCCAACCATACCTCTAAATTCCCTGGGGCTTCCAGTCTCTTGAGGGTTAGGTGCATCTTCTCTGACTGAACCCAGACCTAGAATTCTTCTGCTGTATATGTGTTGGGGGCCTCATATCAGCTGGTGTATGCTCCCTGGTTGGTGGTCCAGTGTTGGAGAAATCTCAGGGATCCAGGTTAATTGAGACTGCTGGTCCTCTTACAGTGTCGCCCTCCTCCTTACCTTCTTCCATTTTTTGCCTAATTCAACCACAAGGGTTCAGGAACTTGAGTCCATTGGTTGGGTGCAAATGTTTACATCTGACTCTTTCAGCTGCTTGTTAGGTCTTTCAGAGCGTGGCCATACTAGGTCCCTTTTTGTGAGTGCTCCATACTGTCAGTAATGGTGTCAGACCTTGGGACCTCTTGCTGCATCCTACTTTGAGCCTGTCCCTGGACTTTCTTTTCCTCAGGCTCCTCTCCATTTCCCTCCCTGCAATTCTTTCAGACAGGAACAATTATGAGTCAGAGTTTTTGACTGTTGGATGGCATCCCCCTCCCTCATTTGATGCCCTATCTTCCTGCTGGTGTTGGGCTTTATAAGTTTCCTCTCCCTACTCTTTGGCATTTTATCTAAAGCCCTTTGCTTTGAGTCCCGAGAGACTCTCACCTTCCGGGTCTCTGGAGCATTCTAAAGGATTCCCCCAACCTCCTACCTCCCAAGGTTGCCTGTTTCCATTCTTTCTTCTGGCCCTCAGGGCTTCAGTCCTTTTTCCTCACCCAATTCCTGATCAGGTTCCCCTCTTCCTTTCCCATCCCTGTCCACCTTCCCTTCCAGGTCCCTCTCATCCTCCCCACTTGTGATTGCTTTCTTCTCCCTCCCAAGTGGTATTGAGGCATCCTCACTTGGGCCCTTCAGCTTGTTGACCTTTTTGAGTACAGAATATCATGGGTATTCTGTACTTTTTGTTTTTTTGTTTTTGTATTTTTGTTTGTTTGTTTTTTTGGCAAATATCCACTTATCAGTGAGTACATACTATGTGTGTTCTTTTGTGACTGGGTTACCTCACTCAGGATGATATTTTCTAGTCCCATCCATTTGCCTGCAAAACTCAGGATATCCTTGTTCTTAATATCTGAGTAGTATTCCATTGTGTAAATGAACCACATTTTTCTCTATCCATTCTTCTGTCATGGGATATCTGTGTTGTTTTCAGCTTCTGCCTATCACAAACAAGGCTGCTATGAACAAAGTAGAACGTGTACCCCTGTGGCTTGAAGGGGTATCTTGTGGGTATATTCCCAAGAGTGGTATTGCTGGGTCTTCAGGTAGATCTGTTTCCAATTTTCTGAGGAACCTCCAGATTGATTTCCAGAGTGGTTGTACCAATTTGCAATCCCACCAACAAAGGAGGAATGTAACTCTTTGTCTACATCCTTGTCAACATGTGTTGTCAACTGAGGTTTTGATCTTAGGCATTCTGATTGGTGTAAGGTAGAATCTCACGGTCCTTTTGATTTCTATTTTTCTGATCACTAAGGACTTTGAACATTTCTTTAGGTGCTCTCAGCCATTAGAAGTTCTTCTGTTGTGAATTCTTGGTTTAGTTCTATACCCCATTTTTTGATTGGGTTGTTTTGTTTTTTGGTTGTTACCTTTAGTTCTTTATATATTTTGGATATTAGCACTCTATTAGATGTAGGGTTAGTGAAGATTTGTTTTCCCAATCTGTAGGTTGCCTATTTGTTTTATTGGCTATGACCTTTGCCTTAAAGAGGCATTATTTGTGTTTCTTTTTCATAATGTAATTTTACCTGGTAAAAACATGAGTTTTCATTAAGCTGTATCTCAAAATAATTATTTATCTATGTCATAGCAATATTTTTATCTTCAGTTTGCCTCTCATTCTTCATCCTAGTGATTAAGCTTGAGTTGAGATTAAAGGGTTTTGTGTGTGTGTATGTGTGTGTGTGTGTGTGTGTGTGTGTGTGTGTGTGTGTGTGT
>NC_034608.1:24963206-24980257 GCF_900095145.1 Mus pahari | reverse complement strand
GAGAGAGAGAGAGAGAGAGAGAGAGAGAGAGAGAGAGAGAGAGAGAGAGAGAGAGAATGGTCACTTTATCAAATTACCAACTACTTTGGCTTCATTGGCAAAGACTTAAAGGCCTAGAACTTAGTATCAGTGTCAAAAGGACAGTTACAGGGAAGCTGATGGATTTTGGAGATCTAAAACAAGTGCCCTGACCCACTGTCTCCTCAGTGGGATACGCTTCCAGTTGTAAGTTGTGCCATTTTGTTAATATTTTTAATAGTCATGGTTGTCATTGTAATATAGGGCATGGAACCCTAAACTGCCATGCCTGGGTTTTAAACATAAAATATCACCAAGCAGGTAGAAAAGCTCTTAAAGTAAATTTAGTACATGAATTTTATTAGTAGGGTTACATGTAAGGAGTTGGAGGGAGAAAGGGCAAACGGGAAATGACACAATTATATTTTATATTTTTGAATAATTGAAAATACATTTAAATAATGAAAAATGTAGATCCATGTCCTGGGGTTCTGCAAGAGTCTTAGCATCACATTTTTTATAAATTACAGACAACATTCATATACAGTAATCCTACATGAATCAAACTTCACACTTCCAAAGTTTGAGCGTTGATTATTATTTCATTCTTATTCTATATTATTCTGCCAAGAAGTTCTCAGTCTAGATTTCACCACTGTTCTCCAGTTGCATTTAATTCCCTTCTGACAAGTAATGGGGACAGTTTTCTGTATTCATAGATACTATGCCATAACATTCTCTTGAATATTATTAATTTTCCTAGAATACATTTGTGTATATTGAATTACACTAGTTTACACAGCACTTTCAAATGTCCTCGGGATAAAGTTACATGGATGCTCTCTATCACTATCAATTTTAGTGAAGCATCCAGACACACTACTAGTTCAAACCAGTTTCCTTGGAAATATTTTTAGAGTGTTTATTGAAATGATAATACTGAATGGAAGAAACATATTTTCTTCTTTCTTCAACTATAGCCATTTGTAATAACTCCATTTCCCCACATGCTCCTTTTGTCCATGAAAAGTTCTTAATGTTACAGGAGCTCCCTGGGCAGGTGAGATCTTGCACCTCTCTCAAAGTCACCTTAACTTGTACTTTGTCTGTCATGGGGTTCAGAAATACTGTATATGTTTTCCATAGCAACATTTAAAGAGGGGAAAGTCTTTTGGGGGTCTTTTTTGTTTTTTGTTTTTGTTTTTGTTTTTGTTTTTCAAGACAGGGTTTCTCTGTGTAGCCCTGGCTGTCCTGGAACTGACTCTGTAAACCAGGCTGGCCTCAAACTCAGAAATCCACCTGCCTCTGCCTCCTGAGTGCTGGAATTAAAGGTGTGCGCCACCACTGCCCAGCAAGAGGGAATAGTCTTATCAAATTTGCCGACTACTCTGTGTATGAACTGTAACTCTTCATAATTTCAGTTGTATACATATCATCATTGTTGGTCCACAACTAAATACCTAACAAACTCATAATACTACTGTATTCAAAAAGAAACAGTGCCTCAAAAGATCTTACTAATTTAAAGTTTAGTTGTATTTAACAAGTCTGTGGAATTTCTTTTTTAAGAAAATAAATATGTCATAAAATTTAGGACATGTAATTGTTTTTTCATGTTTATCATTAATTGGTGGATTTTTGAACCTATGTAAGAAGACATCCATATTTACCAAATGATTGGTTTATGATGATGAAAAACATAGACTGAGATTAAGAAATTTTGTTTTGAAAAATAGTATAAATCCTGGTATCATATAATTGGAAAATAAACAAAGATAGAAGAACATTGAAAAACAGAAGTTGACTGCAGAAAGATATAATTTGACATATCTGTGATAACAGTTGGATTTGACATATAAGGCACCCAAAGGGAGATGTCAAATACAACATACACATGTGTACTTTAGAGGGAAGATAAATGTCAGGATGTGTATTTGGTATTCCTCACTATGTGGATGCTTCTTCAAACCACAATGATGAATGAGACCACAAGGAGTTTGTAAATAGGAGTTGTACCCTAGACTTTGTGGTTGGTGACTTCAGCTATAAGGCTTCTAGTTTATTATAAAAAATAGAAAACAAACTACAAAAGAGATAGGGAAGTAAGAAGAAAATTCAAGGACAATATGATGCTGTAAAAATAATAACAAAAGGTGCTGATAAGAGATCTTTTGTTGGCCAGGCAGTGGTGGTGCACACCTTTATTCCCAGCACTTGGGAGGCAGAGGCAGGTGGATTTCTGAGTTCGAGGCCAGCCTGGTCTACAGAGTGAATTCCAGGACAGCCAGGGCTACACAGAGAAATCCTGTCTCGAAAAACAAACAAACAAACAAACAAACAAACAAACAAAGAGCTTTTGTTGAAAGAATGACAGGAATATATGTTGGGTGTGGTAAAGGGAGAGAGAGTTTCTGACTATGGACAAGATCAGTGTGAAGGCAAAGACTCACTGACTTTTGAGAAGAAAAGCTTCTCCTGGTCATTATACCATACTGACTTGACTTCTCCTGACATTTACTCTTCATCCAGTCCCTTTGTCATGGTCATCTTGTCTTCAGCCTTCTAGGTACAAAGATTACAAACATGCACCACTATGCCTGGACACTGGTAACTGTATTTGTTACTTACCAGAAAATGGTGGCTGGCAATGAAAACTATGTGCTCAGAACTGTCATGAGCTAAGGAGATTACCAAACATTAATGAGGATGTACCACTATGGTGAAATTGATGGCATAGTTGATTGCACCCACAAACTGATGAGTTGATTTCTGCTTTCAATGTTATGAATTTATACCATTACCGTTTGTTAAACATTCTGATTTCACCTGGTAGATCAAGGCAACAACTTAAGTAAACCCAATCAGAAGTGAGCATGTAGCAAAATGGCTGGTTTTTTTTTTTTTTTTTTTTTTTTTTTTTTTTTTACCACAGGCATTGTCCATTTATGATGTAACCTAAAAAATTATTAGAATGTGGTCAAGGATGGAGTGAGGTGTGGAGCTGTAAGAGTGAGAGAGTTTGAAGTTTTACGAGGTCGCTTTTAAGTTAGCTCTCATGCAATTAAAACTTTGAGACATAATATTGTTTGTGAATGAGAAATGAGATTGGTATTTGTTTAAGGTTTGTAATGTAAAAGAGAAAATAAAATAAATATTTTCTGCAGAGATAGGCATAATTTTATGGTATGAACAAGCTAGGTGCTAATGAAGAGTTTGTTTCTTGCAACTGACATGAAGGCAAAATAAAGCTTGAATGGCACTGAAATAAAGCACTGTCATCAGGACTGGATAGATGCTGCAGTGTTTAAGAGTGGTTGCTGTTCTGTCGTAGTATCTAGTTCACTTCTAAGCACCCACACTGAGTAGCTCACTATCTATACTCTAGCTTTAGGGAATCTGACATCCTCTCCAGGCATCTACAGTCACTTAACTCACATGTACACACACACACATAAACATGCACTTCCATGTACCCATGAACACATGCATATGCACATGTTCACATGCACCTGAAAGAGGCAGTACCATGATTGCTGTCTTTAGCAGTCACAGTATAAGTGGTTGTTTGAATGAGAATGACCATTAACAACTTGTTTCCAAGATGTAGAACTGAGGACTGTTTGGGAAGCATTCAGAAATGTGATCCTGTTTGAGAAGGTGTATCATTGTGGGTAGGCTTTAAGGTTTCAATATCTCTTACAATTCCCAAGGTGTGAATTTTCATCTCTTCCTGCATCTATGTCTTACTCTGCCATCATGGACTTTAACTCCCTGAAACCATAAGCCCAAATTAAATAATTTCTTTTATGATTAGCCTTTGTCATGCTGTCTTATCACAGTAATAGAAAAGTTACTACGAAATATTCGTATCATTCTTTCAAACTGCACATTTTGTATTTAAGTATTCTGTGGCCAATAGGAATGCAGTGTAAAAAACTGGAGAAAATAATTTAAAATTATTCTACTAGATGATTTTTTTCCATCTTCATGTTCTTTTAGTAGATAATTAAAATACTTCCTTTCTAAGTTTGACCATGGTATCAAAATGATATAAGAAAGGAGAGACATACTATATTGTATATTTTTATCTTAATTTTCTGTACTTTTTAGTTTGGTGCTATATATTGAACTCACAGCATACTGAAGAGACACATTTTCAGAACTATATCTACAAACTTCAATAAAAGAAAAAAATGAATAATGAAAATATCTTTAAAATATTTGAACCTATTAGAAATGCCATGTGAATTTGCTGTATTATTACTTCAAATTAATTTATATTCCTTTGTAGCCATATGCTTAGGTTTCCCTTTTATCCTTCAAAAACAATGACAAATAGCTCACTTAAAAATAACTCTTAAGATAATATACACAAATTTGACTAAAATGTATATAGATAATTGGAGGACCTAATAAATGTTATTTACCTTTGACTTTTATTGATCTACTTGCACTGTCTATAAACAATTTTAAATCTCCCAAGTGCAGTGCCCAGAAGCAGATATGAATTTTGTTTTTGTTTTTATTTTTTTGTTTTTTGTTTTTTTTTTTTTTCAAGACAGGGTTTCTCTGTGTAGCTCTGGCTGTCCTGGAACTCACTTTGTAGACCAGGCTGTCCTCGAACTCAGAAATCCACCTGTCTCTGCCTCCCAAGTGCTGGGATTAAAGGTGTGTGCCACCACCGCCTAGCCAGATACGAATTTAAAGAACCTCATTATTGAGCATTACATTTGAATTTGAAAATTAAAAAAAAAAATATTCTTTCTAAGAGAGGATCTGTACCTAGGTTTAATTATGAAATGATTTATATAAGGTAAGGAGATTGCTAAGAAGAGTCTTCAATTTTTTTGTATAAAAGTATGCTGAAAGAATAAATAGACCCTGAAATAACCTGCTTGACAATGTAAGTTTATGATAAAAATACTTTTACCTCTCATCATTCTCTATTCCACACTATTTGCTTCCCTTGATCTTCACTGATGAGTTCTATGACTCCCATGTCATCCTATATACCTATGTAGGAAAATGAAATGGCTGTGTGTCCTCTACCATATTCAATAAAAGTCAAGGTCGGTTGCCTAGCTATTTGCTTCCAACCAACTTTTTCCTTTTTAAGTGTTATAACATTAACAATGTAAAAACACTCATAGATATTTTAAATAAAAAATTATCAAATTATTAATCAGGAAAATTAAAAATATGTTATGACCCTATAAATTTTAAAGGTCACTGATTCAAGGATAATGATTCTGCTTTAGTGGAAGTATTTTGAATTATGAGCTACACAAAAGTAAAGCAAACTCATTAAATAGTTGTACACTTTGTGACACTTATTTCATTTATTCAAACAGTGATATGGAAATAAAACACAGTTTGGTTCATAAACAATATTGTGGATAAGTAATATCTATTCGACATGAATATAAATTAATAATATATAGTATTAATGAAATATGTTATATAAGTGCCGTTTAAAATTTTAGAAAAGAAGACTTTGCTAAATTTATTTTTTAAATAATCTGAAACAAATAAATTTCAGTAAATCACCAGCACTGGAAATAAAATTTGGATAAAGAAACAAAGAAAATGTTATCTTATTGACTAAAATCAATTTTCAAAGAAAACAGGTACTAAATGCCTTTATTCCTCAATGGGTTTTGTTTGAAATAATAGAAAATATTTTCAATTTAGGGCATTTCATTCAAATGTACTTAGTTGAATATCATAGATAAATTTATCTAATTATTATCTTGTTGAAGAAAAAGGATAAATGAAGCACCCAGACAATAAATATATATATTTTAAAGAGAAGACAGGTTTTTTTAATCTTATTTATTATCTATCTATCTATCTATCTATGTATCTATGTATCTATGTATCTATCTATCTATCTATCTATCTATCTATCTATCTATCTATCTATCTATTATTTTTACACTCCAGATTTTATTCCCCTCTTGGTTCAACATCTGACTGTTCTCCACAAGGCTCATACCTAAACATAATAAAAGCAATATACAGCAAGCCAGTAGCAAACATCAAACTAAATGGAGAGAAACTTGAATTCATCCCACTAAACTCAGGGACTAGACAAGGCTTCCCACTTTCTCCCTAACTATTCAATATAGTACTTGAAGTTTTAACCAGAGCAATTAGACAACAAAAGGATATCAAGGGGATACAAATCGGAAAGGAAAATGTCAAAGCATCACTGTTTTCTCTCTTTTTTTTTTTCATACTGAAGATACAGTGTTACTAAAAGCCTCATACTCTTGCCACCCTGCCTTCCAAAAAGTTTTCTCCAAGTAATTGATGACAGTAACAAGAAATGTAATGGATAGAACATTCTTTTTTTTTTTTTTTTTTTTTTTTGTACTGGCTGTCATAGAGCTCTGTTTTCTGGCATACCTTCTGTGCTGGTTTCTTGCATTAGTATATTAACATAATTGATGGGCTTATTCCAGACACATGCATTTTATTACCGCTCTGAAAATAACAAATCTGAACTGCTTCTTAGCTCTAGCATCAATGCATGTATGGTTGTTCCTTTTGGAGCTTCTAGAGCATAGAATCTTTCTAAGTTATAGGTTACAAAGATGCTAACATTCTTTAGATTTTTAGTCCCTTCCCTGTAGTATGCTTCTGTCTGTCCATTTGATAAGTCTTTTAAATAGATCTTTGTAAAATCATGGGTGCATCTAGAGAAATCAGTTTATTCTTGTCATGAGAGTTTTCATTTAATAATGGACAGGATTATTTTCAGTCTCAATTTTGAGAATGAAGCTCTAGGCATCTTTGGTGAGTTACCCATCATGCTTCCATGGGTAAATGAAGAGCCTAGAAAGCTCCATGTTTGAAACAATTCTAATTCTACATTTTGTTGAAGAAAAAAAGTGATATGAAACAGAGGAAAAGTCTGACATCAAACTGATGCATGGCAAAGCAAATGATTAAACAAATGGGAGTTTCTTGGAACGGTTAATGTACATGACCTGTTTTGTACTGTTTAAAGTGTGAGTTGTGCTTGCCACATGTATCATTTCATCCTTGTGTCTAGCACTACTCAGGATAACAGGAGCTCTATAAGAACTGATTTTAGACTTAGACAACAGGGAAGCGAGAGGCTCCCAGGATAGGCACAGACCCACCCATCTCAAAATTGTTAACCCAGAATTGTTCCTGTTCAAGGGAGAGACAGGGACAAAAACAAAAAACAAAAACAAACAAACAACAACAACAACAACAACAAAGTGAAGCAGAGACTGAAGGAAATGCCATACAGAGACAGCCCCACCTAGGGATCCATCCCATCTGCAGGCACCAAACCCAGACACTATTGTTGATGCCAAGAAGCACTTGCTGACAGGAACCTGGTATGGGTTTTCCCTGAGAGGTTCTGCCAGCACCTGACTAATACAGATGCAGATACTAACAGCCAATCATTGGACTGAGCCCAGGGAACCCAATGGAATAGCTAGGGCAAGGACTAAAGGAGCTGAAGGGGATTGCAACCCAATAGGAAGGACAATATTAACTAACTTGACACCTCCCCCCCTCCGGAGCTTCTAGGGACTAAGCCATCAACCCAAGGAGTATAGATGGAGGGATATAGGGCTCCAGCTACATGTGTAGCAGAGGATGGCCTTATCTGGCATCAATGGGAGGGTCCTGTGGAGGCTCGATGCCCCAGCATAGGTGGGTGCTAGAGCAGTGAGGCAAGGGAGTGGGGGGGGGTTGGGTAAAGGAGCACCCTCAAAGAGGCAGTGGTAGGGATGGGTGGGATAGGGTTTTGTGGAAGGGAAACTTGGACGGAGGATATCATTTGAAATGTAAACAAATAAAATGATTAATTAAAAAAATCCTTCCAGGATTTATGATTCCTTAACGGCCTTTCTTTGGATAATATTAATGAAAGCTCTATTTCAGTCCAAAGAAGTTTCCTTATATTTGAAAGTCAAATACATACTGTTATTTTAACATCTGATTTCAAACTTAAAAATAAAATGTATAACTAAAAGTATTGTTGATCAAATTTACCATAATAAATTATTAAGTAACTAAATTTAT
This sequence comes from Mus pahari, assembly GCF_900095145.1. Taxonomy (NCBI): domain Eukaryota; kingdom Metazoa; phylum Chordata; class Mammalia; order Rodentia; family Muridae; genus Mus; species Mus pahari. The sequence continues at coordinate 24,972,172 of NC_034608.1, read as the reverse complement.
AAAATAAATAGAATAATAATGTTTATGTAAGTAATTAAGGTTGTTCTACAATATTTAAACTAAATATTAAATATGGAAACTAAGATTCGTGTAATTTGGGAAAAGACTATTATACTTAGAGTATAATTATGGTGATGTTGTCAATAAACTAGTATATATTGTTTAGCTGGATAACTCTGCATTAAAAAATGATTCTCAATTTAAATGATGCCAATCCTGAACATAACTCAATCATTTTTTGTTTTGTGGTGAAAATGTATGATTATTTTTCAGAGAGCATTGTTTGAAAATGACTTTCATTTTCCCGAGACCTCTTTTTGAAAACCTAAAAGCCCTAAGCTGAAGCACAATACATGCATGAAAGTAATTTTATAAAATTTAGTTTATGACTCAAATCATAGTTTGAGTCCTAAGAAATTGCCTATATTTAATCATTTTGACCTTTAAAAATGGAGATTCCATATGTTCAGTAGCTCACTTATTATGCCTTGAGAAAGGAACACATGGCCCTTGAAATTCTTAGGCATCTCTGGAGGCTCTATGAGTCTCTCGAGAGATGTTTTTATTTCTCAAAGCAACAAAACATGTTTTATTAAACATGCCCTTGTTTAGAGAATATGTACTACCTCACTGCTGGAAAAGCACAGGAGCTAATGCAAGACTTTTCCCTGATTTTCACTACACTGAGAACTTGTTAATTAGTGACAGTGCATAATTTGAACAATTGCTACTGACAGAGTTCTTTGTAAGCCTATATTTTTAAGATTCTGACAAGTTCCCTTGATTTGAAATTAAATCAGTTGCATCCTAAGACACTCAAAGTAATGAAAATTCCTAACAATTAATGCAGAAATAGGTAGCTTGGTCAGGCATGGCTGACATCTCATTACCACTGAGTCTTTCCTTAGGGTCAAGTATGTCATTTGTAATTCATTAAAATACCACACTTCTAAAAGCCCTAGGTTTCATTATTTTAATAGTGATATTAATTTGGAAGCATGAATCAAACCAATATAGATGCAAAGAACCATGGTTAAACCAGAATCTTTATCATTCCCTTTTCTCTTTGATACTCTGCTGTCAACTCTAACACTACTTTGACAGACAAAGGTTTCACAGGTGAACTATTTAAAGCAAATTTGTGAATTTTATGTTTTAGTTTTAGATGGCAAAGGATATGTTTAAAGAAATTATAGGAGAAAAGTAGATAGAAGATGTTTTCTCTTTACTTCTCTCCTTTAATATAAAGAAATAGCATCCCATCTCAACATGAGAACGTAGAAAAGACCAGCACAGTGACAAAACCAGTTGACATGCCAACGTAGATGGCACAAAACCGCTGCCTAAATAATGAGTAACACACCATCAATTACTGCTGAAAGAGAATCAGTCTTCTCTAGGGTGAAGACACTGATAGGTTATCTAATCGCTAGTGAAAAGTTCTAAATATGTGCAACAATAAATGAACTTAGCAGGTCGTAGTGACATACTCATTTGAGTGTGTGTGTGTGTGTGTGTGTGTGTGTGTGTGTGTACAGACATACAGAAGATGGAATTGGTTTTCAAATTATCCACAGGAACATGGGATTTGGTGAAGGAAAGGAAAATGGTATAAATGATTGAATACAGTGTTTATCTATAAGGCTCTCAAAAGTTTTCAATGTCTAAAAAATTAACATGAATTATCATCCACAGACAAATGCAGAGTCTGCAAAGTGCTCAAGGTACCCTATTTCCTAGACTTTATAGTTAGAGTTTTACATACTATCTAATCTCATCTTAAGCATGATATATCAAGGAACTATGGGATTTACTAATTAACTGAGAAATCTTTCTCAGAGTGACCTTTAAAAAGTATTGTGGGCATAACAGTAACAAAGCATACTGATGAAATGCAGACTCATCTATTTTCATCACAGAAAATAGTTTTCTATATTATGTATTGCACAATAACCCCTGAACTAAGAATAAAACACTAGTAATACTTGTATTTTAGGAAACAATGATTTAAAATAAATATACTACCTACAAAAATGATTACATATTTTTAAAGCATCCAAATAATAAAGAACAACCCAAAACATGTGTCCTTTAGTATAATTTGTTTTCTTTTAAAATAGCGTAATGATTTTATTCTGTTTGTATAGGCTGGCAGACTCTAAAATGAATACAAGTGTGATTCACAAGTTGTCTTTACACCAAAGTTTATGTATAGATAAAGAATATTTAGTCCATGCTTGCATTACCTGGTATGAAAAAGTGAGTCACTTTGTAATTATGAAGAAAACTGTTGTGTGTGGTGGATAATCCTTGAACCTTTATATGTACTATTCAATTAAATTAGCTCTCTCAATACTTCTGGTTACCAGTGTAAATATTCTTCTGTAGTTATAATTCATATAGCCAAACAAAATCTGTGATGAAATGTCTTTCTGACTATCTTGATTACGCTTCACTTTTATGAGCTCAAGCTCTTCATGCTTTCAGAGCATCACCACATTCCATAAGTTGCCACAATACTTTTTTTATTCTAAAAAAACCTTTTACCAGAATGGGAGAGAAGTTATACCACTAATGTTTTTAAATTAATAATTTTACCTTTTATATTATATATATGTGTAGGTGTCTCTATATGTGTAAATGTCTGTGAGGTGATTAGAAGTGAAGGCCAGGAAAGGGTGTCAAACTCCAGAGATGGTGGTATACATGATTATGAGCTAACAAATGTGATTGATAGGAACTGAGATCAGCACATCTGATGGAGCCAATAGTAGCTCTTACCTATTAAGTCATGCCTCTAGTAGGTTGTTAATTTTTGCCTACATTTTGGAAGAGGTCAGATGCTATCTAGCAGTAAATTTGAGTCTTAGATAACGAAGAAATAATTCAGTTCCATTGGGACTAGGAGAAAAGCCAAATACCCTAACAAGCACCAATGAGAATGTTAAATCTCATCTCATCATAGTTTGAGCATTATTTCTAAGGGTACTTATCTTCATATATGGCAGAATAAAGAATCAAAATATCAATTTTAATTGAATTCTTAAAATGAAATCCTAACTAGCACCTTCTGGTAATTAGCAACATCTGCCCTGATTCTATCAAGGGAAATTGACTATAAGTCCCTGTGCTCCAGACATTTCTGTGTCTATTTAGCTTTTCTGGAAACAGGGCATTTGGCTTTGAACCTCTATCACTAGACTGCTCATCAGACAGAGTAGATGGAATGGAAGTCACAAGCAGACCCAAGCAACAGCAACCACAATCAGGTTTTAGCAGCATTCCCACATTATGCCATAATTACATAATGTCTACCTACCTTTAGAGATAGAAGACTTCTGTTTTCTCTCTTTGTGGTACAGACTAAATTTCCTAGTAGTTCTTTGCAATGTTAACATTTCATTAATATTCCTCAGTTAACAACATAGAAGACAATTGCAAACATTTCCCACAGCCTAAAATATTAACAGGACACTGACCTAATTCTTTTGGTGTCTTCCATCAGCTGCTGACACTGAACTTACCTGTGTTTATGAAAGCTGAATACCAAGAGAGCTCATGCTTTCAAGTTCATTGTTCACATTGACTGCCTGTATAGAAATGTTCACAGTTTAGAAAAAGTATTGCATAATTATTTTTTTCCCAGTTCGTTAATATGTTATCGTAAAATATATGCATTCATGATCATTGCTTATATATGAACAGAACATCTTGATAGTTTATATAAATATTAAACATTGCAGATGATACCTCCTTTTATTTTGAAATGGCCTGTTGAACGCATTCACACAATACAGAACAATAGAACACATTGTCACAGTAAAGCCACTTAGAATGAAATGTCCTGAATAATGGTACTTCAACTCACTTGATACCCATTGTCTTTAGTTGTATGTATAGAACATTATATGGGGTAGAAATATATCTCAGCTGTAGAGGGATTGTTTTATATATACAAAGTGCTAGATTCAAGGCCTGTGGTCTTATCCCCAGCAGTACTAAATAAATAAATGAGAATATAATGTAACAGGAGACAGGACACTAGAGGGGTTATCTATAATCTTTCTGAAGTCTGTTTTCCCATGTTCTGATCAGTTACCATATTTTACAAGGTATCTGTGAAGAATAATGGCTTTATGCCAATTAGAATAGTACCTAGTGCTTTGAAAATCGTGTATATATAGTTGAATCAATCATTAGAGAATGGGCAAGTCTCAAATTTCTTCATCCTATCCTTCATTGTCTTCATGCCCATAAATGTTTGCTATTTTGTCATTAACTCTTTCAGGTTTGTTCAGTGTGGGTTAAAACAGAACCATGGGTACTAGAGATGAAAAACATCTAAGCAAGTATGACAGTTTCTGTTATTCTATGAGGTTATCCATTCACAGTTGGTAGGATCAAAATGACTGTTGGGCTATGATCCCCAACCCACCTTTCTTAACCAACTCAAAAAAGACCAATCATCTGCTTGAAGCTGCATCGTAGGAAAGCTAGCAAGCCTGACTCTAGGTAAGAGAGGACATACCCTTTTGTAATGCCTGCCTTAAATATCTGAATTTTTCTTCCATAATTATAAATGTTCATGCTTAATTATTAGTCACTGTACATACATAGCTCATAAAAATCCTTGCATAAGCACACTTGTAAAAGGAAAGGAAGCCAATGCTTTTAAAAATAGGCTGACATGTTTGGTAAGGAGCAAAAGAAGTCAGTCTTGTATCTAAAATTAACAGCCCAGAGCAGTCATCAAATCAAGCCAAAATGAGAAGACTAAAAACCACAGAAAATCCCTAAGCCTAGAAAGCTTCTAAACACACTAAACTTTTTACATCTCAGTAATATTTTACAATTAATAATAGAATAGAAATTATAGTGTATTTGGTGATTATATTTATCCAAATAAAACTTTCAAGATCTTGACAAAACAAAATCAAGGCAATACACAGAATTTTATCACATTTCCCCACACATTATTTCTGTTGCTATTGATTATTTATATATTTGGATTTTAAAATTGTATTTAAAAAACTTTGCTTGTTTCAGGCTTTCCCTACAAGTGTCTTTGTACCCATGCTTGTACTACCTCTCATCATCACCTTCCTCTACATTTATTTTTAATTATTTATTTGCTGATAATTTTAAATGTCCTAGAGTTGTGTGAACTAACACAAAAGATATCCATATAATATGTATCTTTGTTACATTGTGGTTTTAGAGATAATCACAATCAGAACAGTGACATAAATGAAGGTCCCTGACTGAAGATGTTATCAGCCTCATGCACATGTTCTGATGTCACAGGACATGGAGAAATACAACTGCTATAGACATAGAAGCATGTTTTCTGTGACACAGTTTTCATAGTACCAAAAAATATTATTTAGGCTGAAGAGTATAGAAAAATCCATCAAGAGTCCTGTCCTAACTATGAACCTTGTGAGCTAAAGTAAGGACTAGCTCAGCAAGATATGCCCATTACTGCAATAGTGGCATGCATATTGTGGGAATAACCACTTGGTTTTGAGTGAATTAAGACTTGCTGGTTAGGGAGGATCTTATACATTGGTAGTGCTAATAATACTCAAGAAACCATGGTTAAAGAGGTCAAATGTCATTAGGGAGAATCTACTTCTGTTATTTTGCTTAAAACATCTTTGTTTGAAGTCACTGCCATATAAAAATTAAAGGGTGATGTTGTCCTAAGGAAATTCAAACAAAATGATTGAGCTCTTGAGTTAATAGCCTCATTATACCAAATTTTGTGAGAATTTTAATTCTAGTACTAAATGGACAATTTAGTCTGTGCTTATTAATGTTCTTTGAGAAAAAATGATAAATGTAAAAATATAAACACTACTAATGCTGCATGTTGTTACAAGAAATTTAAATAAGAAAATATGTAAAGTTAATTCTTAGGGCTATTACCTTATTTAAGGCTTAGTAATTTTCATATAGTGTTATTCAATAAGTACTGTTTGATTTTCTCCACTTGCAGGCTAATGAGTTAGCTGCTTGTTGTTTCATGGATTCAGACCATTTGGGACAGAATGAATTACATCAAAGTAAGCCATATGGCTGGTACCCTCCCAATGCAGATGGGCTTAGATGGGTGCTGTGTAGACGCTGGATTGGTGCCACAAGTGAAAAATAGTAGACATGACAAATCAGCCCTTTTTTTCACAGGCAGTAACTGGGCCTATAGAATTTTTCAAAGGAGCTGTTACCTCTACTTCAAAGGTTGCTTAATACAAATAATCTGATAAATTCCAGGATTTAAGAAGAACAGAGCCTAGGGCACTTCCCAAGCAGTATGATGTGTTAAGATCTTAGTTAACTTTAAAACACATTTCTCAACAAGCATTGGGTAGTTAATAATATAACATGTTGGAATATATAATGTGTTTAATTTACAAATAGTTATTTAGTGCCTACTCTCTATCAAGCATTGTGTTAAATAACCAAAATCGATATGATCCCTGTTTTGGCACAGTGGATGCATAAAGAAATTGGGGCATAGTTGAATTTCAAGTTCTGATTTCTTTAAAAAGAAATAAAACCATGAATCCAGCAGGGAAGAATATAAGAGAAGACACTGGACAAGACTGAGGAAGCAGTGATGTCTCTGCAGAAATGACAAATCAGCCTTGGGCATTGTAATGGATAATGCAGTACATTGAATCTTAAGAGGTTCCTGAATCGTACTGTTTTAAATGCATGTTAAATACAAAGTAACTTTTTGTTCATTCTGGTTTTTACTAACCTATTCATTTTCTGGCAAGTTTAGTTTTGTAAAAGAGAGAGATTCTGGTTTTGGGGATCACAATTGAAAAGTTTCAAATGAGAATCTTCTATTTTATCAGCTTGATATTATAGTACATAGATAGAGTTTATTTTAAGGAATTCAGTTTCTGTAGGAAGTTCTATATATTTTAAGAGAAGAGTCACAAGGAATTGCACATTTGGAAGAACATGTTCACTCCACGAGCGATAAACGCAATGTGCTTCCTTTGATCAAGGAGGAACTGCTGAAGAAATAATTTCGTCACAGACATGGTCAGGATCTGTTAAACATGTTTGGATTTCATTCTGACTTCTGAAAGGATACACAGTTCTCTGATTTTCTAAAATCACTTGCTATTCCATTTTCCTCACTTAGCATATGATAGATTCAAACAGCCTTAAAGAAGCATTCAAAAAATGATCCTTAATGCAAGCCTCTCTACTTTTCACCATAAGGAAGCACTGTCTTCCAGTGGAGTTGTAACACACTTTGAGTGTGAGTGTTTTGGAAATGAGGAGGTTGCTCATTTGAGTATATATTTTTATGAGTTGATCAAGGCCTTTTGCAAATCTCTGCAGGGATTGGACAAAAGAGATAAAGGAGACTTGTATTCTATGACGGTTTCAAAAGATCTGGAAGAGAGAGAGGGAAGAGGAGGGTAAGAATAAGGCACAGAAGAGAAAGATAATGACATTAGACCACATACATTAGTGCTCTCTATGAATAGTGCAGCCCAAACCTGAAGAGTCTGTGTAATGTTAGTAATTTATCTCCAATGACACTCTCAGATTTTATTACTATTTGGGTCACAAGAACATTTTAAACCATAACGCACCTCCTCCTCAGAATCATGAACTCTTACACATTGTTAAGTCACACATATGTTCCAATAAAGAAATTATAAAACTAAAGATAAGACATGCAGATGAACTGTTACTGGAATTCTGGTGGTATCCCCCAAGAACTCTTCATGAAAAAACATGAAATTCCTGGTGACCATGATTGCCACATTCCTGTAGTTACAAACTTTATGAGCCACCTATGCTTCTCTTCACAAGAACAAGGTATGTAAAAGCATAAGAGGTCTCTAAGGAAACAAAGACTTTCAGAGGACCTTGATTTGGGGGTCAGCTCGCTAGTTATACCTAGCTCACTCATGGCATTCAGGACTAAGCATATATCAGGCAGAAGCAATTACAAAAGAGCTTATTAGGGACAACAGCAGCAGCAAGAACAACCAAAAAGTTGCTCAATAAAATTTTTCAGTTTTTCAATCATTAGCTTGATTTTTTTTCACTTGGAAATATTGAAAATGATGTGTCCAATGTAGTAATTGTCTCATGTACCTGTTTCACGTGTACATCTATAATATTTTGTATTTCATAAAACTTAAACAGATTATAATACTAGTATGACTATAACTAGCATAGAGAAAATCTAGTTCTCTGCAAATTGTTTCATACTCATCTTGTTAAAGGGGCAAGCTTCAAGATATTTTTAAATGACATGTAGAAAAATTATATTTCTAACTTACTTGAAATAATTAGATCAATTAATTTTATCACATAGTATTTGTTACCTTTCCATTGATGTGACCAAAATACATGATGTAAATAAATAGAGACTTGTGGGATTTATGTTGGTTTCTAGTTTTAGAGCATTCAATCCAGTGCATAGTTTCTTGGTCACATGAACTTAGGCAGAGCATCATGGTGATGTGGGTATGTGTGTAGAGGCATTCCTTCATCTCCTTGGATTAGTAAAGGGAAGAGAATACATACAAGGAGGAGGCCAAGGTGACAGGAAGTATACAAGGATATGTTTCATTCAAGTTGAAGCTACTGCCTACCTTATATCAAAGTAAAGTATTATCTCATTATGAAATGATCAAGCCATCATGGAGTAAATTTGAGTTTATCCTCTTTATATTTTCCATCACAATAACACACAGAGATATGCTTTATTAATCCATTAGGCATTCATTAAATCAATTAAGTTTACAAATCAAAAGTTACCACTATACATATGTGGGGTTTTTAAACAAATAATCCAAATTAATTAAATTAAAAATTAACGTTAAGTGACCTGTGATTGGGTATATCTATTGAAACTCTACAAAGTATGACATCAAGAAAAAACCTCCAGTACTTGGTGATTTCCACATCAAGTGTATCATGTGTAC
>NC_034608.1:24907131-24961985 GCF_900095145.1 Mus pahari | reverse complement strand
CAATTTGTAAAACACATGAAACTCAGAAGAACAAAGACCAAAATGTGGACACTTTGCCCCTTCTTAGAATTGGAAACAAAACACCCATGGAAGGAGTTACACAGAGAAAGTTTGGAGCTGAGACGAAAGGATGGACCATCCAGAAACTGCCTCACCCAGGGATCCATCCCATAATCAGCCACCAAACCCAGACACTATTGCATATACCCACAAGGTTTTGATGACAGGACCCTGATACAGCTGTCTCTTGTGAGGCTATGCCAGTGCCTGGCAAACACAGAAGTGGATGCTCACAGTCAGCTGGTGATGGAACACAGGGCCCCCAATGGAGGAGCTAGAGAAAGTACCCAAGGAGCTGAAGGGGTCTGCAAACCTACATAGGTGGAACAACAATATGAACTAACCAGTACCCCAGATCATGTGTCTCTAGCTGCATATGTAGCAGAGGATGGCCTAGTCAGCTATCATTGGGAAGAAAGGCCCCTTGGTCTTGCAAACTTTATATGCCCCAGTACAGAGGAACACCAGGATCAAGAAGTGAGAGTGGGTGGGTAGGGGAGTGTGGGGGTTTTAGGGGACTCTGGGGATAGCATTTGAAATGTAAATGAAGTAAATACCTAATAAAAATTAGAAAAAAAAATAAAGGAAATTTATTTACATTTCAATTGTTAACCCCTTTTCTGGTTTCCCCTCCAAAAACCCCCTATCCCATTCCCCCTTCTTCTGCATCTATGAGGGTGTTCCCCAACCCACCTGCCCATTCCTGCTTCCCCTGCCTGGCATTCCCCTACACTGGGGCATTGAGCCTTCAAAGGACCAAGGTCCCCTCCCCTTGTTGATGTCCCACAAAGCCATCCTCTGCTACATATGTGACTGAAGCCATGGGTCCCTCCAAGTATACTCTTCGGTTGGTGGTTTAATGCCTGGGAGATCAGGGGTTTCTGGTTGGTTTACATTGTTGTGTATAGTGTTTCTGCCTGCACGCAGACCTACGCCTGTCTGTGTGCGCAGAACACACCTTGGGGTGGGTTCGCACTGCAGAGCTAATCTTTCTGAAATAAGATGACCTGCAAGAAAGATTATTACTATTTATTGATTACACGCGGGAGAACTCAACCCTCTCCCATGTGCCCCATGTCCCATTGTCCATTGTCTCTGCTGTGTGTCTCTCTCAGAGCTGCATGGCTTAATGGTCCATGTCCCAATGGCGGAATGGCGGAATGGCGCACAGTCCGGTCCTCAGTGGAGCTGTGTCCAGAAGGCGGGTCCAATCGAGTAGGCGTGACGACATTAGTGGTTGGTCCGGGCGAGTGGGCGTTGACAGTGGGCGGTCCGAGGACGCTGTGTTCTGGCTGATCTGCTACACTCCGGCTGATCTGGGGAGCGACCCCCAGCGTGCCTGCAAGAGGCACAACACAACGCTCAGAGGGAGGACCCAACAGTTGTGGGCTGCAAACTCCTTCAGACCTTTCTCTAGCTCCTTCATTGGGGAACCTGTGATCAGTCCAATGATTGGCTGGGAGCATCCACTTCTGTATTTGTCAGGCTCTCGTAGAGCCTCTCAGGGGACAGCTATATCCAGCTCCTGTCTGCAAGCACTTCTTGGCATGCACAATGGTGTCTGGGTTTTGTAATTGTAACTGATGGATCCCCAGATGGGGTAGTCTCTGGATGGCCTTTCCTTTAGTGGTTCTTTTCTATTGATTTAACTTATAACAAATGAAAGAGTAATGCTATGTGGTGTAATTAGGTCATGAAACATGGAGACTTCTGTGCACCAATTTTTTGTTGTGAAATACAGATATGCAATAAAGTCCAATGCAGCCTCCCCAACTTCAGCTTATCTATAAACTGATAGGCAGTGAAAAGTTGCCAGTCATGTAAAAGATAGCCTTCCTGGGAAAGGATTCTCTAGTATGAGAGAGAGAGAGAGAGAGAGAGAGAGAGAGAGAGAGAGAGAGAGAGAGAGAGAGAGAGAGAGAGGCCAGTTTATATGGCACCAAAAAGCTAACCCAAATTATCAATATGTAATTTATGAGTATATAAATATTGATTTCTTTCTTTTGAGACAAGGTTTTATTGTATAACCACAGGTGAATTAAAACTCACGTTGTAGGTCAGGCTGGCTTAGAAATCACACATTATCTAGATGATTCTGCCCTTAGATTGCTGAATTAAAGACATGTGCCTCCATATCCGGCTAAATATCAGTTATTTTAAAATTCCCTAAGATACTTTCATTTATTTTGTTTGAGAATTTCATATATTAATACAATATATTTTTCACTGTATAAAAGTCCTTTAACTCCTCTTGAGTCTATGCACCTCTTCCCAGAGTCATGTTTTCTTCTAAATATTATTATATTGTGAATATATTTACACTAGTGAGTCAAATTAGTGCTGCTCTTATGTACGTGACTGCAGACTGAACACTTAGACATGGACAATTTATCATGGAGCTTCTTCATGAAGAAAATATTCTCTCTCTCTCTCTCTCTCTCTCTCTCTCTCTCTCTCTCTCTCTCTCTCTTTCTCAGTAGCTATTAACTCGTTATCTGTAGGTCTTCAACTAGCCATAGAATCATGTATGATCTTCCCCCATCCATACTCGACTATTGACTGGTGTGGCCTTGAGTATGTATCCATTTTATTGAGAGCACATAGGTATACCACCCATGTCATGTACAGAATATAATACTATGCAACACTCTTCCTTATCCTCTGAATTCTAAAATCTCTCTGCATGCTCCTTCCATCATATTCCTTGGATTTGGGGTGTGGAAGTTATGTCAAAAGCACCTGTTGGATGGTGGACACTCTAGTCATTCAGTCTTTGCACCCCAACCAATGTAGTACCTCAGGAACAGAAAATTAACTAACTAAACACCAATTTTAAATCTCATTTAGCCAGGATAATTTAGTGGTGACTGATGCTAAGGTATTTCTAGAATCCTTTGGAAGGACACCACTTTATGGAATCTGTTACCATTTTCTTTTCTCTTCCAGAAAAAAAGTGACATTCTAAATGTTAGTGGGCAGTGTTTTATTTGAGAAACACTTGAGAGATCTTATGTGGTAATGTAGATTGTGATTATTAGAACTTGGTATCCAGTAAAATGAGTTAACCCTGACATAAATGATATAGTAGAAATTGCTAGAATTATACACATACATATATTAAAGTTAAAACTTTAATCCTATAGGCATGTACTTTTTTGTTTTCATATATACATATGTATATAATTTGCATATATATTTTCCTAAACATCCAGTGTACACATATATACAAATTTGATAAAATCTTCTGAGTGGTATAACACTTAGCTTCGTATACTCAGAGCCCTTTTCTTCATCTCTTCTTTTGCTTAAGATGTTTACATTGGCTCAGGCAGTTGACATATGCTCTAGTGTGATCATTTTGAAAGTTCTTATTCATAAGGAGAGATCTGACTTCATAGAATGTATTCATGTCCTGTCATGTCAGTTTTTTCAAAACAGCTCTATCATTTAATAAAATACATGCATTCTAGAAAAAATGCTATTCAACTAAGACAATATATGTTTGGCTTTATTTTTCTATAGGCTTGCTTGGTAGGTTTTTATTTAGTAAAAGGTATTTGTACACATTTTAAGTTCGACAAAAGACTTTTTTCCTGTGGTTATTTTATATTTTGGCAAAAAAAAATGCTTTCTCAAGTACTGTAATGTGGGTTGTATTACATGACTTCAAAGAGCTGAGTGTTTTGAAAAATATGTGGTGCAGGATACTCAGTGAAACACTAGCATGACAGGCCTTTACTGTTGCTTAGAAAAGTCATCTTAAAACAGATTTGCCCTAAATTATTAGTAAAATCATATATAAAGAGCTTTGACATGTTAGGTTACAAATCTTCACATCATATTTAATAATTTATATATTACATATTATTAGACATTAGTTCTTTCACTGTCATCCACATACATACAATGTCTAATATATTTTCTCTGTGTGCTAATAAATCTGATTATGCGTTTCAGTTTGTATATATTACAATGTGGACACTTGTTTTTGAGGGACTCATTTATGTTGGTCTTTCTCATATTAGAAATTTCTGAACATATTTAATTCTATATGTAGTAATTGTTCTCTAAAGATATATTTATATTAATTAGTGATATATAGTCTACAGGTGTTTAAGTTGCATTAGATTTGTAACAATCCTAAATTGGGATTAAAAACAGTAGAATGAGTTGCTTTTTCTTGGTTTGTTTTGTTTTTTTAATGTTTTGTTGCTTTGTTTTTTTTTGTTGAAATTTTTCATTTTATAATTTTAATCACAGTTTTCCCCTTCTTTTCACTAACTTTTCCAATACTCTTTGCTACTCTCCTTCAAGGTCCAGGTCTCTTTTTTCAATAATTGTTATTATGTGTATGTGTGTGTGTATGTGTGTGTGTGCTCCTAAATATAACCTTTCCAGTCCATATGATGCAACATTTATGTATGATTTTAGGGCTGACCTTTTAGTATTGGTAAACTTATTGTTCTGCTCTTCCTTGTGGAAGGTGACCTCTAATGATCCCAGCTTTCCTTAGTTGACTGTAGTCCTTTGTGAAGGGATGAAGACCGTGGGCTTTTCTCTGTTTAGTTTTGCAATTTGATTTGTGTCTTCCTTTTTTCAGCCCTTATTTGTATAGTCAGGTTAATTAAACTTTTGTGTATAGTTTTTGATATTACTAGGAGACATAATCTCACAGCAAGCTACATGAATCTCTGTCTCTTACCATATTTCTACATCCTATTCTGCAATGTTACCGGAGTTTTACATTTGATAGTTGGTTTAGATTTAATACAATTCTTAGTTGTTTGGCTTAAAATTAGAGCATATGGTATAGAAAAATCAGGTTTTCAAGGCTGTTATGTCTTTCATTTTTCTTCCTAGACACATAATTGCACAAATAAGGCTGACACATATGATAGGTTAGTTGTATTAGTCAATACTAATCCAATAAAAATTCAGTTAACATATATACATGGAATATGTAAAATGTAAAATGCAAGGCTTCTTTGAGGACTTCTATAAGCTCATGGTCTCTATTCCAGCTAAAAAATCATAATACTGAATTTTCAAGGTAATCAAATTAAATGCATTCTTTCATCTGCCACAAAATATTTATGCATATTTTTAGTGTTTCCTTTCACATAGATGCTGTTTAGGTCATTTATAGTATAGATGCTTTCACGCTGTTTTTGGTCATAGAAGAATAGTTTTTGTTTTCATAATATATTTTGCTTCATATATGATTTTTATAAGATTACTATAAAAATTGAGGCAACATCTACAACTTGTGTGGTGAATAATATTTTATCTTTATTTAAAAAATACTGATGTCCAAATGCTATGATTTAATACTAACTAAAAGCAACAATCAAAAATGATATGAGTTAAATAAATAAATAAATAAATTAGAGTTTAAAGTCATGGTTGTAATGTGTGTGTGTGTGTGTGTGTGTGTATGTCTGTTTTAACTCCAGTGCATTTGTTACCCAATCTTTGTTAAAATGCTCAGCAGGGACACTGTGAAGGACGTTAGATGCAATTGCTTCTGGATATAAAAAATAGGTGAAAGGGAGAATTGTGTTCTGATTGGGCAATGATATTTTAAAGCAATCTGTGAGGGATGGTTATCGTTTTTTGTTGGATCATTAGTTTTTAAGTTTATTTCTTTTTCCTTTCTCTTTAAAAAAACAAACTCTGAATGATTCTTTGACTAGAAGTCATTAAACAAATAAGATGTTTGAATAATTTTAATATTTTCTGGTTAAAATTTTTCTACTGTAAAATAGCTACATGATTAGAATTTATTCAAAATGAAAAACTTTTTGCTTAAGTGTTACATGAATACAATCACACTGAAAAACTATTATTGATAGTAGATTAGAAATTTCAAAGAGCTTGAGATATTATCAAAGACCACACTCATGAGTATGTCATACTGTAGCATCCACACTTTGGTGTGATCTTCTTTCTTCTTGGGTTTCATATGGTCTGTGAGTTATAGCATGGTTATTCTGGGTTTCTTTTTAGCTAATATCCACTTACCAGTGAGTATATAAACACACATACACCATGTGTGTTCTTTTGTGACTGGGTTACCTTACTCAGGATGATATTTTCAAGTTCCATTCATTTGCCTGTGAATTTCATGAAAATTTTTTTCTTTTATTGGATATTTTCTTTATTTACATTCAAATATCCTCTTTCCAGGTCTCACCTCCAGAACCCCAATCCTATTCCTCCTTCCCCTACCTCTCTGAGGATACTCCCCCACCCACTCACCCACTCCTGCCTTCCTGCCCTTGCATTCCCCTACACTGAGCATTGAATCCTCTCAGCCCCAAGGGCCTCTATGCCCCTTGTGTCAACAAGACCATACTCTGCTACATGAGGCCAGAGTCATAGGTCTCTCCACGTATACTCTTTTGTTTGTGGTCCATTCCGGGGACCTCCGGGGGGGGGGTCTTGCCAGTTGACACTGTTGCTCCCTCCATGGGGCTATAATCTCCCTCAACCCCTTCAGTCTCTTCTCCAACTGCTTCATCACAGACCCCACGCTCAGTCCAATGGTTGGCTGCAAGCACCTGCCTCTGTTTTTGTTAAGCTCTGACAGTGCCTCTCAGAAATAGTACTCCATTGTGTAAATGCACTATATTTTCTGTATCCATTCCTCTGTTGAGGGACATCTGTATTGTTTCCAGCTTCTGGCTATTATAAATAAGGCTGCTATGAATATAGTAGATCAGTGTCCTTGTTATATTTTGGAGCATCTTTTGGGTATATGCCCAGGGGTGGTATAGCTGAATCCTCAGGTGGAACTATTTCCAATTTTCTGAGGAACAGCAAGTTGCTGTTGTCTATCAACACTGTGCTGCTGATCCCTACCCCTAATGCCAAAGATCAAACAATTTTTCCCTATCCTTATCAGGGCTTTATATTAAAATCTGCAAGAGAGTCCAAAGTGTTTCATCAACCACTGATGCTACATTAGCATTCTGGCTCCTCTTTTCAGCTTTCTTGTTATGGAGTCTGGTCAGTGTAGCTGGGCCCACTACTGTTTCATTTTGGATAGTAGTTTTTATT
Source organism: Mus pahari (assembly GCF_900095145.1). Taxonomy (NCBI): domain Eukaryota; kingdom Metazoa; phylum Chordata; class Mammalia; order Rodentia; family Muridae; genus Mus; species Mus pahari. The sequence goes on along the minus strand of NC_034608.1, from coordinate 24,954,866 downwards.
TGTATATTTTTCCTTGATTGTTAATTGATCTGAGATAGTACTCCAATATTTGTTTGTTTGCTTATACATATTTATGTAGTGTGAGGGTTTTTGTGTGTGTGCATAAGACCTTGACAGGTACACATAGAGATGTCAGAGAACAACTTATAGGAATGTCAGTCCTCTCTTTTCACTGGGTGGTTGGGCTACTGGAATTGGACTTGAGTCATCAATCATACCACCAAGAATCTTTGCTTAATGATCCTTTCACACAGCTAGTTCTCTATAGATTTTAAGAAAGTTATAAATTAAATTTTAAATAAGTTGGAATAAAAACAACTTTAAATCATATGGGAGGACCAACACTTTTCTACTTCTACAGAATAAACTGTCTTAATCACCATTAGTTAAATCAAGTTGACATTAGTGTTACTTACCCATGTAGAGGAGACAATAAGATCAAAATAGACTATCATAGGTAATCTCTAAGCACAGTTTCTTATAGTGGGAATTCATCTGTCAAAACTATCAATTATCAAGGGATTGCAAGGAGCCTTTATATAAACTATTACACAGTGTGTAGAACATTAGAATGTATATTTATCGTGCTTACTACATGTATTATTACCTGTAAAAAATTGGAGAGCGCTTCACTTTGTAGACAAGTCCTGTGTTCCATGTCTTAGACGATGTCTCAGTCTTAGATTGATGTTTTAATCTCTCTGGGTTGAATCAATGTATGTAGTATTTCAGGGAGATTATAGCACACAATCTTTCACACTTGATGTCAGAGAAGATAAATCTTGAATTCATCATGCTGCATTTGAGTTTAGTCAGGTAATGACCCAAATTATGATAAGGCTAACCTAAAACCTCAACCTTGATGACAGGGTAGGTAATAAATTATAAGGCATTACCTGTGAACAAAGTTAGGTAACAGTTAAGCATGTGATTCTGAGAGGCTGAGGTAGGAATATTTTATGGGACACAGGAAAGAAGGGTTAGATTAAAGAAAATTTTGAGGGGTAGCTAGTTTCCAGACAAGGTAGTGAAGATGGGCTGGGAAAAGCAATTATTAATCCCATTTTATTGTGAATGGCCTGGGAAATTTTACAAAATAAATCAGAAAACAAGTTGGAATATGTTTTTAACAGATGAGAAGGTTATGGGAAGATACACAAGAAAGGAAACCCAATGGAGGAGTTAAGGGAAAGGACCATAGGAAGAACAACAATATCAACCAACCAGATCCCCCAGAGCTCCCAAGGACTAAACCAACATCCAAAGACTACACATGGAAGGACCCAGTGGCTCCATGTGCCTATGTAGCAGAGGATAGACTTATCTGGCGTCAGTGGGAAGGGAGGCCCTTGATCCTGTGAAGGCTCAATGCCCCAATGTAGGTGAATACTAGGGCTGTGAGGCTGGAATGTGTGTGTGGGGGAGCACACTCATAGAAGCACAGGGAGTGCAGATAGAGAATTTACTAAGGAAAACCAAGAAAGGGTGCAACATTTGAAATGTAAATAAATAAAGTAACCATTAAAAAATCACCACCACTACCAAAAAAAAAAAAAAAAAAAAAAAAAAAAAAAGAATTCTGAAAGGCCACATTTAATAAAGTAACCCGTGGTTGTTCTACTTAAATAAATTGATATACTCCCATGATTTTGTGAGTAAAATTTATCTGTTTGTTATGTTTTAACAGAATTTTATTTAGAGTATGTCTCTATCTTATTACTGATTGTACTGTCTTCACTTAATATTGTTCTACTCTGAAGCACTGTTTGGTTTTGTTTCCTTGTTTGAGTTTGGGATTTTTTGTTTGTTTGTTTTTTTCATCTATCAGCAAAGTTACCTTATTGATATGACAGTTAACTTAGGTTCTGAGATTTATGAACCTACATTAACACACCACATTCGGCTTTTCTTTTAAAGAAAATAATCCTTCATTTCACAGATGAAATTACCAAATATACTTATAAATTCCTATAGCATTCTGACAAAATTATCATAGGTATCATCCACATCAATATTTCCAAATCCTCTCCCTCAATACAGATAGACATTGTTTTTGCTTTTAGTGGTTTCTGTTTTGTTTCTTTTTCTTTCGTTTTGGATTTCTGGGTTTAGAGATCCCTGGGATTACAGAGAAGAAGTTTTGCTGGGGGATGAAGGAATGCAGAAATGAAGAAATGACTAACTGAATTGACATGACTTATTAAGTAATTGCAATCATGTACCAGAAGACAGGGCAGCTATTTGAAATTGGGTGGGAACAAATAGGAGAGCCTTTCAATGAAGAAGGTAGTGAAAATCTACAAGTGTTAAAGAGACTTCTAGAAAATAAATCTTTAAAAGGGCTTCAGAATTTGTGCTTAAAATGTCAGTTCAAGACAGAAGTGTTTAAGAACATAAGTTCAGCACCTGTAAGTTCTGACAAATATGAAGTTAGAAACTGTTCTATCAACATCATCCATAGTTATTTAGTCATCATTTCTCTTTATATGTAGTAATTTATGGAAATATATAAACACCCATGTGCATACACACATTTACATACACACACATACATACACACACACACACACACACACACACACACACACACAAGAGAAAGAAAATGTGAGACAGAATTAACTCTATACAGTGATTAAACTGTTTTTGTCTAAGGTTGACCAATTACAAGATTGTAATATAACAGAAGGCAACATTGACTTATGTATTATAATACATAGAATATTTCCTGAAGATTAAAAACAAATAGATGTAGGTAGAAATATGCACATTTTACTTAATTAGTATATTCATTACACATATTGACAAATATTCCTAATTTAATGCATTTTCATCTAGAAAAATATAAGAATTCATGGAATATAGATTTATTTGGGTGTGGTTAAGTAACATCAAAAAATTCTCAGTAAATGCACAAAAATATACATTTTGGGGAAAAACTAGAGTTTAGTTTTTGCTGATATTAGCTGAGTAGTGGATATATGTAATATGACATATCTTTCATACAATGATATTTTTCTGAGCTTAAGTAAAAGCAAATCTTTGTATAGAAAATCCATTATTTGAAGGTGTACTTAAATTAAACTGTAAAATTAGTGGAGTTTAATTCAATTTCTAGGTTAATTGATCCATTTAAGTATATTTCTTCTAATATGCCATATTGAATATGACAAAATACCTTTAATTCGACTTCAAAAAAGAGATTTATCCAATTATAAGTTTCTTCCACTCTTCATTTGTCCTGTAACACATCAGTTTTCTCATTATGATCAAGGTGCACTACTCCACAGATAGATGCTTTCAAAGACAGTTCCTATGACATGCTCCTCACTGCAGCAGGGATGTAAAGAGCTTCCAAAATAGGTCACAATGTAAGATAGAAGAGAGATACTGAAGTTTTCAATTGAGAATAATTAGGTTTATTTTCAGTGTTCTCTGACATAGTCTGGAATCTAATGTAATAGGGAATGGTTAAACTCCATTTGGACTTATTTAGCACCAATAGTTCATTCTGTATCTTGGTAAAATACTTATTACCCCAGGAAACTTCTAGTAACATATGCATTGGTAACTCAACAACAATTTAAGAATCCAAACTGATAAGTAGCAAAGAAACAAACAAACAAACAAACAAAAAACAAAGAAGGAAACAATACTAAACAGGAATTGACTACATTATTTTGGCTTAAGATGTCAGTATAATTATACTCAAAAGTAACACAGTTACTACAACTGTCATTATAAACCATAAATATTCATTGCTTAGAAAGCAGTTGAATTGTATATTCTTGTTTAATGTCTATAGTATTAGTCCAAAGACATAACTTCAGTCTGCATCTGTTGTCACAGAATTCAAAGCAAACCTACATTAGAAAAAGGAATCCCTATAATTTTAATGCTGAAATGACAAATGAACCAACCACGTTGTTTAGCAATATTTCAACTCTTTCTACAATTAGATTTCATTTGCTGGAATTGACCACAGTGAAGATCAGGTCTTCAGTTTTTTTCCTGATCTTCCATTCATATGGGTACAGAGGGCTACCTTCTCAAGTGCTATCTCCTGTCAACACTTGTAACAGGGGACCCAGCAACTGATAGGACACAAAGGAGGAGAAACCTGTAGCCAAGGATAAACTGCGTCCCTGACAGTGTTATAGAAGGCCAGGCAGTCAAGCATGCTTCCATTCCCTGGTGAAATTCAGTCTTGTTTAAGTTCCCTGTCAATCCAATTTCTGAGAGCAACAAAAATGCTTTCAGTTGTATTTTTTCAAAATCAGAGTATTTAAAGATCGCTTAGTAACCATATTTTAAGCTAACATGTCTACCCTGGAAGTATGCCCTTAACTGAAGATAACAAGAACCAAAGAATATACTGACCATGTTAGATAGCTGAATAGACTGAACACCTGAATCTAATACCATTTTATCTCAAATATATGGAACAGAAATAAAATCTAAGTCTTAAACATTAGGACATTCTAGTTATAATTTTGCCAGTTTTACACAAAAATATCTGTGATTTTTTTTTTCCTTGTGTATTTTTTCTGGTAAACCATTGAAACTACCTACTTTATTTAGGCTTTCAAACCATCCTTTGTTTAAGAGGTACAATGTAAATTGTATTTTTAAAATCCTTCACAATATTGATCTAAAAGAAGCTAGACAGCTTTTCAAGGTTTATATGCAACTAGTGCTTATGAATATTTAGACATAGAGAAGCAATACTGTACTATAAAGAAGCATAAGACTGAAGGTATGGCTCAGGAGTAGAATGATGGACTAGCATGCATGAGACCCTGGATCCAGTGCCCAACACCAACTTATAAGAAGCAAGGAATGAAAGTTAAAAAATAAATGCTATCTTGAACAGAAGTTGACTTCAATATGAAAATTGGAATATGCAGACAGGGTGATTCTAGAATATTAGGCTTAGAGTTTAGTGATTAATGGGAAATTAAGTGAAATGGGGTAACTTACTGATGCTCTAATCAAAAGTTGTACACTTCCTAAATAACATTGCCTAGAGAATTTGGAAGACAGAGACATCATTGCTTTCCAGGTGCTTCTAAAATGTACTGTTAAAGATTTCATCCTGCCCTTTTCCCTCAAGAGTCAAGTAGTTGAAGAGACACAGTAAATCTTCCAGGAAACTATAGTACTTTTTAATGAATATTCCATCCAATACGGATGATTAGTACACTTTTTTCTTAGTTTTATTCAGAAAATTATGGATGAATGAAGAATAACAACCCAAAGAAAACATGTAATCAAGCTTTCTTTCTCATTAAAGGTTTCTTTAAGATCAGTTAGCCCTGAGTCATCTATCTTCAACCTCCCTTTCATAAGACAGTTTCACATATTGTTATCTACCCCTAGAGTTTTGGGTTAGAAAATTAGGCCACAATTTTACCTGAAACAATGCAGTGATACTAGGAAGGCCTACTTGGAAATGATTCCAAATTTTTTGATGAACTTATGTACTATGCCAGTTTGTAGAAAGTGTTCCTTTTTCTATATCTGTGTTCCAGTGCTTTAAATGTTTATTTGTCTATTATTTTTTAGTATTCATTAACTCATTATTCAAAACTTATTTACAAGCTGCTTACAATTATTGCTGTAAGGAGCTTCAGATACAAGGGTATAGACGCTTGTAAATCCCTTCTTGATAACCTCACCTTTTTATTCTTTTTATTTGGACATCTTACCAGATGAAAGCTCATTCAAATACCAGACATTATATACCATTAACTCTCTACAGGCACTGTTTATTTTAAGATTTTGACAAATTTGGTCAAAACTTATGTATTACAAGTCATGCTGTCAAATTTATTGAAAACTTTTCATTTTTTTAGTTAGAATGCTGGGATTAGTTCACAGACTCTTTGCCCATTTATGTTATTTTTACAGCTTTTTGTTTAATCAGTGAATGAACGGTTAGTGCTTTCAGAGCCGCCTTTACCACCCACACATAGTTGCTGACATAATACTACTGAAAGGGAAATAAATGCTTAAAGAACTGTGGGCTGAGAATGAACTTTGCATGCCCTTTACCACTTAGATTTAAGTAAAAAGCACCTAAAAGCAAAACCAACAGTCATGTTTTGTGAGGGAAGCAGAAAATGTATGTAGGTAATTTCTTGTCTACAATTGTATAGCCTATCCAAAATAAAAGTGAGTTGTTTTTTTCTGAGCTTTCAATGCACAATCTTAAGATCTCCCAAAAAGGCAGCACCCAAACTTGGCAGAATAATGCCTCCCAGGAACAGGATGAACAAATTGACTCTGGTTTCATGGACAAAGGTTGTGTTCCAGAAGCTAGCTATAATTCACTGACCTGAATTTGACCTTTTGCTAAAGAAGGTGTTGGAAGTGTGGTTTCCGAGGCAAATCCATAAAATTTTACCAAATGCATAAAGAACGTTCAATGTGGCCCCAAACACAAGGACTTTGCATTTCTAATAAAAAATAACTTTAGCACAAGAAAAATTACTTATAGGCCCTTTGTGGTGGGGCTGGAAATACACGTCTGGTTCCAGCGATGAAAACCAAGCAGCTCCTGCAGTTCCTGCATCCCCTGCTAACTGGAACTATCATTGGCAGAGATCAGTATTATAGATATTGGGGATGCCATTGATAACTCTACAAAGCAGGGTCCACACCAGCCTAAGAGTCAGGAAAGGCTTATCCTGAAGGGCTGAGGCCACAGGCTTGCTGGAGAACTTCCTTGGAAATTTAGTCTAGCTGCTTTCTAATTTCTTTCATGTGTATGCATCCTGATTCTTTCGCTTATCAGTACCACTTGAAGCTTCTGTACAGGGTACAAGCTTTTCTTCTCTACTGCTTCCACTCTGGTGAACAACAGTGTTGACTGCTAGTTATAACAGCACTGAAGGTGAAATCAACCAGATGTGAACAACTCTACCAGATGTCCTTTTAACTAAATGAAAACAAAAATATGAATTTTCATCTACAAACAATGAATTAAATTTAGGAACTTCTAGAGATTTAGTAGCCTTGGTAGAATTAGCAGCTCCCCAAGTGTCTCTGCCTCTTTGAAAGACCACGAAAAAAGGATATTCCTCAGTGAGACAGAAAGTGAGGAAAGAAAGGAGTTACTTTATATCCTCTTATAGAAACTTATAGAAACTTATTTCCGACTGAAATAAGATGAGAAGGAGAGAGAGAGAGAGAGAGAAAGAGAGAGAGAGAGAGAGAGAGAGAGAGAGAGAGAGAGAGAGAGATCCAGTGCTGCTTACTCAGGGGCAGGTCATCATGCAGAAGAGGAAAATCTAAGGCCAGTATTGTGAAGTAAAAACATCAAAATATCCATGAACACATTCAGATTAAACAAAAAAGAAGAAGAAGAAACTACATGGACACCACACATCAAAGGAGCTAGAGAATTTCCTCATGAATTTTACTAGAAAACATGTTCTGCTGTGTCTACTTGAGGCCACTGTCCTAACAAGATGTCAGGTTTTATATTAACTGCATAAAACAAGTTAAAGTAGCTGTTTAAATTTAATACTTTGAGGATTCTTTATTCTTTTGGGAAACTGAGGAAGCCAATTTCATCACCAGCTGGAGACAGAGGCTGTGTGGTATCTTTTTGCCTTCAACGTTTATGGGTGACTGTATGATTTCTTGTCAAAATTAATCTTAGCAATAAGTCCACTCAGAAATATTCACAGTTATGCAGTGAATGCTAGTCAACCAAAAGAACAAAATGGGACAAAGCCAAGGTGAACAACTGGTTCCATTACAAGCAATATCTTGAATGAAAATAAAAGTGTTCCAGATCCTAGAATTCTTTGAGTGGGCATACATTTTAATTTCATTTGCCTTGTTTTGTGAATTCTTGCTTATGTGTGTCATTTCTTGCAGGAAACACATCTTCTCTCTGAATCTATTTTCTAGAATGCACTAAGAAGCTGATATTTTTTGATTTGCCTTGTGTTTAGCAATTGAACCACATAATGTTTACTAGGAAAGTAGCAAGTGAAGAATTCTCCTCTGTCATAAAGTACTTATGTGTCTTAGTTGTGGCAACACTTTTTTAAAATCAGTATTAACAATAAAGCAGCACAAGTAGTAGCAATAATTATTTGCCACCATTTGTAATGATAATTTTAAGATGTTTGTGACTAACATTCTAGTCACAAAATCCCGAATATATAAAAACTGATGCTAAATGACTTAGTCCCTGTGGAGGATTTTGCAAGGTGACATAACCAATTAGTGGAACAGCTTGTGCACAGATCCAATATTCCAGACAGGTGACCCAATGCCCTCTGCAGTGGGTCTTCTAATTCTGAAACAGCAGCTGCATTTACATTGTTCACTCAGTCATTCATATTAAATAAATTTAACCCATTAATTTAGTGAACGTAAGAAACAAAAATATTTTGTCATGTTTGGTTGTGGTCTTTTGAAGGTCTGTTCTTTTCTGATGTGGAAGAAAAGGGGATACATTTAGGGAAGAGGGTAGGTGAGGGGAGCAGTTAGAAGGAGTGGAGAAAGGGGAAACTGTGGTCAGGATGTAATGTATGAGAGAAGAATCTATTTTTAGTAAATTAAAATGTCAAGAAGAACTTTCTATAATATCTAAAAATTGTGTGCAAAATTCTCAAACATCATTAATATAATAGTGAGGGAATAATGTCCAGATTAGAAAACTGATAGATCTTTTTCATCTTATAATTTATATTTCACGTGACAACCATATAAAAATTTAAAAAAGCACACACACATACATGCTAGTATTCACATTCAGAGTTTTAGTTAAAATATAGTAGAAACATTTAGGAAACATTCCTCCAAATAGCAATTTACCTCTCAATTCTTGTTTTCAGATATAAGTTTGTGTGTAAAAATGAGGTGGTACCAAATCAACAGGGACAGGACGGTTCTGTCTGTCTAGCACCAATAAAATTTTCTAATTCAATTCAATAAATTCTATTCATACAAAATTTTGAATCTGATAAGAATTAACCATTGTTAACTCACTCACAATTTAGACAAACATATTGTTATATGTTGTGGGATAAACATATTCTTATATATTGTGGGATGCTTATTGGAAAATCAACAAAAAAGCTCTTAATATTATGCACAGGTTTATTAGATTATGAGTTATTTTTCTTTGAAAGGAAAGTAGTCTAGACTCAAGAAAAGTTTACCTTCAGTGATTGCTTGTGTCCTGTCTTGATATTTTTTTTCTTTTCATAAACGTGAGAGTGTCTGTCAATCACAATATAAATGCGTCACCAAACATGTTAACTAGATTTATATCATTATATCTTTCTTCAGTCTGGGAAACATATATGAGCGCAAATTCCCAGCTTGCTTGGAAATAGATTATTATTTGTCCCTGCTCAAGGTTACCCACTAGAGGCCATTTCACGCTTGGTTACACTTTGCTCTCATTGCTGATCTTGATAGTTCTGCCCTCCTTTTCCAGTGTTCTGAAATCAGGGGTGCATTCCAGTCTCCAGCGTGACAGATGCCTGCTCAGATGACTGTAAGGGGACCTCTTCAGGGCTGACTTTCTAGCTCTTCATTCAACACCTCATAGCCTGCTTATTTTAGCTGCCTGACCCCTAATCATGAAGCCCAAGGATAAATAATAGGGCACAGAACAGGAAAGGAATGAATTGTTTGCACTATTCAAAGAAAGACCTCAAACCATAATAAAGCTGTTTCTTTATGGCTTATATATTTGTGTAAATGTAAGTTTATTGTATATAAGAGTTCTGTTTTATCTATTATATGTGTACCTTTAGAGTTTTATCTAGAAACCTATAAATATGAGTTTACAGATAAGTGTGATCATGAGCATTTATGTTTAGAGGATAATTTACTGCACTAGAAAAGCTTGTAAAAACACAACTGTTTTTAGTTTTATAAGACATGAGCATGTTGCTCCTAACTTGCCCCAAATGAACAGCTTCCTGGTGCAGTCGAATGATTCTTAAAAACTGCTGATTGTTATATAAAAAACAAAACAAAACAATTCACTGAATCAGCTAATCTTACAAGGTAATGGGTCACATGATAAACAGGCTAGTGAGTAAGTTCCACCTTTGTATAAAAGGGTTTCTTGTTTGGGTGGCTGACACACCTGCTGGGTGTCTATTTCAAATCAAACCTTGCCTGCATCCAGACAGGACATGAGTTAGTTTGATTCCCTGAAATAATAACTTTTAGGTTTTGATTTTAAAATCTTTGGACTAACAATACCTGAGGATTAACCTCTGATTTTGTTATGGCCAGTTTTTTTTAAGCCTCTATTTTACCAAAATCAGAGCTCAAATCAGACTAGTGAGCATCTAATCTCCACATCCATAAAATAAGGAGAGATTGGATATGGTCAAAAACACTCAAAGAAATCACATTATAACTACTAGGTCAACTTCAATTAGCTATTAACACAAATTATGGAAAAGAAATGAACAGTTGGAATAAAAATAACACTAACATCAATAATTAAATTAATAAAAGCATATACTAATAATCTAGAAAACTAAAATTTAAAATATGAAAGTTCATCTAATAACTAATGATATATTATAAAATTAAAAAATGAATCAGGACTGTCAAAAGAGGTATCAAAAATGTCTTGACATTTGCCAAACACTTAATTAGTCTGGATACAGTTTTCAGATCTCTGTTTTTGGTCATGATAATGGTGGCCGCAGTGCTTCTTTGAGCCTAATGAGGCAACTTTTGATTAAACTGAAATAATATGCCATGGATAAACTTTCAAATTAGTCAAAATATTGGAACTAAAAAATAAACTTTACAAATAGTATTAAATAGATAGGAGAAAGAAATACAACACATAATTAACACAAACTCAAATATTTTATAAACCCTTATATTAAATACATGAATACACACACAAACTTATATATAATCTAAAGATTAATGTTATAGTGTATATATGGTCTATAAATATTAATATATATGTACAAATAAACATTCTAGGTGAAAATTCAGCACCCAGAACCATTTCAATTAGATATTTATCTAAATAAAGGAAATATTAACTTAGAATGTTATGTGTATAACATATTGTTAAAGCTGTGAATAATTGCACGTACATATAGAGTGAGGGAGAGTCGAGTATAAAGTTCAGGTATAAATAATACAAGATCCTGAATTTCCATGTTTCTTAAATGAAACATAAAATACATATGCATATAGAGAAAGGGAGAGTAGAGAGTATAACATCCTGAATTGTCATGTTTCTTAAATGAAACATAAAATATGTGTGATATAGGATGAACAAAGTTTACAAGAAATTAAAATTTTCACTATGAAAATTTTCTGGGAAGTATTGCACAAACATTCAACAAGATTTCTTTTAAAAAGCTATGAAGAAATCTACATGTGTACCAAATATTGAACCATACTTTAGGTTTTAATTTTATAAAATGTATTATTAAAAAATGTACAAATAAATAAAAGCACCACTTATCAAAATTAACTAGACCTGAAGTCTGTACAACTAAGTGAACTTCTACACTGTTAGAATAAACATTCTGAACAGGAACTGAGATGTTCACATTACATTTCAGTGCTGAATATAGTCTGCATGGTACTTCAGTATCAAATCAAAAGCCCAGTGACAGAATCAAAGCGACAAGAATAATTATTTTTGTGTCGTCCTTTATACACACTGTACCTAAAAAGAGCAAGAAAGGTTGGAATTAAGAGTTTGGGGAAGGACGGATGCACACGATAGACACCAGTTAGGAAGGAGCTATGGTTTAAAGAGCTGTAGTGACCTCTGTTGTGTTTTTTGGACAGAGGAAACTGTGATGATCTGGAAGAAAGTTTACACAATTTTGTACACAATAAGACAGCACTATAAAAATGAAAAAAAAAAAAGATGTATTATTTATAAATAGCCTGAGGTCACTTTTTTTAAAAGATGAGGTTTAATTGTTTCTTTTCCTTCACCACATATGCAGATTCAAATGCAGAAAGAAAGCAAGAGGTGATACTGAAAATAAAGCCAAACAATAGAAAACAAATGCTAGTAGATATTTTCATCATTTGAGAAGAAACTTTTAAAAGTACTTATACAAAAGTACATGTTAGAGTAAAACACTACATTAAATTTACAACAACTGAAATGATACACATGCAAAAATACAAATAAAGTAAGAAAAAAGTTTCCTTAAAAGTCTGTGAACTGCATTTTTGAAATATATGACAAAGGATTGATTACATAAAACAATTCATACTGACTTGTATAAAATATTAGAAAATTAATAATTCAATAAAATGATAGTTAAAAAAATGTAGTTAATCTTACACTCAAATATAATTTATATTTATGAGAATATATTTACATATTAATTTTGAAAATATTTTTATTATTTATTTATTTTCTTATATTCTAGATTTTATTCCCCCCTTCCTCCACCCTCCGACTATTACTCATCCATACCTACTCCGGACTCCCTTGTTTCCATGAGGATGTTCCCACCCTCCTAGACCCCACCCCACATGTCTTCTAAATCCCTGGGCCCTCCAGTCTCTTGAGGGTTAGGTGTATCTTCTCTGACTGAAACCAGACCCAGCAGTCCTCTGCTGTATATATGTTGGGGACCTCATATCAGCTGGTGTATGCTGCCTTTTTGGTGGTCCAGTGTTTGAGAGATCTCAGTGGTCCAGATTAATTGAGACTGCTGGTCCTCCTACAGGGTTGCCCTCCTCCTCAGCTTATTCCAGCGTTTCCCTAATTCAACACAGGGGCCAGCAGGTTCTGTTCATTGGTTGGATTCAAATATTTGCATCTGACTCTTTCTGCTGCTTTTTGGGTCTTCTGAAGTGGGGTCATGCTAGGTCCCTTTTGGTGAGCATTCCAGAGTCTCAGTAAAAGTGTCAGGTCTTGGAATATCCCCTTGACCTGGATCCCACTTTGGGCCTGTTGCTGAACCTTCTTCTCCTCAGGTTCCTCTCCATTTCCATCCCTGCAGTTCACTGGGACAGGAAAATTATGGCTCAGAGATTTGACTGTGCAATAGCAACCCCATTTTTCACTTGATGCCCTGTCTTCCTGCTGGAGGTAGGCTTTTATAAGTTCCCACTCCCTACAGTTAGGCATTTCATCCATGGTCCCTCCCTTTGATTCCTGAGAGTCTTTCACCTTCCAGGTCTCTGGTGCATCCTAGAGTGTCCCCCAAATCTTCTATCTCCCTTAGTTGCCTGTTTCCATTATCTCTGCTGGCCTTCAGGTCTCCAGTTCTTTTCCCTCACTCAAACCAGATCAGGTTCCCCTTTCCCCCCTAACTCATCCACTTTCCCTCTCAGGTCTCTCCCTTCCTCTGCACTTGTGATTGCTTTCTTCTCCTGCCCAAGTGGGACTGAGGCGTCCTCACTTGGGCCCTTCAGCTTCTTGACCTTTTTAAGTCCTCTGGACTGTATCTTGGGTATTTGGTACTTTGTGGGGCGTGTGGAGGCTAATATCTACTTATTAGTGAGTACATCCCATGCAAGTCCGTTTGGGTCTGAGTTACCTCACTCAGGATGATATTTTCTAGTTCCATCCATTTGCCTGCAAAACTCAGGATGTCCTTGTTCTTCATAGCTGAGTAGCATTCCATTGTGTAAAGGAACTAAGTTTTCTGTATCTATTCTTCTTTTGTGGGACTTCTGGGTTGTTTCCAATTTCTGGCTATCACAAACAAGGCTGCTATGAACATAGTGGAACATGTGATGTGCCCCTGTGGCATGGTGGGGCATCTTTTGGGTAAATTCCCAAGAGTGGTATTGCTAGGTCTTCAGGTAGATCTATTTCCAATTTTCTGAGGAACCTCCAGATGGATTTCCAGAGTGGTTGTACTAGTTTGCCATCCCACCAGCAATGAAGTAGTATTCCTCTTTCTCTGCATCCTAGCCAACATGTGCTGTTTCTTAAGGTTTTGATCTTAGCCATTCTGATTGGTATAAGTGGAATCTCAGGGTCATTTTGATTTGCATTTCTCTGATAGAAATTTGCATAAAATGAAATTAAGCATGGATTTGCTATCTGAAAGAATATATCTATCTGTCTGTCTGTCTACCTATCTATCTATAGTAATTACCCAGTGAAAATGAGCATCATTGCACGTGACCATGCATGTGAAATCCTGCTTATTCATCTACCTCTCTCTTCTATGTACCCGTGTCTTCACTGAGTGCAAGTTGTCAATCAGGAAAACAAATAGAAAAATGGAATATCTCTAATTGTTTTGAGCTATGATTTGTTTCTTCACATCCCTATAATTTTTTAATATTTCTAAAAATATTTTATAACACACAAAATGAAAAATTATTAAAATAAAATCTTATTACATGCATAGATTTAAAGGTTTATAAAGTTATATTGTGTTATACAAATAAAAACCCTTAATATAATTGACCTTTGTGAACTGCTAGAATAATTAGTCTCTATTTCTTGTTTGTAATATGAAAGTGCCAATTTTTTCCCTCAGGTCTAACAGTTAACCACCTTAATTGTAGCTTTCTCTGAGGTATGAAGAGTCATTTCCAAGTTGCAATGCTTTGTGTAGTCTTGACTCTTTCACACTGAGATCATCTCCATTTACTTAATTTACTTTACTATATATGCTTTATAGACACCAGGAAGGAAAATTCTTAAAAAACATAAAATTGAAATAATCTTCCAGAATTAAACCCTTGGACAATCTTTTGGACAAAGGATGCATTTAGGGAAGCTATTTTTAAAATCCCTTTAAATCCAACAATAGAAGTCACATAATATGCTCTTATATCCTTTGGGTGCTGAATCTATTTCATAGAAGAAAGAGAAAATTACACTTAAAAAATATAAATTTTTCCCGCATTTGATGTAGAGTATTCAGGCCTCTCTCAAATATGATATAGCATTTGTATTCACCAAATAATAAATTTGGCATAGGTCTTTGATTTGGTTATGAATGGCATGAAAATACAAACTTTTTAAAGTTCTGTTCCTTAACCTCTTTTAAAGTACCAAAGAAACTGGAAAGTTTGGAGTAGGGCAAACTTTTCTTCCTCACTTGTTTTATTTTGAAATATCCCTGATTAATAAGATTTATGATCAGGGCTTACTGGACTCCGCTCCAGCGCTGTTTTGTTTTACTGTAGCCATTCTGGCCTTTGGGTGTCTCTGTTCTTCCTCACGGATTGAACTTTTTACCTCCGAGAATCCATATGCTCATCTGACCTACAGAAAATACCAAACATTCCCTCATTGTATCTCCATCTCAAATACTATAGTAATTATTCTTATTTCAAACTTTACTGATTTATTCCAAACTTTATGGCCAGTGAAAAAGCACAGGAAAGCACAGAAACATTCCACACTGAGATGAACGTGTGCACCTCACTAATAATTTAAACTAAACATGTAAACAGAGAAAGGTGGGGGTTGCTCCATTTTCAATTGCACATTTGTCTTCCCTGTGTTTGCTAAATTCTATTTAAAGTTTATTTTCTGATTTTGTACAATTCTATGACCTAAGCTATTGATGCGTTTTTTTTTTCAAAATATAATGCTCTTGACAAAAATGCTCCAAGATATTACAGAAAATGAACTCACAGTATTAAAATAATTATACAGATTCTGTAGTACTGTATTTCAGAGTAAATATACACAGACCATTGTGCAGCTTCTGTGCTCGTTTGCTGGTCACTGTTTGCCTCATGCTAAGACTCATCCTCCAGAAAATTAAGAATAAAAGTGAATAATGTATTTTCTAAGACTCAGACGATGCACTGTGGTGTTGACTTTGCTCATTCTATAATAAAAATATCAGAATAAAATTGAGCAAAATACTTTGTAAATATTATATGTTTGAGATTATCAGTGTGGAAAATCATAGTAAAGAAGGCTCAAACCTGAGCGCTGTTGGGAGAATGCAGCTAAGGCCTTATCATCAAAGCCACAACCCTCCCAACAGCCTACACCATTTGTCTGTTTCCAGGTCTCGTGATATAAAATAGTGATTCTGAATTTGCTGATGTGCAGCATCTTTTGGCATATTTTTAACCTATTTTTAAAACATTTTACAGTAAGAGAGAAATGAAATTTCCCATCTCTATAGATGGATACTTATAAAAGGAAAATTTTCACAGCAAATGCACACTGTGCTTAATCCTAAATTAAAGTAGTTGCCGAAATGTTATTCCTTAACCCTGAGGCATGTGCAATTTCTAAAGAAACAAACTCGACGTTTAATTAACTCTGAAATCCTCCTGTAAATGGAGCTTATGTGTGTGTGTAAAATTCAAGGCAGGATGAATTTAGAGAGGAATACTGCTCGAAGGGGTTGCCTCCTACAGAAGCCAGTTGGCTCTATCTGAGTCAGACAGACTCCACACAAGGTTACATGGACTAAATTAAGGAGTGTGGAGGTTCATCCAGAGTGCACAGATTAAAATTTTCAATAGACCTAAAAATGTCTCTAAGGCATGAATGAGCCTGTCACTTCTCCTCTGCCTCTTCAGCAAATGATGGATTCACTCAGTGCCCATAACACACCCTGTAAGCTATGCCTGGGTTGCTCCGTTATTCTTTTCTCTTCGGTCATGCTGAAGCAGAGGTTGTGGTTAAACAAATGTGCTTCTATGGAACAGAGTGCTGTGAAACAGAGCTGATTAAGGCCTGACACATTGAATTAGATGGGGCCATGAAACTGGCAGATGACTCTATTGTTTCTGCAAAGGTTCTGCCTCGCAGTCTTCCCCACACAGTGAGGAACTGATTTGTTTCACTCTAATTCAGGGATTTGGGCAAAAAAATAGTAATAAATATTAGCACAACTCTAAAATTTTTATTTAGAAATGAATCCAGCCATGTGCTTATTCTCAACTAGTTGTACCATAAACTAACAAATGGCCTAAACCATATGAGAACTTTTTGTTGAAGAAATAGTTTCTAAAAGTAACAGGGAAAATAAGATAAGTAAAAATAATGATACATTAATTTTTATTTTTAAAGCTTTATAAATTGGCTACAGCTCTTTTTTGTTATATAGCTCATTAATTTCACTTGTCTTTAAATAAGCATATTATAAGAATAGGGAGACAAGTAGTTGAATCATCATGATTTTCATGCTCATATATCATTTATATACACACATCCATGCATATGCTTCACATGCACATTTGATACATATGACTCTATAGCTGCACCTCAAGTGAATAAAGGACATTTATTGATAACTTACTCCAGTGTCCTGAGTAACTTTTCACAGAAAGGCTCTTTAACTACATTTCAGGCAAATACATTTTATTTGTATTTCAACTCAATTAAACATGAAAAGGGGCCTCTTACATTATCTCTCATTCCTAAAGTCAATAGAATTTCACCAGACTTATGTGCTTGAAATGATAGTTTACAATGGAGAGAAAAAGTAAGGGAAAGTAAAGGATGTATGGCATTTTAAGTAGCCAAAGAGCTGCATCTAGCCTCCATTTTATCTCAGTTCTCCACACTATAACTGTAATGTTAAAAGGTCGTGAACTGTGTGTAAGTGGAAATTTCATGAAGGGATTATGGAAACACAGGGTTCACTGCTCTATAGTCTACCACCTTGTTTGTAGCGCACTGGTAATGCCATGGCTGTGCTATGATAGGCTAGTCCATTATGAGCTTGTGGTTACCACTCTGACGTCCATGCTCTTTGGACTGGTAGCACCTGTGGTTAATCTTTGATATTTGAGTAAAAAATGATAAATATGACAGGTAAGGTAATTGGTCATGAATGTCTCATTTTCTTTGATGTCATATGTTCACTTAAAGTTAATCTATCTTCTTGAGGGTTTTGGGATTATTTCAGGATTCTAAGTTTTGATAAAGGGTTGAACAAAATTTCTGTTTCAAGCTTCATTTTCAGATAGACTTTGAACTGGTAGCTGGGTGCAAAGTAACTTTGTAATTTCTATGAATTTGACTTTGTTAAGAAGCAAGGTTCCGTTTTAAATATCTATGCATGTATGTCAGAGATAATATTTGAGTGCTGGCTGGAGTATTTTTCTCATATCTGACTTCATATGGAAAAGAACCATCACATTCCAGATAAGTATGGTCACAGGTATATGAGAGCTGAAGACCACCCACAGCCATTAGGTGGTGTGAAGAAGTGGGGATAAAAATTTAGAATTCTTAATGTTTCTACTACTCGTGTTACTGCATTGATAGTGGACATTTGTAGTGAAGAATTGCAAGGATTTATGTTACGCAGAGCAAAAGGATGTACTGCCTGATTTGAAGCTCAGAAAATACTCACAATAAACATCCCGGCTGGGTTTTTGCTCCAACACTTGTGACAACTATATCAGCTGTTCTCCTTAGATCTGAGACACAGGTTTTTTTTGGATTCCTGTATTGGGGTATATTTCTCTTGGTAACATTTAAAGGCTGTCCATGAGCTTGCATATGCCTGATCATGCACATATACATGACTTAGGTCTACAAATTCAACAATAGGTGAAAGGTGGAAATAAAACAGAGCAACTAGTTTGAGCTTTATATGGATGTATTCTTAAATAATAAGGGAGTGTCATTTTAAATTAAATGGTGAAATTTAATTGCTGCTATTTCCAACCACTTTTCATTAGAAACTATTAATCATTTTCCAATACATTCCCATTAAACAAATTAAACAGAATCAATATTCTGTATTGAGGAAACTTTCAAATTAGTTATTTAATTTAAAACCGGCATATTGAAATGAGAAGTGCTCTTTTTGTGATCTATTTATAATTAGGCAACAGAAACAATACTATGTAAAATTAACCTTTACTCACCCAATGTAATTGTTGTCCTCGGGTCTTACTGCTGAATAAGCTCACCCTTTCTAGTTCTTTGATCTTTGGTGGGCTGGTTCAACTCAGCTGTTCTGGCTCAAACTCCTCTCTAAGATCATTGACTCAATCTGCCTTCTCTGAGTTTCTCACTGAATTGCTTTGCTTGCCCTCAAATTAACTCTGGCAATTTTTTTCTAATCATATGGTTCCTTCACATTCCCTGACTCATTTTGTCTTCATCAGCCACCTGTCTTTATAAAACTGCCTCCACTGCCCTTCAAGGAAATGTGGGAACTCACTAAAAACTCAACTCCACTGCACTGTACTTTCTACTCTGACTCCCATCTGAACTGAACTGCACACTCCCTTTACTGCTCTTAAGTAACTTCAGAGTTGGGTGTAGCCTGTCTCTGACTCCTCTCAAATATTTCTCTGATTTTTTGCTTTGCCCCTCACTTAGATATCACTGTTTGGAATTAAATGTGTGTACTAAAGGATTCCAGCCTGAAGGAATAAAGATGAGGAGAGTGTTTGCATTCCAGTAGAATCACACAAACCTAGAAGTTCTTTGGATGGGATCAGAGCAGCCATGTTGCTGGATTAAAATTCCTCTATAAGGCTAAATAATAAAATCTAGCAAAAAGTAATCTGACAAGAAAATGCCCACAAAGCCTCAAACATTCAAAAATAGCTACAGGGAACTAAGAAATGCAGAGGGTAGAAAAATAGTCTTCTTCAGGGAAAAGCATACCAACTGGTTATCCAATATCAAAGGATCTGAAAATGTATCCACAAGTAATATTATACAGACTGAACCTGTTATATTTAGGACTACATATGTATATACACATAGGTATGTAATAGCAATTTATAGAAAACGAGGTCATGAGTTTGAAGAGAGGAAGGAGGAGTACATTGTAAAGTTTGTATGAAAAAATGAAAGATGGGAAATGTAATTATATAATAAACTTAATGTTAGAATAAAATACTTTCTGATTATTTCCACCTACGTATAATAGCATAATATTTAGTCACTTAGAGTATTATAATGAAAATGAAAATTTAACTTAAAAATCATATGTATTGTTATCATTTTTCCCAATTTTTTTGTTCTACTAAGTCAAAATCCCACAGGAAATTAGTGCAAAAGGGACCAAAGTGTTTATCATTCAAACTTCATATTCTTACATTCTCTTACTGTGATTGTCATATTTAATTACACTAAAATAAATAAATTCTGTTAAGAAAGAATATTTTGCTACAATGCATATATATATATATATATATATATATATATATATATATATGAGAGATAGAGAATATATGAAGTAGTGATAGCATTAAATTGGATAATGTTGGAAAAGTTATTTCTAAATATATGTTATTCAAATATTTATTTTTAACCCAGTATTTTAAGAAGTTTACATTGCACTAAAATAGAACTATTTTTACTTTTGTTTAAATTAACTGTTGCTCTACACTTTCTATTATATGTTTGAAAAGTTGCTATGTGGTTTTTATTCTTAGAAAAACAGAAAATGAAGTTAATACGGTTAGAAATTGATAAGTCAAATGAAGGGAAATAAATGTGGTAAACATATCTAAGTTTCAAAAACAAAAGATTATCTGCATATTGCATATTTCTTTGAAATAAGATCTCATTAAATCCTTCAGATTGGCCTCAAACTCTTTTTGTTGTTGGTGGTGGTTTTTTGGGGAGGGGTTCTTTGGTGTTTTTTTGTTTTGTTTTGTTTTGTTTTGTTTTGTTTTGTTTTGTTTTGTTTGAGACAGGGTTTCTCTGTACAGCCCTGACTGTCCTTGAATTCAATCTGTGGACCAGGCTGGCCTTGAACTCAGAAATCTGCCTTCCTCTCCCTCCTAAGTGATAGGATCAAAGGTGTGTGCCACCACGGCCCAGCTCAGAAGCTTGTCTATACATTTACACCATGCTTTATTGATACAAAAGTACAAATTCATTGGAAAATATCTATTCTCACTGTGAATATAGTTCTATTTAAATGCACACTAGAATTTTGCTTTTTACTTTTATATAACTATAAAAAGTAAAACCTTAAATAGGTCATAAAATTAGTCATGCAACTGTTATATATAACAGTTGCATGACTGCATATTATGTATATATGAAAGGTTAGTGAGGATATTAATAAAAGTATAAATTTTTGTAGCAAGTTAGCATTATAATGAGGTTCACTGAAATGCCCAATTAATTATAATTTGGATATATAATCAGAATATCAATTAAAATAATCTCACAGTAGATTATGCAGTAAATATTGAAAGTGTTGTCAGTCTGTTGACAGATATTTTGTGGGCACATCCTAATTATTGTGAATATAATGTGGGCAAGCATTTGCATTATCTGTGCTTATGATGCTTCCATTATCTTCAGAAACCTAAAAAGTACCCAAGCAGAAGCAAAATTAAGATAAACTTTACTACCAAAAAAGTGCTTTGAATAAACCTAACTGTTATCTGATACTTATGTTTGGGTCATGGACAGAAAGGACTCCCTAGGAAGTTGAACTTTCATATGAATGCCAAATGATAAGCAAATAGATGTATGTGATTTTCAAAGGAAGTAAGCTCAATGGGAAAAGATAGCAGGTAGACAATGCTGTTTTGGGAAAGACTTGGGTTTTTTTGGTTGTTGTTTTTTGTTTATTTTGTTTTGTATTGTTTTGTTTTAATTGGAAGACAGCTAGTCACATAGAATTTTAGCCAATGTGGTAAAATAGGCTAAAGCCTATCAGGAAGCTAAAGAAAGTTCAAACTGTGTTGGATTTTCTGGATGGACTCAGTTCAAATTATATGACCAACTGCAAGTAGTTTCTCAACGTTATAAGATATTCACATTTAAATAAACAGCAAAGCATAACCTCTTGGTAATCTTTATGCTCCACCAGAGAATTGAAAACCACATTATAGTAGAATGATGTAACTTATCTTGTGTGGCAGATTTATTTTACTTAACCAAATATCCTTCTGGTTTATCTGCATTGTCACAAATTATAGGCTATCATTTTAAAGTCATGATACTATACTATTGTGTACACATATCATATTTTCTTTATCTATTGACCCATAATATATGGATGCTTAACCTGATTACATATCTTTGCTGTTATGTATAATGTTAAAATGAACTTGGAAGTACCTATATATTTTACCCATACTAATTAAAATATATATCCAACACTGGGATTGCTGTATCAGACGGTAGTAATTTGGGGAAAAAATATTCAAGTGCTTATTGTGATACATGGTCAATGAGTCAATCTTTAGCAATTCTTTCTTTTCTCTCATTTATACATCTATCTCATGCAGTTATCATTTAAGATTTTTGTTATTTTATCTATTATCTACCAACTTATCATATCTGTGATTTATCATCATCTATGCATCTATATTTTTTCATAAATCTTCCATTTATCCTTCTACTATCTATGTATAATATGTCCATGACCAATCATTCTTCCTGATTGCTCTTTATTTTTATGAGATAAACCAAAACAAAAGGATTTGCTTCATTTATATTATAGTCTATACCCCAGAGATGTTAGCTATTTTGTTAAGTGTTTTTATATTTTATAGTAATGTCATGTTCATTTGGGGTATAACTCACTCATTCAATGATTGTTTGAGTTTCATCCACATACAGCATGGTGGAAAAATGAGAAGTAAAATACAAAGAATGAAAAGAAATGAACCAAGCCTTAGATACTTGAAACATACAAATAATATTTTAAAAGGCATTATTTTAGAGAAGGTTATTCTATGAGGAATTATCATTATCTATATTGCTTTTACTTTTGTGTTCACTAGTGAAACAGTTGAAAATGTGTGGCATTGAAATTTGAATTAAATCATTATCAGTCACATTATTTTGGTTTGTCATACAATTCATGTTATACTTTCCTGTTTTTTAATGTAGAGCTTAAATGCCTCCCCTTGTTTACGCACCAGATGACATGATAATAATTGCTTCATGTTTGTGTTTTTTTGGCTCCTTTAATCGATACTAAAAACAGTTAAAATTAAAAACAAAAATTCAGCTGTATGAATTATTATGGATCAGATAAATATTAAGACTATTTAATTTGAATTAAAACTTCCTGACAACTGGAATGAGAGAAAATACTGACATATTTATGTACATTATAATTTTTAACATAGAACAGAAGAGAGTCTGGGGACATGAACAAGATATGTCACTAAATGATGCTGCCATCTCTTCTTTCAAACAGACATTAAATTGAGAGGTGACAGGAATTTATGTGTCCAATGTTGTTCATCAAATATGTCATTTAGTCTCATTGTCCTTGTCATAATGAGGTATTGTGCTACCAAATTTCCCTAGTATAGGTATACTATTATGCTAAAATCAGAGAGATCAACAGAGCCATATTTGAATGTTACCAATTCTTAGGCATTTTATGGAAACATGTTAACTGTAGATCTAGAAAAAATCATGTCAGGGAGAAACTGTTGCAGTTATCAAGATTCTAACACAGTAGGTGATCATTTTCTTAGAAAGGCTTACCTATGAGTAATTATGTGAATGTGAAGACCACTAATGGTTTATCAATTAAAGAATGAGTAGATGCTCAGAACTTATTACAATATAAACCAGTAAGTGAAGAGAGGTATAAAGTGAAAGACAAATGCTTGCAATAGCTATACCAGCCTGACAGTTTAAAAAGCCAGTGAGCACCAAAATGGGTAGCATATGCGGTATTGACTACTCCTCTTTTGATAGACAGGCACTTTTAATTATATTATTCTCTTCCTCTCCTCTGAACCTTATGAACTACTAACAGCTCTTTTATAGGACATTTCTTGAAGCTTGGAGCATTTACACAGGTTATACAAAGTTCCCTTGCTATTACTGGTGAAATCAGAGTCCATAATCCAAACAGAATGAATTGATATTCTACTCCACAGTTTAACAGCTAAATTCCTGCTGAATTTAGTTTAGGTCTGTGAACTGGCAGCTTCTGCAACTGGGACCTTATGGAAAATGGAAGTTTTCACATGACCCTCAGAAACAATGAATATCTGCACTGTGAAAGTCTGCAGTTACCTTCATCCATATCTGAATTTGAGAAGGAATGAGCTGACATCCCACTAGAGGATATAACTATTTTAAGTAGGACTCCCAGGGTAGGATCTGTCAAGAGAGGATGTTAGTTTAAGAAGTGAGTTAAGAGCACAAGTGCAGAGCATCTGCTTTTGGTATTTTATTTAAGGTCAGAAGTCCTGATCTTGGCAGAACAGAGTATGTTTCAGGCATTGTCATACTGTAGCAAACATGAAAGACAGAGGAAGAAGAGGAATGGACAAAGGAAAAGAAAGAGGGAAGAGAAGAAGATCAGATTGTGAACTAGAAATTACTTCACAAATTATCTGCTCAATAGTTTATGCTTTCACATTTCACTGGCTGAATTTTGCAAGTACCGTACTTTAAAAGGAAGCTGAGTCTCATACCTTGCAGATTTGAGATTCATTTTTTCAAAGAGCATTAGCTCTAGAAAAACAGAATGGAAAAATTTAATGTTTTTCCCATAATTTGAGACACCATGTCATGAAACAAGTTAAAATTTAACCAATTAGAGGACAATTTCTAATAGTAGGGTTTAATATCTTATAATATAACTCAATAAAGAGCATTAGGATCAATACAAAATGAAGGTAAATCCTTCAGAGAAGGTGCATCACCTGAGATAACTCACATCCATAACTTGTCAAAGGAAAACATTAACTGAGATGAGAGCAACACTAAGGAAATTTGGCCTGAAAGCAAAAAGATATGAATAGTAGTAATACCTTTGGCAAAAGTCCTCAAAGTGCAAGGTGAGGACTGCTAACAAGTGAAATAGATTTTGTAAGTAGAAGTCTGTGTCTGTGAATCAGGGTTGAGCTGATGGATTTCATATAGTTTATCAAAGGCAAATGATTATGAAGATGATTTAAAATGACATCAGTTATGGGTATATGTGGTTTGGATATAACATGGAACAAATGGAATAGAAAAATAATGAGGACTGAAGTTGAGAAAGTTGGCAGGGTGATGTAGTGTACTCTTGTGGCAAGCACATTCCTGTGGTTATTGAACAATATGTTTAGGTGATAGGATACAAAAAAAAATATTGTTTCATGGAGAACAAACTTAAATAAGAAACTTGAATGGAAAGTAAGCCCAAAGAGGCATAGATTAAAAAAGAACTAGAAATAATGACTCTACTTCAAAAATGGGGAAGGAAATCTACTGAGAAAGTTGGAAGAAAAGAGAGGGTTCCAAGGACACTATAAAATGTTGTAAGAACAAAGAGATAATTGGATGGAAATCTGGTCTAACTTCACCTTTGCCTAGTTAATATATAAGCCTGGTTAACATGTGAAGGCTGATGTAAAAGTTTCCCTTACATAAGTCTATACACATGATTGAAAATATAAACAAGAACATCATCTAAAAAACTGAATCTTACTGGACATGTATACACTTTTAATCCCAGCACTTGGGAGGCAGATGCAGGCACATATTTGAGTTCAAGGGTAGTTTGGTTTACATAGGGACTTCCAAGCCAGACAGGTTTACACAGTGCAAACCCTTTTCAACAAACAATGAATAGAGAAATAATACTGGATCTTTGTGCAATCAAAATAAAGATGTTAAGAAATATGGAGCAGATAGTGGACGTGACCTTTATGATATGAATGGCAACCACAGCTTATCTGTGAGGACAACATTCTTGCCATTGAAGAGCAGCGGGAATAGGCAGAGGAGACATGCTGAGACCCAAAAGGCTGATACTCAAAATCATTTTTAAAACACTGACTGCCCCACCCTGCATGGTGAGAAAGGATTAAAGGTGTTTGTTTACATGTTTTGTCAATGTTTATTGAAGTCCAGGCTGCCCTGAAACATATTATGTACCAAAGGATACCTTAAACTCCTGACTAACTCCAAGGTTTCAGGATTATAGTCATGTGTCACCACAGTGGGGGCACTATGGTTTTAAAACCAGAGCTTCATGTTTTCTATGCAAGAACTCTCTAAGCTGGTCATCATTTAAAGCATGAAAATGGAATTTTAAATAGTTTATACAAAGATCCGTTAATATCCATTTAAAAGACTTGTTGAAAGTATTGGTAAATATTTACTTCACTTGCATGTGGATGCAGTCCATCTAACAGTGGCCACAGAAACACTAGGGATAAAGCAGAGTTATATTTCACCTTTAAAATGCTAGCAGTATTTTTCTCAAAGTCCAAAGGCTAACAGGGTCAAAATGGAAGTAGAAAATTACCAAGGCACAGTTAAATACTGAGTCGTATGTATTAGCTTGTATTTCTAATCTAAATTTCATCAAAGTCAAAATCCTTGATAATATCTACCTTTCAGGATCTGTGTCTACAATTCTGGAGGAGAATTACACTAGAATTTATAAACTAATGAATAGGCTCTTTGTAAGGCCCCAAAGACTTTGTTATTTAAGAAAAACAAACAAACAACAAACACAAAACAGTCACCATCACCACCACCAACAAAATGATGACTGAGAGACAATGGCCTAGAAAACACACACCAGACTTCTCTGCATCCTGAAACAAGCACTAGAATTTGAGACAATCCTTCCAGATAACTTTTGCACAAACACGGAAGCATATACATAAACCATCACTGCAGACTGACTTTTTTTTTTTTTTTTTTGGAGACAGTTTTTCTCTTAGTAGCAGTCCTGGCTGTTTGTAACTCACTCTGTAGATGAGGCTGGCCTCAACTCACAGATAACCTTCAGTCTTTGCCTGCTGGGATCAAAGGCAAACACTACTGCACCTGGATCTGGCCCAGTTAATGTTTTTATTTACTGTTTGTTTTGCCTATATTTTCATGCCCACTGCATGCCCACCTGCAACAAAAATGATGTTGTCTTGATTTTTAAGAAAATGTAAAGTAAAAGCTTCAAATTATTATTTAAATATTATAAATATTCAGATGACTCTAATTATATGCTTATCCTACAGATCTAACAAATAAAAATGAAAATGAACTGGGACCCATCAATAATAGTTGTTAATACTTGGTACCATTTGGAACACATGGCTTGTAGGCCAGCTCCAGAGATGAATCACTTCCTTTCTTATCTCTTTCTTTCTTTGTTAAGATTTTTTCTTTTAATTATGTATATGACTGTCAGCATATACATTCAGAAGAGACCAGAAGAAGGTATCATCAGAACCCTAGAAATGGAGTTAGCATGTACCTGTGAGAACCAAACCCAGAGTCCCTAAAGGAGGAGCAAACATCTTTAACCACTTACTGTTTCTCCAGGCCCCACTTTTGTGTATTTCTTATCCTGATTATTTCCTTTGAAAATCATGTGATACTGGGTAGTTATTCCCCAGTGGTTTCATTCCTTTCTTTATAAAATGGGGGAAAATAAAACATTAAAGAGTTATTTGGAATTTAAATTTATTAATGTGTTAAATTCTGTCAATTTGTCTGACTTACATAGGCGATGCAAAAAAGAATTATTTTCTTATTGTTATTATTCTTATCATTATTAGTGTTCTTTCATTCCTGCTTCCCAGAACACATGTTACTACTTAGATCATTGGACTCAGGGGTGTTTCTTGAGGACCTTCTACTGACCCTGCCCCATGTTTGTATGTCCCCAAGTTGACTACTGCTTTATTTATGAGGTATGTTAGACACTGTTGTGGTGGGGCAAGGAGGCTGTATAACCTCTGTCCTATAGAGGTGTGCTGGAATAACTGAGGCCCCAGGAGATGATGTCTTAGAATCAGTGTTTCATTTCATAGGAGAAACAACTTCCTTAGTTAGAGTTATTTAACAGAGTCCTTGACCAACCTTCTTCATTCTTTTTTACCCTGAAGGCCATCACTGTAGAGCACCTGCAAAGACTTCCTTCAGGCTTAGAGCTTCCTTCCCCTTGGAGACTGGGTGACCTGGGAGGAAGAAACCCATGCTTTTGCAGAGCAGCAGTAGAAAGAATGCTTATATCACTCATGGAAACAATACAAAAAGTTCTAGAAGACTGAATAGCAGAACCACTCCAAGAACCATGTACTAAAGTTCACTCACTAAATCCACATTCAGAGTATCTTACCTCAGAAATGATCTGATTTTAACTAGCATATAGCAGCCATAATTTCCTTCTTTTCAAGTTCTATCATTATTCCTACAAGCCCCTTCATCTTGATGAATCTCTAAACTCACATTGCCTTTAAAGCAGAACCTGTACTGCTTAATAAAAAATCCTAATTCAATACATTTTTTTTTAAATCTGAATTTTGAATTTTGGTTTAGGTCAGTGTAAGTATATTGAAGAGTTGTAAGGTATTTTTTATTCCAAATTTACAACTGTTTGGAATCATATAATATAATTATTTGATTAGTATTTACATCTAAGTTATTATTTATGAGCATATTTGGGATGTTAACTGAAGTTGTTGAGTTATAGTTAGAAGGAAAGTAAACTTTCTATTTATTGGTTAGCATTAAAAAAGGAAAATTATTCAGAAATAATTTGATTTGTATTTCTCATTATATTTATTGCTAAGCCTAAAATCTGAAAATTACTTTTACTTAAACTTAACTTACTTAACAGCTTCATGTTCTCCTTTTAAAACAGGATGAAGCTGGCCATCTAGGTCCCTCTTCTCAAATTAGAAGGTTTGTGCATTAGGATATTAGTGACTGTCCATGAAAGACATACTTTCTGAAGAAAGTAAATGGGCACAATTATGTATTTAGAAAAAAAAAAATTACAGTAAGTCAAAGTTGCAAATTATAACCTGCTTTCCACTTTTTAAAAACAAGAAAAAAATAAATATAACTCAAAAGAGACACATATAAAACATATTTTTTCAAATTATTATTCCTTTAATAGTCACTGCTTAATAAAAAAATGCAGGGTGATTTTTGCCATAATCAGTAACATTAAAGAAAGTGAAACATACATTAAAATCCATTTTACTTGATTTCAATTATTCAAAAATTTTAATTCCTTAAGTGAAAATTCATTCAAATATACTTAAGACAATCAGAATTGTCTTTATCTATAGAAATGTATTAAATAAGATGCCTTAAGAAAAAAAACTTTAAACTTAGCCTTTAATATACATATCTTCTGTTATAATTTGTGACTAATGTCAGCAATGCATTACACAATCTTATTAGCTAAAGTTTGTAACAATAAAACTATTTGGAAAATATTATTTTTAAATTGATGAATATTATTAAATTAGCCACACTAGCAATGTCAAATATATGTATGTCCCACTTAATGAGAAGCAGCAATTATAAAATGTAGGGAAATTGTCTCCCACTGAGTGAAGGAGCAATTTAGTACACAGTCTGCAAACACAATGGCTGCCGGCCTTGATACATAACCTAGAGACCTCTGGGTGCTGAGCTGGAAAAGATGAAGTCTGATTTTCACTTCCTCATATAAACAGAATGTCACCAGCACATCACATTCCACCCACAGTGAACCCCTGGCATGGCTAATGATTATAATCTTCACATTCAATCATGTGAACTCTGTGACAGGCAAACAGCGTAGCTAAACTGACAGTTTAGACTGTTGCCACACCAGAGCAAAACTCCACAAGCTTCACTTTTAAATGTGTATGTCCAAGTGGAAGTAAACTTCTCAAACAGAAGGAACAGGACATGGCCATTGGATGTCATGGCATAAACTGCATGTAGATTGTTTTTACCTTATTTTAAATGTTACTTTCTCATTACCATCTTCATTATCAGATTTAAGTTGCCAGTTATTTAGTCTAGAACACATATTGGATTGAAATTTATTATTGTAAAAAAAAAATTACTCTTATGTTCTCATGTTATTTCTAAAATTTAAAAATAATTACTATTTCTTTTTCATTTCATACATTTTTCCTTCATACTCATTCATAACCCGGGAATCCCATGAAAGCACTGAAATGGAAAATATGACATATATGCAAAAACCATTGAGAGAAGAAAAATATAAATAAAATCAGACTGAATATATATATATATATATATATATATATATATATTTCGGGTAGGGAGTAAAAGCCCTGACATGACATTATGAGAGAAGAAGGGACCTCCAATGATTTTGTTTGCTATTAGTCACCTACTTTGGGGCATGCAGGGTACCCTTAAGCGTAGGTTGTTCCTTTGTGAGACTCCAATAGAGAAAACTAAACTTTCATTTTCAAGTGGTTAGCAATTGGAGATTGCATCTGGCTTAGGGATGCAGACATGTGTACACTTCTCTCAGCTGTTGGAATCCATCTGGTGTAGGCTCATGCAGGCACTATTCATTTTGCTTCAGTTTCTGTGAATCCACATGTGCTTGGATCCTATTGATTAAGAGAGCCTTGTTTCCTTGGTGTCCTCTATTACCTCTGGCTATTGTTTTCTTTCCATCTCCTCTCCCACAAGTTTCCTTAATCCACAGGGGCAGGGAAGAGGGTCGAATTTGATGGTCATCATGTTTAGGGCTGAGCATTTTAAGGTTTCTTACTCTGAAAAATGTCTGCTTCTGAGTCTCTGAATAGTTCCTATCTCCTACAAGAGAAAGCTTCTCTAGTAATGACTTAGTAAGGCACAGATCTATGAGCAGAGCAGAAGGTCATTAGAAGTCACTTCATTGCTGTTCTTTTAGTAAAATATTCATATTTGGTTTTCCCCTAGGCCCCTGGGCTATCTAGTCTCAAGTTCTTAGTCACTCAGGTAGAAGTGTTTATGGGTTTCATTTTGTAAAGTGGCCCTTTAACTCAATCAGATATTTGTTGGTTGCTCTCAGAAGCTTTGTGCCAGCATTGCACTAGCACCTTATACAGGCAGGATACCATTGTAGACCAAAGGTTTTGTGGCTGGGTTAGTGTTTATGTTTCTCTTTTGAGAGCCTGACCTAAAGACACAAGCACACAGGGGTGAAAATGCTCTATGTAGGTTTCAGCTCAACTTCTCTATGCTTGATGCATTATATAGTTGTTGTCTTCAGCAACAGAGCTTTGGCTTTAGTTTGTGAAGAGCAATCTATGATCTTGTCAGCAGGCTGGAATACGTGGGGGGTTTCCATGAAACCTCTTTTACCAACAACTCAGAAGTAATTCAGTTCCAGTATTGAAGATTCATTTGGTGACAACAGATGTATAATTGAGGCTCTGCTTCCTTCTTCATGCCAGTTTCGTTTAGAACACCTTCATAAATGTATATATTTTAGGAAACTGTATCATGATTCCATATACCCCTCAAATTACCCTTAATTAAAGTTGTCCCTCCTTCCTCACTCTTCCCTTTCCATTCCCTTCCCACTTGATCCAGTCCTCCTGATCCATCTATAAATATTTAGTCTTTTTTCTTTTCTTGGACTATCTATCCTCTGAATCCCAGCCCCAGTCCCTTACTTTACCTCACCACTGAGAGTGTAGCTTGGTTATAATTAACTAAGCAGCTTATATTCATAACTAAGTGACTACATACCATATTTGTCTTTCGGAGTCTAGGGTAGGTAGCTCATTCAGGATGATTCTTTTTCTATTGCATCTAAATGGTTCAATCCAAATCTGAGAATTGCATTTTTAAAGTGCTGAGTAATATTTCATTGTGTAATGTACCACATTTTCTTTTTCTATTCATCTATTGGATGGTATCTAGGTTGTTTTTCAACTACTGGATATTGTGAATAGAGAAGCAATGAACAGGATTTAACAAGTTTGTCTAGGGTATGATGAAAGTATACTTTAGATAGATTCCCAAGGTTAGTATAGCTAGATCTTTTTTTCTTTTTTTAATTATTTTATTAGATATTTTATTCATTTACATTTCAAATGCTATCCCAAATGTCCCCTATATTCTCCCCCCACCCTGCTCCCCTACTCACCCACTCCCACTTCTTGGCCCTGGCATTCCCCTCTATTGGGCATATAAAGTTTGCAAGACCAAGGGCCCTCTCTTCCCAATGATGGATGAATACGCCATCTTCTGCTACATATGCAGCTAGAAACATGAGCTCTAGGGGTACTAGTTAATTCATATTCTTGTTCCACCTATAGGGTTGCATCCCCCTTCAGCTCCTTGGGTACTTTCTCTAGCTCCTCCATTGGGGGCCCTGTGTTCCCTGCAATAGCTGACTGTGTGCATCCACTTCTGTGTTTGTCAGGCACTGGCATAGCCTCACAAGAGGCCACTATATCAGGGTCCCTTCAGCAGAATCTTTCTGGCATGTGCAATAGTGTCTGGGTTTGGTGGCTGATGATGGAATGGATCCCCAGGTGGAGTAGTCTCTGGATAGTCCATCCTTTTGTCTTAGCTCCAAACTTTGTCTCTGTAACTCCTTTTATAGGTATTTTGTTCCCTATTCTAAGGAAGAATGAAATATCCACACGTCGGTCTTCCTTCTTTTTTTGTTTTCTTGTGTTTTACAAATTGTATCTTGGGTATTCTAAGTTTCTGGGCTAATATCCACTTATCAATGAATGCATATCTAGTGACTTCTTTTGTGATTGGGTTACCTCACTAAGGATGAGATCTTCCAGATATATCCATTTGGCCAAGAATTTCTAAAATTCATTGTTTTTAATAGCTGAGTAGTACTCCATTGTGTAAATGTACCTTATATCTGGATCTTTAGGTGGATCAATTCCTTTTCTTCTGGTTTACATAGTGATTTTATGAGTTTGCAATATGGCCAGCATTGTATGAGTGTTCTCCTTATTCTACATCTTTTCCAGCATGAGCTTTCACTTGTTTTATTGATCTTTGACATTCTGACAGGTGTAAGATGAAATATCAAAGTAGTTCTTATTTGCATTTCCCTAATGGCTAAGGATATTAAACATTTAATTTAAGTGTTTCTCCATCCTTTCAATTTTCACTTTCAAGAATTCTTTCTTTAGATCTGTGCCCGTTTTTAATTGGGTTACCTGTCTCCTCAATATCTAAGGGAATTTTAAATTTTAGTTTAGTTTTTAAATATATTGTGGACATTAGCTCTCTATTGGATGTGAATTTGTTCAAAATCCTTTATTATTCTGAAGGCTGACATTGTGATTTCTTTCAAAGCCAGTGTTTATGTTTTTTTTCTTGGTTTTAAATGTCCTTTGTTATATTCATAAATTTTTTTATTGGAGATATCTCTCAACTTTTGTCACAGATAGTTTTTATCTTAGGCACTGACTGCTATTACAACTGTTTTCATTGTATCTCACAGGTATTGGTATATTGTATTTTCATTCAATTTTAAACATTTTATAATTTCTATCTGGATTCCTTTGATGATTGATTCATCATTCCTGTGTTATTTAGTTTCCTTCACTGTTTGTATATTCTGTTGTTTTTCTTGCTTTTAACATCTAGTTTATTCCACAGTACTCATATAGAATAGAGAATATCATTTCAATTTCCCTTAGTGAGGATGCTTTATGTGCTATCATGTGATCTATTTTAGAGAAAGTTTCTTGGGCCCTGAAGCATATTTTGTAACATTTGGAGAGTGTCCTGTACTAGCTAGTAAGTCTGTTTGTCCTATAACATAATTTAACCCAAATACTTCTCTTTAAATATTTATCAGGATGACCAGTCTATTTGTGATCCTGGGTAACTGAGTACAATCACTGTTGTTGTGTTGGGGTTCTTCTATTATTTTACATCTAGTAGAACTTGTGCTATGAAAATGGGTGAACTGTTTGACATACACTTAGGGGTATAATATTCTCTTGATTAAATATTTAAAAATGACTGTTTAAATATTATTATTAGAACTGATTTTTATTAGAACTTTTTGGCCATTGCTTTACTTGTTGCTGGAATTGTTTTTGATAGGTAGAAGGAGAGGAGTTGGAGGAAAGGGAATGGGAAACTGATGTGATTAATACACATATGCATGTATGAAATTATCAAAAAATAAAAAGTAAAGATAGATATTTATGCAAAAGAGTTAAGATTATCAATTTTTAAACAAGGTTTCTCTGTATAGTCCTAACTGTCCTGGAGCTGGCTTTGTAGACCAGGTTGGCCTTGAAATCAGACACTGCTCCTGCCTCAGATTAAAGGCTTGTACCACCACTGCTTGGCAAGAGTTAAGGTATTTTTTTAAAAAATTAAATCTGACAAAGTTAAAGTAACAGAAAGGTGAAGTGTAATGAAAGTATGTTCGATTAAAGATATCATTTCATCCTTCAGTATTTCTTCCTTGGTTGGGTGGGCTTTGAACTCCTCCCTCCTTATGATGTTCTTTTTAGCAAACTGGGCTCATGGGGAGTTATAATACAAAACTCCAATTCAAACCTATAAACCAAAATTGAAGTATATTTCCCCAGTGCAATTTAAACAAATTACCATTTGGATTGAGTTTCTGGGGTGAAAAACGTGCTGAGTTGAATAGTGTGGTTACCATGCTCACCGTGGCTGGCAATGGCAGGAAATAGTTTCCTGGGCACTCAGGAGGCCTTCTGTCTACTTCCATGACCACACCCCACACCCATCTGTATTTCTTTCGTCTACTGGTCCATCCCCTATTTCCAAGGTTTTTCATCAGTGTGAAGTCTGGACTCCTTGGGTAAAAGATGGAAGGGCACTAGTGTGGAGAGATTAGAGGAGAGTATTTTAACCCTTGATGGTATTCCTAGGATTCTCATTGGAAACAACCTATGTTGATTAGACATGAAGCATAACTCTCAAACCTTGGGACTTCAGAACCTGCACTGTTCAAGAGTTCTGGGCTCCTGGAATCACCCCCAGAGCACCTCTTACTCTCAGGTGCATGAAGAGGTGAGACTATCACATGTTGTCTGTGACAGTGACTCCAGGAGGAGTCATGATCAGAATTTAATGTCTACTTCAGAATATTTCATCATGAGTACTTAACACTAACAGTTTGTCCAGTCCTTGTCCATCCAGCTCACTGTCCCTACAGTCATTGTTTACAGATCTCAACTGGACCTTCAACCTGGGCACAAGCAACTGCCACTTTGGATTTTCCCCTCAGGATCTGCCCTGACTTCAGTGCATTCAGTTGTTTCTGTTTCAGGAAGAGTAATGTTCATGTATTTCCCCAACTGTTTGTTTCACTCAGTTCTCTATGACTTCTCTAGGTTTCTCAGCAGACAACTTCCTATTACAGAAGCTGTTAACAGCTAAAGCAACTTTGTCATGTTTGATCTATTTCTGTAATATTTGCAATTACAAAATTTTCCATTTTAACAATTCAGATTGCCAAATATCCTATTTATATTCAAATGACAAACTTTGAACTTTAGACTATTTTATAAAATATTGTTTCAAGACATAAGGATATTCCATAAGTATGGGAAGCGGGTATGGCCATGGCTGCGGCCTTGTGAGCCAAGACAGCACCATAGTTCACTGCCAAGACCCGTGGTTCCCTGCTTGATTACCAAAAACCTGATTATTCGCACCTGAGTGATTACGTGCTGTCCACCTGACATATAGCGTCATACAGCAAGATATTGAGTCAAGGGGATAAATTGGGCAATCCCAGAATAAAGAGAGAGAAGCTGAGAAATGCTGTAGAACAAAGCTGAAGTGCTGTAGAGAGCTAGGGTGAGCTGTAGAGAGAATAAAGGAGGCTGCAGAGGGAAGCTGTGGAAGCTGCTCAAATCCTGCCTTGGCATAAGTGGTAAGTGTCGTCTTTGCCCCACCTCTGCGGGACAGGTCGGGGGGGGGGGTGCGCGGCACATAAGGAAGTGCACATTCAAAGAGACACTCAGGGTGGGTATATAAAAACAATAAATAATAAAATAACAGGAAGTGTTAGTGATGATTTCACATGATTAACTCAGAAAGAGTGAGAATAGAAAGTTTTAATCTCTTTCCAAGGTCTAATAACACATTGCTTGAGATGTCAGGGTTTTATTAGAGAGGAAAACAAATGACGAAAAACCACTGTTCTACTTTAAGTTTGAAATGATAGAGTGATATCAAAGAGGAGATTAGAAGTGTTGTTTATTCTTTCCTCATTGATTATGGTCTGCAGACATTTAAACCGATGAAACAAACAAGCTGAGAATGAATGGGCGCTGAAGTCACTTTTTCAACTTTACAGCCATGGAAGCAGCACACAGTGTTTTATAATCCTGAAACACCTGGCATCTGTCTGCTCCCAGGAGAGGTGACAATGAGCAATAGACTGATCAGCTTTCCAGAATCAGTGAAAAGTAAAGACTAAAGGATAATAAAGCCAAGAAGAAACAAAGACAAACAAGAAATCAGAGTTCTGCAATAACAATTTATAACTAGCATGAAAACAAGCACCACCAAATGTGCACAGAAATGCACATACACACATATGCAAACATACACATGTGCAGGTGCACACACACATGCAGGAATACACAAATTCACATACAAAAATATTAATGTACATGTGCACACATGCACACATTCAAGCACACACACAATTGTTTCTTTGCGAAGACAATTTAGGAGATAAATACATTGTTAACAGGGTCTTATGTTACCCAGGCTACCTTGAACTTGCTATGCATCAAAAAGTTACTTTGAACTTCTGATTCTTGTACCTCTACTTCCCAAGTGTCAGTATTATAGGCATGTATCACTATAGCTGGTTTATATTGTGCTGGGGAATCAAACTCAGAGCTTTGTGCATGGTAGGTATGTACTCTATGCACTGAACTGTACCACAAGCTCAGTATTTTGCTTTTATTTCCTTTTAAAATTGGATAATGTCATGTATAGGTGTCACTCAGACTAAATTAGCTCCTATATGTCACACACTTTGAAATTACCCAATGACACAGAACAGCCAGAATGGAAAACCTGTAGAGGGTCCTGGAAGCTAGAGGTGATGCTGGGAATGTACAGCCCTTTGGCAGCATCCTTTTCCTTAT
Organism: Mus pahari; assembly: GCF_900095145.1. Classification (NCBI taxonomy): domain Eukaryota; kingdom Metazoa; phylum Chordata; class Mammalia; order Rodentia; family Muridae; genus Mus; species Mus pahari. The sequence continues at coordinate 24,918,140 of NC_034608.1, read as the reverse complement.
GCCTCATCCACTCAGCAATTTAATCCCTATTAGTCTGCAGAGGTATATATTTGCTCCCTATAAATATTGTGGATACTGAATTTATTTAATAAATTCAATATCATGATTTTATCTGGGACTGGAAATGAAGGACAAATCAGAAAAGATATCATAGGAGTTATCATTGGATGGCTTTTGTCTTTGTCCTTCAATTTTCTGTTGAACAAGGATTTTCTCAGAACATTTACAAATGAACTAAGTATCAGAATATCATAGTGATCACATTCTATAGGTTTGTTTTAAAGAATGCAGTGAGTGCAGATGATCTTCTCATTGCAGCCTGTGCAATTCTCAGAAGTATACTCTCCCACAGTCACAATCCAGACTAATCTCATATTTTTGTGGTAGATTGACCTAGAATGGACAGAAGGCATAGTTAAGCAAGAAAAGGCTGTGCATTACTGGAGAGAGCCAGAGTGTCTTAATTACAAAGCTCTATGCAATAATGCAGAGTGCTTTTGCTCACTCATTTTAATTTGACCTGAAAACTTATGTTACCACATTATTTCTCAAAACTTATTTCGTATTATTTACTCATTTAAAACACCTCCCCCCCCCCCATGGCAATAGAACTGATTCAGCAGTTAAGAGTACTTGCTGTTCTAGTTGAGGACCAGGTTTGATCTCCTGCTCAGAAATGCCTGCAACTTTGAAGGGATCTGATTCATCTTTTGGCATTCACTGACTCCTGCACATTCATGATGAAAGCAAAATACCAATTCATGCTACAGTCAAATCCTTTAAAAGTTACCTCAAATAGTTATATCATGGAAGCTCTGGAAGAGGCTATATGAAAACTGAAGCAAAAATCAAACCAGAAGCAAAAGTAATTTCTTTAAGGCTGGCACTTATCATTATATGCTTGACTTGAAATCACAATGATAGGAATTTGATCCTCAAAACTCAGATAACAAATAAAATATAGTGGAATGTTTTTGAATCCCTGAACTTTGTTCAACAAGTCTAGACTTAATTGGTTATCCCTAAGTTCCAGAGAGAGACAGAGACCCACACTCAATGGTTACCTAAACAAAATCAAGACAGTTAAAATCCTACACAGCTGGGAAAGACATTCTTGACACCACACCCCAACAAAGGAGCTACTGGCTGCTGATGGCTGCTGAGAAAAAGATAGTCACACTCCTTGGAGAACATGGGTGCTTGTAGGTTTTCTTGGGGTCCTAGTATATGGCCTCATAGCCATGTGTATAAAGGCAGCACTAAATGGACTCAGGGTATTAATAAAAAATGAAAATATAAGAAGAGACATGAAGTTGGGAGTGACAGGTTTCGGGGGAGCTGGAAGTTGGAAGGAGGTAGTGAGGAGTGTATGTGGTCAGTGTGTTTAGATAAAATGGAATACATCTATCGTGAATTGATGATGTGTTTTCCTCATCAGCAAATGTGGACATAACATTGCTATTTTTAAAAATAAATCTATTAATATTTTATGTGTATGATTGTATGTATGTGCAATGTATGTATGTAGTAACTGTAGAGACCAGAAGAGGGTGTCACATACAGTGTAGCTAGAGTTATAGGTGGTTTTAAGGGCCAAATCAATGCTGGGAATTGACCCCAACTAATCTGCAAAGATTTTTTTTTTTAGTTTTTATTAAAATTATTTCAAATACACTGACAGAAAAACTCCCTAGGAATAACATCATGACAACTAATATAAGACAGACAGGTGACCTTCATGTTCACCCACACATACATATGTACACAGTTGTACATGCATTCATCAGCATACACATATACTTTATTATGAATAAAGTCATTTTGTTTCAATTACTTCATCTGTCATGTTCTCCAAGGAAAACAATGCCATGACCCATGCTTTACTGTAATTTCCACTGGACTTTGGGATATTGCCCTTTACCTCTGTGTTCCCTGGATACTAAGTTCTACTTCTACTTAGACTTTTATGTATCAAAGCCCATGTATTTGTTCTCACTCAGAGAACAATGTAAGCAGATGGAAACCATACCCAAATCAGCCTTTCCTTCCAATTGCCATTTTCTTTCCACATTCCTACTTCAAAATTGGAGCTCATACAAGGCAGGCTGACTAACACATCTTTCGTTCCTCAGATATAAATATCAAAAAGAATCTAATGCATATATTCATTTGTAAGAAAATATGAAATATTTAAGTCAGATTTCTAAGGTCTCTTATATAAATTGTTTCTTTACATAACAGTTATTTCTTTTTATAAATGAATGTACATGTCACAAATTATTCTCATGCAGACTGATCCTGTTGTAGCTGCAGCATTTAGTAGATATCAAGGGAATTGGCACATAAGATTTTTCCAGAAGAAAATAAACTGTGGGTCTGTGGAATGGATTTTATTTTTTTTCACTTAAGAATATACCATGGGTAATCAAAACAAATCAAAAAAATTCTTTCTCGATTTTTGTTTCAAAAGTAAAATTGTAGCAATAGGCCCAATGTGGGATCCAGCTCAAGGGGAGGCCCTAAGTCCTGATACTATTGCTGAGGCTGTAGAGCACTCACAAAAAGGATCCTATCATGACTGCCCTCCAAAAGCAAGCAGCTGAAAGAGTCAGACACAGATATTTGCACCCAACCAATGAACAGAAGCTGCTAACTCCTGTGGTTGAAATAGGGAAAAGCTGGAAGAAGCTGAGGAGGAAGTTGAGCAACCCTGTAGGAGGACCAGCAATCTCAATTATACCGGACCCACAGGATCTCAGATACTGGAACACCAACCAGGCAGCATAAACCAGCTGATATGAGGTCCCCAAAACATATTTAGCAGAGGATCGCTGGGTCTATGTTCAGGGAGAGAAGATGCCCCTAACGATCAAGAGCCTGCAGGCCCCAGGGAGTTTAGAGGGCTGGTGGGTTGGGGGTGTGGTGGGGACATCCTTATGAAGATAGGAGGGCAGGGAGGAGGGATGGAATATGGCACAGTTGGGGGGTGGACTGAGAGTGGAATAAAATCTAGAGTGGAGAGAGAGAGAGAGCGAGAGAGCGAGAGAGCGAGAGCGAGAGCGAGAGAGAGAGAGAGAGAGAGAGAGAGAGAGAGAGAGAGAGAGAGAGAGAATAAGTAGAATTGCAGANGAGAGAGAGAGAGAGAGAGAGAGAGAGAGAGAGAGAGAGAGAGAGAGAGAGAGAATAAGTAGAATTGCAGAAATTTAAAAACAGGATATTTTCTTGCAATTTTGTAGAAAGTCATTTTTAATAATGATAAACTATTTCATTTTTATACTGATTATTTGGTGTATATTTCAGATGTTATATTTTTTCTTCACAGATCTGCTTTTCCATGTTAAATATTTTCCTACAAAATTAATACTTTAAAAACAACACTTTATAGCCCATTGTCACAAAAATTAAAATATTATAAGATGTTTTAGCCTATAGTAGATAGCTTATACCATTAATTATATTATGTGAAACAAACAAAATATACAGAAAAAGTCTAAGTGGAGAATGAGGAAATTTGGTTTGTCCTAATCCATTTAAGGCTTTTTAATCCCAGACTGCAATTACCTGAAATTAATGTTATAAAAAGTGATCTGAGAATTCACTGCACAATAAAAAAATCAAACTAACAGTGTCATCACTACTGTCCTCAGACCCCAAGCACAATGCAATAATTCAATAAATGTTCCAATGGTGTGTTTTTGGAAATGAGACTAGTTAAGGATCACTGTATTAAGCTGCTGCTGCTGCTGCTGCTGCTGCTGCTGCTGCTGCTGCTGCTGTGTGTGTGTGTGTGTGTGTGTGTGTGTGTGTGTGTTTGTGTGCATGTGTGTGTGTTTGTGTGTATGTGTGTATGTGTGTGTGTGTACACATGTGGTATATACATGTTCTTGTGGATGTGCAGGTGTTTATGTGGGTATATATGCCTTTCTGAGTACATACATGTGGGTACCAGAGGTATTACCATCTATTTTTCTGGATTGCTCTCTATCTTACTTTTGAGACAGGGTTTTAACACGGAGCTCACGCTTTGGCTAGTTTGGAGCTCCAATGATGATTCTGTATCTGCCCCATCAAATCTAAGAATATAGGGCTCATCCCCATATCTAACTTTTCTAGTTGGTGCTAAGAATTCAAATCCATGCTGGTAAAGCAGGAATTTACAGGATGTTTTGTCCTACCAATCCTCAAATTCATATTTGACCTTAAACTCACCTTTGCCGTGGAAGTTATATAACTCTCAGAACCTAGCAATTATTGTCACTAGTTAGTTATGCTTATTGACCTTCTATTGGGCCTTGGATTGAATTGAATTTGATCAGTGTGTTGAGATCAAGTGAATCATGAGTTAATGCTGTGTGTTTCCTCATCACCACCTCTGGGCATAACATTGATATTTATAAAGATATATCCATTAATATTTTATGTGTATGAATGTATGTGTGTGAATGCATGTGTGCAGTATCTACACAGACCAGAACAGCCTATCAGACACAGTGTAGCTGGAGTTTCAGGAGGTTGTAAACTAACACTTCAATGCTAGGAATTGAACTCACATCATCTGCAAGGTCCCCAAGTGCTCTTAAACAGGGACTCATCTCTCCAATTCCTCAGAACATGGTTTTTACTTGTACATTTTAAAGGATGTTCACCTTATTCATTTTCTAAAGTGTTAGTAAGCTTGCTGTAGCATAGTTGGTGTCTTCTTTTTTTGCATTTAAAAGTTTACTAAGACACATTTACAATTATATAAGTACTTTGATCTTTATGAAATGTTTAATTTTTGCTTGTTTCTCAAAATGTACACTAACAGTATTATTAAAAGGCATAATATTTATGTTAACATTCTCCAAGTTTCTCAAATAGATATCCCAATGAGAAGGATGATCAGTTCATTTTTGCATGGAAATTACATTCAGTATTACTATTTTGATATTCAATATTTGCCAGCACAATATATCTCATGTTAATCTAGAATTTTTCTTGCCTAGTAGATAAGGAGCTCACTTCCTTTTACTTAGAAACAGTGCATAGAACACAATTTCTAAGAATAATGTGTGCCTATTTAATGTTGAATCCCCTTTTAGTTAGCAGAGCCAGTGATGATATGTATCTGCTTTCATACATGTGCGTGAATATGAACACCCAGAGATATGAGCTATACTAAAAATCCCTTTAATTCCAAGCAAGAGTTCATTAAAATGAGATATGAGCCATACAAAATCCCCTCTAATTCCAAGCAAGAGTTCAGTAAAATTGCTAGTTTTCACTATATATAAGTTCCTTTAAGGATTAATGAATAACCTTTCATTGTATTCCAAATATGAACATAGTTGTTAAAAACTTATATTCATATTCATATTATTCACAATACATATTAAGGTACTCTAGAGGCAGAACCAATGGAAGGCTAGCTTAAAAAAGAGATTATACTGAATCTAGTTATGATTTAATATAATAAATTAGCTCATATGACTACACAGTTGATAGAAAAGCTGTTGTAATTAATAATGTAAAGAATGAGGAAACCTGAAAATGTGCACCCTTGTCTATGAGCTGGGGAAGATATTTATCATTTCAGACTTTTTAAAATAAAATTTAGAAGAGTCTATCTCAAGAGGATCTCCATTCTCCCACTGCCTCTTCTTTACCTCCACCAGACTTCTGAATCATACAGGTTCATCTCCCTTCCCCCACCATCTTTCCTGCTCTCTGAGCTCACTGGGCCAAACCAAGATACCCTGAGAGCTATGCTATCCCAGGGGAACCTCCATTCTCCTGCTGCCTTTCCCCACCAGCTTCATCAAAGCTGAGACTCCTGAACCACAGAGGTAAGCATCCCTGAACTCACCCATCTTCCCTGTTTGCTGAGAACTCTGGACCAAGCCAAGTTGCCCTGAGCAGCCTGCTATTCCTGGGGAATGTCTCCTGACACCTCTCCTTCCACTTTTATCAGACCTGAGGTTCTGGAACCACACAGAAAAGCAGGTCCAAAACTATAGAGGCCAAGTATATCCATCAGAGGTTTGCCACACCAGGACAATAGAGGTCTTCCAATACCTATTACAACAAAAACATCCAGGGATCTAAACTATCCTGATGCCTAAAAACCCTCAAAAGTTCACAATGAACAAGAGCCAGAGCAATATGACACCTCCAAAGCACAGCTACCCCACTACATCAATCCCTGGATAATTTAACACAGCTGAAACACAAGAAAATTACCCTAAATTCAATCTCATAATGATAATAGAGGCCTTTAAAGAATTTGTTAGTTTTCTCTTTAAAGACCTTTATCTCTTTGGTTGTATTTCCTGTATTTCTTTAAGGGATTTATTTATTTCCTCTTTAAAGCCATATAGAAAAATATAAGCAAACAGGTGAAAGGAATAAATAAAACTGTGCAAGACATGAAAATGGAAAGAGAAGCAATAAATAAAATACAATCTAAAGAAATCCTGAAGATGGAAAATCTAGGAAAGAGAGCAGGAACAGGAGATGCAAGCATCACCAAAGAATACAAGAGATGGAAGAGATAATCTCAGGCACAGAAGATATAATAGAAAAATTGATACATCAGTCAAAGAAAATGTTAAAGCTAAAAAATTCTCACAAAAGTCATCCAAGAAATCTGGGATACGATGAAAAGATCTAGCATAAGAATAGAAGAATAAGAATAGAAGAAGGAGAGTCCCAGCTAATGGCCCAGAATATTATTCTCAAAAAATCATAGAAGAAAAACGTTCCCAACCTAAAAAAAAAAAAAAAAAAAAAAAAAAAAAAAAAAAAAACACTTATAAACATGCAAGAAGCTTATAGAACGCCAATTATACTGGACCAGGAAAAAAACCTTCCTGTCACATAATAATCAAAACACAAAATCTACATAACCAAGACAGAATATTAAAAACAGCAAATACAAAGGCAGACCTATCATAATTACACCCAACTTCTCAAATGAGTTCCTAAAAGTGAAAAGGGCCTGGAAGGTTATTTTGCAACCTCTAAAAAAAAAACAAAGATGCCAACAGAGACTACTATACCCAGAAAAAAATCTCAATCACAATAGATGGAGAAAACAAGATATTTCGAGACAAATCCAAATTCAAACAATATCTATCCACAAATCCAGTCCTACAGAAAATACTAGAAGGAAAACTCCAAATCAAAAGAATAACTGCATCCAAGAAAATACAGGAAATATGTAATTTCATACCAGCAAAAAAAAAAAAAGGTAAACATACACACACACACACACACACACACACACACACTCGTACACACACTAACACTACCATTATCAAGATAACGGGAAATAACAATCACTGGGCATTAATCTCTCTAAACATCAATGTCGTCAATTCCCCAATTTTAAAAACAAAACAGACTAACAATATAGATGGAAAAACAGGATCCATTATTTAGTTGCATACAAAAGAAACACTTCAGCCATAAATATAGACATTACACTCAGAATAAAGGACTGAAAAAAAATGTTTCCAAGCAAATGGATCCAAGAAGCAAGCTGCAGTAGCTGTTCAAATATCTAACAAAATATACTTTCAACCAATATTAATCAAAAGAGACAGAGAATACCACTTTATACTCATCAAAGGAAAAATCTACCAAGATGACATCTCAATTCTGAATCATCTATGTCCCAAACACAGGGCCCCTCATTTGCGAAAAAAGCAATGCTAAAGCTTAAATTGCATGTCAAACACCACAAGTTAACAGTGAAAGACTTCAAAATCCCACTCTGTAAAATGGACAGGATATGCAGACAAAAACTATACAGAAAATACTGAAATGGACCTAATAGAGATCTATAGAATATTTTACCCAAACACAATAGAATATACCATCTTTTAATCACCTCATGGATCCTTCTCCAAAATTGACAATATAGTCATAGTCAGTCACAAAGCAAGTCTCAAAAGATACAAGAAAATTGAAATAGTGCCACCATAGATTAAAGTTGGAGTTCAACCACAATGGAAACACTGGAAAGCCCATGCACTTTTGGAAACTAAACAACTCTCTACTCAGTGATCTCTGGGTCAGGAAAGAAATAAGGAAAGAAATTAAAGATTTTCTAGAATTAAATGAAAGTTAAGGCACAACATCCCCAAATTCATGGGAAATAATGAAAGCAGTGCTAAGAGAAAAGTTCATAGCACTAAGTGCCTCCATAAAGAAATTAGAAAGTTCTCATATCAGAAATTTAAAAGTATGCCTGACCTCTTGTGAGGCTATGCCAGTGCCTGGCAAACACAGAAGTGGATGCTCACAGTCAGCTATTGCAGGGAACACAGGGCCCCCAATAGAGGAGCTAGAGAAAGTACCCAAGGAGCTGAAGGGGGATGCAACCCTGTAGGTGGAACAACAATATGAACTAGCCAGTACCCCCTGAGCTCATGTCTCTAGCTTCTTATGTAGCAGAAGATGGCCCAATAGGCCATCATTGGGAAGAGAGGGCCCTTGGTCTTGCAAACTTTATATGACCCAGCACAGGGGAAGGCCAGGGCCAAGAAGTGGGAGTGGGTGGGTAGTGGAGCAGGGGCAGGGGGAGGGTATGTGGAACGTTCAGGATAGCATTTGAAATGTAAATAAAGAAAATAATAAAAAAAATAAAATAAAAGTATGCCTGAAAGCTCTATGAAAAAAAGAAAGAAAGCACATCAAAGAGAATTAGAAGGCAGAAAATAATCAAAATCAGGAGTGAAATTAATTAGTTAGAAACAAAGAAAACAATACAAAGAATCAAGGAAACCAAGAGCTGGGTTTTTTTGTTTGTTTTTTGTTTCTGTTTTTATTTTTTGAGAAAATCAACAAGATAGAAAAACCCTTGGCCAAACTAATCCAGAGACAGAGAGACAGTATCTAAATAAATAAAATCAGTAATGAAAAGGAAGACATATACCTGGCACTCAGAAAATTCAAGAATCATTGGGTCTTACTTAAAAAACTTGTACTCCACAAAATTGGAAAAATATAACAAAATGGATGATTTTTTTAAACCTATATCACGTACTCAAGTTTAATCAAGGAATACATCAAAGACATCATTCATCAAGGTCAGGTAGGCTTCATCCCATGGATGCAAATATGTCTCAATAAAAGAAAATCCATTAATGTAATCCACCATATAAACAAACAGAAAGAGAAAAATCACATGATTATCCTATTAGATGCTGAGAAAGAATTTTGGTGAAATCCAACACCCCTTCATGTTAAAGGTATTAGAAAAATCAAGGATACATGGCACATACCTAAACATAATCAAGGCATTATACAGCAAGCCAATAGCCAACATCAAACTAAATGGAGAGGAACTTAAAGCATTTCCACTAAAATCAGCGACAAGAAAAGGATGCATAGTCTCTCCCTATTTATTCAATATAGTACTTGCTGTTATAGTCAAAGCAATAGGGGATACAAATTAGAAATGAAGAAATCAAAGTGTCCCTATATGATCATTTACATAAGTGACCCCAAAAATTCTACCAGAGAAGTAAAGTTAATAAACTTCTTCAGCAAAGTTGCTGGTAAAACAATATTTAAAAGGAATTAGTAGCCCTCCATTATAAAAATGATAAACAGGCCAAGAAATAAATTAGGGAAACACAATAGCACAAATAATATATCAAGCAAGTGAAAGATCTGTATGACAAGATCTTCAAATCTCTGAAGATATTGAAGAAGATATCAGAAGATGTAAAGATCTCTATGCTCATGGATAGGTAAGATTAGCATAGTAAATATGATCATTTACCAAAAACAGTCTACAAATTCAATGCACTCCCCATCAAAATTCCAACACAATATTTATAGACAGAGAAAGAGCAATTCTCAACTTCATATAGAAAACCAAAAAATGCAGGATAGCCAAAATAATCCTGAACAATAAAAGAACTTCTGGAAGAATCACTATCCCTGACCTTAAGTTGTACTACAGAGCAATAGTTATAAAAACTACATGGTATTGGTATAGAAACAGACACGATGATCAATGGAATCAGATCAAAGACCCATAAATAAACCAATAGGTCTATGGACATTTAATTTTTTTTTATAAAGAAGCCAAAACCATACAATGGAAAAATGAAAGCATCTTCTACAAATAGTGCTGACTAACTGAAAATAGACCCACAATTGTCACCCTACACACAACTCAAGTCCAAGTAGATCAAGGATCACAACATAAAACCAGATACACTAAATCTCACAGAAGAACAAGTAAGAAATACCTTTGACCTCATTGGTACAGAAGACAGTTTGTTGAACAAAACACCAATGGCTCACACTCTAAGATCAACAGATGATACGTGGGACCTCATGAAACTTCAAAGCTTCTGTAAGGTAAAGGACACTGTCAATATGACAAATAGAGAACCCACAGATTGTGAAAGATTCTTCACCAACCTTACATCTGATAGAGGGCTAATATCCAAAGTTTACAAAGAACTGAAGAAGTAACAAACTAACAACCCAAATAAACCAATTTAAAAATGGTGTACAAAACTAAACATAATTCACAACAGAGGAATCTCAAATGGCCAAGAAGCACTTAAGGAAATGTTCAAAGTCCTAACAAATGGACAGAAGCTGATGGCTCCTGTGGTTGAATTAGGGAAAAGCTGGAAGAAGCTAAGGAAGATGGTGCCTTTATAGACAAACCAGCAGTCTCACGAACCTGAACCCTTGGAATCTTTCAGATACTTAGCCACCAACCAGGCAGTATTCACTAGCTGATATGAGGATCCCCAACATATATATAGCAGAGGACTGTCTGGTCTGGCCTCAGTGAGAGAAGAAGCACCTAACACTTGAGAGACTTGAGACCCCAAGGAGTAGGGAGGTCTAGTGGAGTGGGGCATGGGGTGGGGACATACTCTTGGAGATAGGGGGAAGGTGTGGGATGTGGAACAGTCCAAGGGTGAACCAAGATGGGGATAACGTCTGGAGTAAAGAATAAAAATAAATGAAAGGAAGAGAGAGAGAGAGAGAGAGAG
>NC_034608.1:24899884-24906945 GCF_900095145.1 Mus pahari | reverse complement strand
GGAAGGAAGGAAGGAAGAAAGAAAGAAAGAAAGAAAGAAAGAAAGAAAGAAAGAAAGAAAGAAAGAAAGAAAGAAAGAAAGAAATGTTCAAAGTCTTTAATCATCAGGACCTTGCAAATCAAAACATTCTAAGGTTTCATCTTATACCCATCAGAATAGCTAAGATCAAAAGCTCAAGGGATAGTACATTCTGAAGAGATTGTGGAGCAAGGGGAACTCTTCTTTATTTCTGGTGGGAGTGTATACTTTTACAACTATTTTGGAAATCAATTTGACATTTTCTCAGAAAACTGGGAATAGTTCTACCTCAAGACTCACCACTCCTGGGCATATACCCAAAAGATGCTCCAATATTCCTCAAAGACGCTTGCTCATCTATCTTCATAGCAACTTTATTCATAATGGCTAGAAACTGAAAACAACCTAAATGGCCCCCACTAAAGAATGGATGAAGAAAATCTGGTACATCTACACAATGAAATACTATTCAGATACTAAAAACCAATACATCATGAATTTTGTAGGCAAATGGATGGAACTTGAGAGTATCATCTGGAGTGAGGTAACCTAGTCCCAAAATTACATGCATAGTATGTACTCAACATATAAGTGGATATTAGCCATAAAATACAGGTACCATCTTACATTTCACAGACCCAAAGAAACTAAAAAAGAATGAAGGCCCAAGTGATGTATCTTTAATCTCACTTAGATGGGAGAATAAAATAGTCATAAGAGGCAGTTAGAGGGAAAGAACTGTGAAAGAGAGTTATGGAGAAGGGAACTGGGGATTTCAGGATCAGGTATGGGGAAGGACAGGACAGATGGCTAGATGGCCTTGAAAATGAATGGAAATCTGAAACTGACAAGGGTGAGGAGGTAGGGGTTACTTCTAGGACAACCCTGAGACCTAGGATATGGGAGGTGTCCAATGTGGGTGACCTTACCTATGACTCATTATATGGAATCTGAAGAGGTCATGTCCTATAACCAGACAGGAACATCAGTGGCTTGATAAAGACACCAATCCATCCACAAAACTTACAACCCCAAATTTATCTTGTCTATAATATATATAGTCATAGGGGGAAGGCGCAAAGACTGAGGGAATAGTCAACTAATAACTGGTACAACTTCAGACCCATCCCATGGGCAATCACCAATCCCTAACAATATTAATTATACTCTGTTATGCTTCCAGACAGGAGCATGTTGTCCTCTAAGAGGCTCCACCAAGCATCTGACTCAGATTGATACAGACACCCACAACCAAACATGGATGGAGCTTGGGGACTCTTATTGAAGAAAAGGAGGAAGGATTGTGGGCCTGAAGGTGATAGAAACTTCACAGGAAGACCAACAGAATAAACTGGTCCTTTAATGCTCTCAGTGTCTAAACCACCAGACACTGAGAGCATTAAAGGACCAGTTCATGGGTCCTTTAATGCTCTCATGGGCTGGACCTAAGCCTCCCCACTCATATGTAGCAGATGTGCAGGTTGGTCTTCACGTGGGTCTGGAACAACTGGAAAGTGGGCTATCTCAAAAACTGTTGCCTGTACATGAGAAATCTTCATGTATCTGGGATGCCTTGTGTGGCTTCAAGGGAAATGCCTAGCCTTGCAGAGACTTGAAGACTTGAAGTGCCAAGGTAAAGGGAATAGCCATCAGGGTCCCCACCTGAGAAGAGGAGGGGGAATGGGGAAAGTTTTGGGGAACGGTGACAAGGAGGGGGGCAGTGAGCAGGATGTAAAGTGAAGAAGTAAAAAATAAATAAATAAATAAATAAACAGAATTTAGTTATATAAAAATCTTAGAGGAATTGTGTTGGTGTGCATTTATGGTAGCAATGTCATTGTTTATGGTTTTAGTCTGACTCAGAACTACAAAGTAAGTAGTCTATAATTAATGTAGTTCATAATCAAAATTGTACCCTGTGATTTTCAACATGCTTGCCCAAGTCCTTAGTCTTTAGTTGTATTCCATGTACTTGTATCTTTTTGGCATCTATGCACTTGCCTATTAATCAGAAATTTATGTGAACTTTGTTGTTTGTTTGTTTCTTTGTTTTGAGACAGGGTTTCTTTGTATAGTCCTGGCTGTCTTGGAGCTCACTTTGTAGACCAGGCTGGCCTTGAACTCCGAAATCTGCCTGTCTCTGCTTTCCAAGTGCTGGGATTAAAGGCGTGCACCACCACGCCTGGCTCTTATGTGAACTTTGTACCACAGATGATGAACCAAGTTAGGTTGCCTTCCTCTCCTTCTGGAGATCAATTAGATTCTTCTTTCATAGTTACTTACATAATAATTTTGAAGGAGAAGAAGCAGATTATTAATACCTTAGAAATTTAGAAAATATTTTCTATAAACTTGAAATGGACTCCTTACCTCTGTGACTGTAGCAGGGTAGTGAGAGGTGTATACCATGTTGCCATATGCCTTCTTTATTCTGATCTGTTATTAGATCCATTAAATAAATAATATTCAGGTTCAAATTATCTAAGATTACTTTAATAATGACCTTCATGATCAATTATCTGTCCAATTTATACTTTATTGCCATTCTTTGTGAGATGCCCTGCTTTATACCAACATAATTTTTCCTGAATCATCTAATTCTAAAACCAATCACACACAGATGTACTCTTTAAGTTTAACAAATGAAACATGTAGTTGTAAAAGTAAAAAAGAAAGAAAGGGAAAATTGTAGTTATTTATATTATAGCCTACTACAGGTAAAATTGGAAAGGAAGAATTGAATAGATAATAATTTATAAAGGGCTCCAATTTTAGCAGATATAACGTCCAAGGATAAAATCTTGTCTGCTGCCAGACTGACAGCCCACCAAAGCAGGAAAGAAGAAAGCCAGGAAAGCAACACAGGTCTGAATGTACTCATCTCCAAGTTCTGCTTCTGCAGAGTTTAAATTCAGCTTCTTTCCATTCGCTCCTCTGCTTCCTATTCCCAACAAGAAATAATGTTCAAGGGACAATTTTGTCAATCAGTAAACTGAGCAAGGCTTTCTGACCCACAGACCCTTAACTCCTGTGTGCCCATGTATCTGAATCATCAGGCAGTAGTCAAAGGCTTCTACGTCTTTTCCAAGTTATTAGATAGATGTTACAATCAGCCTTTGTCTTAGTAGGGTTTGCATTGCTGTGAAGAGACGTTGTGACCAGGCAACTTTTAAAAGGACAACATTTAATTGGGGCTAGCTTATAGGTTCATAGGTTCAGTCCATTATCATCAAGGCAGGAACATTGCAGCATCCAGACAAGCATGGCATAAGAGGAGCTGAGAGTTCTACATCTTCATCTGATGAAGAGAAGACTGACTCCCATGTGATTAGGAGGAAGCTTTAATTGCCCACCCCTATAGTGACACAATTCCTTCAACAAGGAGACACTTACTCCAAAATGTCACTCCTCCTAATAGAACAACTTCCAGGGCCAAACATATTCAAACTACCACAGCCACCTACTACTACTTGGCTCTCCCTGGAAGTACATTGCACAGTTGAAGACAAACAGATCATTTATATATATTTCCTACTCCACTTTATACAGGTAATTTTCTCAATTAGATACATCTATTACCTACCCCATTCTCTATTTTCTCTTCCCTTTCTGCACCCCTTACAAGTGGAGACAAGAAAACATTTCAGATTCTCTGAAGGTTTTACATAGGTCAACATTTTATGTATAGCAACTTCCTTATGCTTTTTGTAGTCAAGTGAAAACAAATTGCTGTGACATTTTATCTCCATAATCTTATTTTAGTTATAGGATAAGATTTCATTCCACAATGAACAAAGTTTTTCTACAAACAGAAGTTTCCTGGAATCAGTCAGGTTGTGGGCTTTTTACTGTCAGTCAGTACCATTCTTTATTTCTCTAGAAGGCAAGTCATGTGGCTTTGTACCTAAGCTCTGAAAACTGTACTTACTAGACATTTTGTTGTTTTAGCTGAGCCTTATCTTTGGTTTCATCCACAGATTTTCTTGTCTGTTCATATCCTAGCAATAGCTCTCAGTTCATTCTTGTTTGATAGGTATATTTTTCCTATTCTCATTTAAAAAAACAAAACAAAAATCAACGAACATTTTATTTTACTTTCCATGCCTCTCCTTGCTTGAACAGCTATTGGAAACAGATGGGGAAAATTATCTTTACCCATCTTCAAGCAGAAATTCAACATGTTACCTTTCTATCAAGTTTTTAGGTTTTAAGAATAAAGTATACAGTACTTCAAGATTAACTCTGGATACTATTTTCCTAAACCTGCAATTGTTTTATAAAGAAAATGCACCTGCCTGTCCATATGCTACATTTTTTTACTTGAATGCCTAAGGTATTATTACCTTATGTGCACATTAGTCATTGATTATATGTGAGAATAATCAGAGAAGTGGAAACAGTAGTTCTTACCAGTAGAAATTAAATTAGGAGCTGACTGACAGAGTGACAGATACATACACATTTACAAAATTATAATGCAAAATATGGGAGGAAACATTTAAAAGGCATGGGTATATAGCCCCATGTCTATAAAGACACTAGTCTTCTTCAAGGTTCATCGATTTCCTCATCACGAATATCATCTAAAGAGCATCCTCTTTCAGAAGCTGTCTACGGTCAATTAAAATATCCTGTGGGTATTTAAATAGAATAAGCAAGTAACAAAATAAAAGGTGTATTTTTATTGAGTAATTTTAATAAATTCAGTAATTGATAAACAAAAGTCTTGCCATTCAGGCTCTGTTTCCCCATCCTTAGTGACTTGATTGGCCTGTGATCACAACTGGTGGATCCTGTAGAGAGGCAAGATGACTGGGAGCTTAGTGACCTCAGGCAGTGGTGAGCAGGGCAAGAATAACCTTTCAGGAGATAACTTCAGTGATTTATTTTATATATATGAGGAGTACACTGTAGCTGTCTTCAGTCAAACCAGAAGAGGGCATAGGATCCCATTACAGATGGTTGTGAGCCACCGTGTAGTTGCTGGGAATTGAACTCAGGACCTCTGGGAGAGCAGTCAGTGCTCTTAACGGCTAAGCCATTTCTGCTGGAGAGGAGATAACTTCAATGAGACAGTTCATTGTAATGAGAAGAACAACAACAGTTGTTTAAAAAAAACATTGGTTGGGTAAGTAGGAGCTATCAGGGTGAATGTACATCATTGGCTGCTGCCAGGGTGCTAAAGATACCTCATTTGTATAAAGAACAATTACAGTTTAATTGTTCCCTGTTAATTGTGCCCTGGCTACAAATGCCTTTAATCCCAGCACTCACTCAGGAGGCAGAAGCAGGCAGGCAGATTTCTGAGTTCAAGGCCAGCCTGGTCTACAAAGTGAGTTCCAGGACAGTCAGGGCTATACAGAGAAACCCTGTCTTGAAAAACCAACCAACCAACAAACAAACAAACAAAAATCCCAGCCCTTCCCCTAGCGTTGAGCAGGCTAAATAGGCCTTAAGTGTTTGTCACAGAGTCTTCCACTCACCTAGGTGGAGTCTTCTGTCTTGCCTCACCTGCACAGGAGCAGACTGCCAGCTGAGCTTGCTTTGCAACATACTCCAGCTGAAACAAAACCACATAGTCCAGCTTAAACAAAGGATGTGGTTCTCCCTATAAATATTAAACTTTGAGCCTTAATCAGAAACTTTTGTTTTGGCATCATCCTTCTCTTGCTTCCCCCCACCCCTCCCTCGTCCCCATTCTTTTTTCATTTCCAGCCTCCCTTTCAGGTAACCCAGTTCATCCAAGTCTGCTGAACAGCTAAATAAAAGGGAACTGGAAGTTTAATCTGGATACTGGGCAGAGGGCACAGAGGTCTAGAGCAAGGGGGAATGAACAATCCTAGTCCTGCTGATCTCAGGATGAGATTTCCATAGTTTGGTCATTCAAGACCCAGCTCTTGCTCTAGGTCTGCTCTGCCCACAGCTCCATGACCCCACAAAGACTAAAATTAGGAATTTCTATATTTATTTTTTAAAATGAAACTCTCAAGGCTCATTATTTTATTCATATTTCTAATATATTTTACACTGAATTGCCTTTGCTTTTTAGTCAATATATTAATTGACTATAGATTCATTACTTCAGAGTAATATCAACCATTTATTGCTCTAGACAAATAAGTGGATCTAGTTTTCTATAATCTTGAAACAATAAGAATCAGCACAATTAGATAAAAATTGGCAATATAAATTAATGCAAAATAAAATTAGCAAAGTTAGAGAAAAATACTTATTTTCTATAATTTCATATTTTTAATCTTTAAAGTTTACTAGGTTTGGAAACATTGAGAAAATCATAAACAATAAAAAAGAAAAAATGAAGCCTTATGTACATAGAAACTGAGACCAAGAAGTTGAGAAAAGGTAGATCATGAGCCTTGGGTAAAACCTACTGATACCATTCTACTAAAGAAACAAGGCAATAAAATGGCTCCTAAGGACATATTTCCAGACTCAGAGGTCAGTACATCCTTCAGCACTCATCAGAGAAGCTACTTCTTGCAGAAGAAGGGAATTAACTCAGAGAACCACAATTGAACAGTGTGCAGAGAAAGGCACTTTGAAGTACTCAGAATACAATGAGCTTTCAAAATCACACTAAAAAGAGAAATAGACTTGGGACAAACTTGTGTTCAAGATAAAACATTTAGGTCCAAGGATAAAACCACAGAGGTATACGATGATAAGGAAAGGCCATGTAAAAACTGTTGCTTTAAACTTATGAGAAGCATATAGAATGAAACAATGCTTTGTACTTAATATTAATATCATTCTATAACAACATTTTATGTAACATTTTCTCTCTGAGGTAATTTTCTAAAGAATTTTTTTCTAAGAAGGTATATAAAAGGACCAGTGAAAAGAAATAAAGTTGTTGGGGCTGGTGAGATGGCTCAGCAGGTAAGAGCACCCAACTGCTCTTCCAAAGATCCTGAGTTCAAATTCCAGCAACCACATGGTGGGTCACAACCATCCATAAAGAGATTTGACTCCCTCTGAAGACAGCTATGGTGTACTTACATATAGTAAATAAATAAATCTTT
>NC_034608.1:24875044-24899754 GCF_900095145.1 Mus pahari | reverse complement strand
TATATATATATATATATATATATATATATATATATATGTTTATGTATGTAATCATGCATGAATATTTGTGGAGTGTTTGAGACAGGTGATTGGCAAAAATGTGAGTGTTAATGTGTAAATGAGAATGTTAGTGAAAATGTAAATGTATATAGGAATGTATATATGTCTGGGCATATTTCCATGTATAATCCATCTTAATTCTTTTCCTTTCCTTTCTGGTTCACAGGGAGTTAACCAGCCTAGCTGTAGAGTCTTCTGGCTGCCTGGACAGAGAAGGGAGTGATAGCAATAAATTTTTTCCATAATTCCCCGCTGCTAGGCAACAGGTGTTTTTTTCCCAATCTAGTGGTTTTAAACCATAGAATAAGCAAGAAAGATTTTAAGATTTTTAAATAGAAGTTATCAGTAAGCATTCAGTATAGTTACATAACTAGAAGGTCAGAGACCATCAGTTTTTAAAGCTATCTCTATGTCCAGTGCTGTTTCCTGCTTCAAAATATTCCAGGCCAGGCTGACTCCCAGCACTTGTCATTTGTGACTTGCTAATGGATAACAGATATTTTCTAGTTGCATTGAGAGATATACACTTTTTAATAATCATTTGATACTCAAATATCTAATTTCAAAGCTTTTGGAATCTAATATGCTCTGGAATATTTCTGACATTTTTTTCTAGTTAGAATACATGCCCAAGGAGAGTCACGACATCCTTATTAAAAGTGGATGAGGGATTCTTAAATTCCATCTTTCTTTTTTTTTTTTTTTTTTTTTTTTTTCGAGACAGGGTTTCTCTGATTAGCCCTGGCTATCCTGGAACTCACTTTGTAGACCAGGCTGGCCTCGAACTCAGAAATCCACCTGCCTCTGCCTCCCAAGTACTGGGATTAAAGGCATGCGCCACCATGCCCGGTCCCATCTTTCTTTTCAAGTGTTCATCATTTAATATTTTTTCAGTTGTCTACATCATAGCACTGCACATAACTGGGCCACTCTGAGTTTGCTTCACTAGACTCTACAACTTGATTTTTTTTTTCCTTTTATACTTAGAACTTTTTACCAGTACTGACATTTTCATCTTTACAAGGTAGTATTTTTTCTGTAGAAATCTTTAGTGACTGCGGCCTTTCTTATCTTTGTGTGTTTGATTCTGGTTTGTGAGCCTCTCTTGCTCTCTAAAACTCATCTATACTTGAGTAACAGCATCCATCACTAGTACCCATACTCCTCCTTACCATCAAATAACAATGACCCTAAAAGCAACAAAGTGGTAAAGAGTTGATGAAGAGCACATAGTGAATTACTGCTACTCTCCATGGCTTTCTCTCCATGCTCAAGTTCATTTACCTTTTACAAGTTTCCCAGAACCATTTGCATGGCAGCACCTAGCTTTGGCTAGGATTTCTTTCAGTAATCATTAATTTCATAGACACGCCCAAAAGTCAATCAGATAGAGATATTTCTCAGTTGAAATCCCCTCTTCCCAG
This sequence comes from Mus pahari, assembly GCF_900095145.1. NCBI lineage: Eukaryota > Metazoa > Chordata > Mammalia > Rodentia > Muridae > Mus > Mus pahari. Next base: position 24,898,270 of record NC_034608.1, on the reverse strand, counting down.
ATCACCCTGTCTTATGTCAAGTTGACAAAAGCTTAACAGATATAAATATAATATGATTTATGCTGATAGTGTCTCCTAGATTGAAATAAGCATCTTAATTATATAGGAAGTAATCTCTATTATAAGGATTAAAATGAAATAATTACATGTATATATTTTTCTGATAGAAGAACTTAAAATATAGAATTTTCTTTGCTATATTTTACATTGTATGTTTCTACCCATAGTGACTGTGATCTGTTGAACACATTCCTCTAATCCAACTTAAATATTAATCTCCCAACTCTTTAGCATTAGCCTACAGTAATGAACATCTTAGCTTTGGCTTCTATAAGTATTACTGTTACTTTTTAAAAATACAGCACATATATTTAATTATAATTATACAGGAACATTTTAGCTCCCCAGTTTTGCCAAACTCTTATGCTGCCTGTTAGCTCCAGGAAGAAGGACATTTATATCAAACACCTACTATCTACTTTGTTAAAAAAAAATTGATCATAATATTTCACCTAGTACAACTTTTAAATATATTTTATCATAAAATCAAATGAATCAGAAACATAGTTTCAGATTTGTTTTCAAGATATTCCCATTTAAACATTAATAATCCACTGAGACTAGGTCAATAGTTTTCAAGTGTAGCAGTGTTTGAAAGCAGCAGGGCATACAGATAGTAAGAGATAGTAAAAGTTGGCAGATTCACAACATATTGTGTTTTCAGAGAAAGTCATAGGTTGGTGACCTGTGTGTTGGCTCAGACTTTGGAGGTCTTGGTTAAAAAGAGTGGTGTGGCATTTTCAAATACTTAACACTTTTGAACTAAAGGTTCCTCCTGTCTGTATTTAATTCTATACTAAGTCTCATGAGTTATATAACTTATTTGACAAATATTTTAATCTGGATTCTTTCGAGGAACAGGAATAAACATTAACATGGAAATACAAGGAACAGAAGTTAAGGTAGTAAGATGAAAAATTCTATTCTTTTAAACCATAGAATAGAACGCTTTTTGGATCCCTCATAGGAATGGAACAGAGTCAACTGATAGACACAAAAAAGGTGGATAGCCTCTAGTACAGGCACAACCACCACTGGAGTGCCTAAGCAGTTGCTGACTACATGTTCTAGTTTAACATTTTCTATAAGTAGATGAGATTTTCAATGTACTCTAGCATGGAGAAAAACACCTATGTTCCAAATTAGAATGTTTGCAAAACAGACACTGGGATGGGTATAGTTTTGGTACACAGGCATCCCAAAATTGGTTGTAAAGCCAATGTTTTCTCATCCAGGAAGCCCAAGTGGAAATAATTTATTGGGGTCTTATCACCCTGTTCTCAAATATCCAAGAAAATGAGACTGGGAAGTGATGTCTTGTCCAGTAACTGATCAGAGGACACCCAGAAAGCAATACTAATTTAACTCAAAACCATGAAGAGTTAGCAGACCAAGTCTGAGAGCCTCTTGAATTCTTGGCACCAAAGATGTCCTTTGCTCCTTGAATCTGTTTCTGGTACAACCATGCAAGCAGAAAGTGAATAATGTGTAGTGTACGTAAGATTCTCCAAGATTACATCAGTGAATCCTTATACTGTTGCTTCAAGAAAGAGTGTCTTAACTGGTACTTCTGCCCTAATTTGCTCCTGTGATACTGCCTTACTTAAAGATGCTTGAAGTTCTTTTCTCTTCCTTTCTCTTCTCTTCCTTTCTCTTCTCTTCCTTTCTCTTCACTTCCTTTCTCTTCTCTTCTCTTCTCTTCTCTTCTCTTCTCTTCCTTCTCTTCTCTTCTCTTCTCTTCTCTTCTTCTTCTTTCTCTCTCTCTCTCTCTCTCTCTCTCTCTCTCTCTCTCTCTCTCTCTCTCTCCTTCTCTCTCTCTCTCCTTCTCTTCCTACCTTCTCTTCCCCTCTCTTTCTTCTCCGTGCCTCTCTGTATGTATATGTTTTTGCATTAACCAACACATCATTGAAAGAAAATAGTGATAGAATTTCAACCTATAGGAATTGGCTCTGTTCTCTTATCCTGAGTTTTAAGAATCAAATTGGTAAGCTAGTGCCTCTATGTCTTCTTCAATGTAACTGAATTAATCTATTTTGATCCCCTTTGGGGATTTTATAATTTTTCAAAAATATTTTTAAATGCAACCCTTGGCATAATACTCATGCATATTATATATAGATAACCAGGAAAAAATAAACAGGAGCTTGGCTTGTTGGATTTTCATGAACAAGTGAATGACATTTGTATACAGGAATGTCAAGGAGACAAGCATTGCTTCAGCAAAAACACCTTAACAAAATAATGATATATGCTTTGATGCTACAGATTCTTTCACTGTGCCCCTTCCAACAAATACAAGCAAGCATATTTGCTATTATTGCAACAAAACTTGGCTATGGCAGCTGTTTCTTTGGAACTGTTAAGAATTGCTTTGTAATTCAATTCTTCAAAGTCCACTTCCTGTTTGGAAGCACAGAATTTCTGTTTTATGTGCATTTTTCTGGATATCCAAACAGCAGTGAAAACTGATACAAATCCAATTTTGTAAATAACTTGCAAAGCACATGAGCACACTTCTATTACTACAGAGCTAATAAAAATTTCTTGACATAACTGCCAAATTTTACAGTGGGATTAGCACTAAAATTAATTGAATTCTGTCCATCATCAAATGAAAGTCTTACCTCATTTTTGTTTATCAGATTGATATCAGATTTCTAAGTCATAGTAATTATATTTGTGAAAAGGTAATTTAACCCCACTTCATATTCAGGATTAAAATAAACCTTAAAAACAAGACAGTATTATATGTAACACTTAAAATCAATATTGGAGATTCAGGTTAACATGTCTTTAAATGTGGTGGCTAAAGTAAACAAAAACAGCATGGATTTAGGTCACAAAATCAAAATGTTTTTGGGACTGTACCTAAGGCAAATTCCACTTTTGGAATTGAAAGGAAATTAGAGAAGTTTAGGGTGGATAAAATGTTTCAGTTCAGGCATTTGAAAGAAACAAGACAAACTATTGAACATCTGTTCAATGTAATCACATTGGGGAATACAACATCTTGAAATGAAACACCAAGAAAATAATCAAAACTTTCCTGAAGTGTAGTTTGGAGTTTAAATTTTACTGCCTTTGAATGACTTCTGTTGATAATTTTTCAGAAAACTTTAAAAACAAAACAAAACAAAATCCTTAGAGTATTACAATGATAGATAATAATCAAATGCACAAGCAGACATGATTAACCTGTAGTTGAATCTGCCTTTAAGATTTTAGTGCTTCCTTCCTGGATAGAGGTTACTGTATCTATTTTATCTTCCTCTCTCTTGGTTCTCCTTGATAGCTAACAGAATAATGATGTTGACACTTAGTGGGCTGAAGCACAAAGGGCATCATTGATTCAACCAATTCAAAAATCTAGCTCATGTAAAAAAAATCATTTATTAGAAATGCACTCTTTCGAGCTGGGCATGGTGGTGCATGCCTTTAATCCTTGCACTCAGGAGGCAGAGGCAGGCAGATTACTGAGTTTGAGGCCAGCCTGGTCTACATTGTGAGTTCCAGGACAGCCAGAGAAACCATGACTTAAAAAAAAAAAAAAAAAAAAAAAAAAAAAAAGAAAAAGAAAAAGAAATGTGCTTTTTCTATGGGTCCTCTTGGTCACCTGATCCAAAGATTACATGACAATAGAAGGACTAAATGTAGTGAGAGAGCATCAACTAGTTGTTGAGAGCTACTAGCCTTTGAAGCTCTTCTCAGGCTAGATGTAAATTATATACAATGAAGACAGAACATTAAAGACAGAAATTCCGTAACATCAGTTGAGCTGATTAGAAGCAAATTACTGATGCTCCATCTGCTAGTATGGCAATATTTTTTTTAATTGCCTGACCGAAAAGCATTATTTCACAAAGAATCCATGTTCAGTGATCCTATGGGATGTACTTTACAGATGGAAAGGAAAGAGATAGCTAATATATGTAATCATTTTATGAGAGTTTAATGTCAACATTAGGAAAACTGGCCATTTATAAATAAAAGCAGAAAGAAAGTATGTTTTCAACATCATGCAAATGTAAGTTTTGTTATTTGGCTGCCAAATCGAAAGTTGGGATTTGGATGCCCAGATTTTAATACATACCTATACACACATATACACACATACAGATATATGTAAATATATAGGAAAGAATAACTATTTATGTCATTATAAAATATCTTACTTATGTGCAAATACTATGAGCATTATGTAACCATAAGCTGTCCAGGAAAAGAAAAGCATGGAATGTGGAGTGTTCTATACCTTCATAAGCTCTTCAATATATCTTAGTTAATCTGAAAGCACCCTTGGTTTACATAAATTATTTCATGATCTTGGGGTTTTTTTTATAGTTTTTGTCTGTTATAGATTTACCAAGGGGAAAAAAGGACACACAAGTCCTGCGCATACATTGTTATTTTACTCTTTTTACCATGATATTACTTTGAAAATAATCCCCATTGTTGAGAAGATAACCTGCTAATATAATATTAATCAAAATATCATATATATAATGTTTATTATTTCAGATTATCTGAGTGAGAATTAATAATTCCAGATGAATTTGTAATTATTCTGAAGGTTAATAGAGAATATACATTAGATAGTTTTGCAAAAAAATAAGAATAAATAGATAAAAAATATTCTGAAAACTATATGTCTTACTTATTGGCTCAAAAATATCATTGATTGGCTCACTAAAGTCATGGAATTGAATTCTCTTTTCTAGTAAATCATGGTCTCATGTTTATAAGTTATGCCTTCATATTGGGTCCTGATTATGCTTTTCATTGAATTTATGCTAATACCCAGGCCTGCAAGAGAAGCCTCCAACTTCCAAATCAAAATGAGCATAGCTAAGAAAGGAGAGAAGGAGCAAACATGGTAGTCTTAAAATTTATTGTTAAAACTAGTACATAGTTTTCTGCCCATATCATACTGATTCAAGATGAATAGGCAAGCTGGCACCAGTGTAAACAGCTTGCATAATCATTGAAGAGAAAATTAATAACAGCACTTCTGGTAGCCAGAATGTGTTATTCACAAACTGAATACAAATAACATTCAAATAAGTCCATGATTCATGCTTATTTGGAACAGGACAAGAACAAATAATCCCTTTGATCTCATCAATAGGTTTCACATAACTTGATTCCTGCTCTTTCAACAAGGACAATTTTCTCACTCATTTAATGTCCCTTCTAGTTAAAATACAAAATGTACACAATTGCTAAATTTCCTCAGCACCAAGGAAGAATCAAAATAGAAGCCCTTGCGTCCTACATATTTCTCAGGAACAATGTACATAGGTCTTATTCTACCATATACTTGCTTCTACTTACTCAAATGTCCTGATATTACCACAATGTGAGATATAATTTCTTTCCCCTAGAAAATCAGTATGGCCTAACTTGTTGTATTACAAGTATGTCCCAAGTAGTCTTTGACAAATGGTAAACAATGAGTCAAGTCAAAGTGTATCAATCGCAGCTACCATACTTAAAATTAATTTTAAATTGTATTGCCATGTGTAATATTCCTAGTGTCTGTGCTATTTATACATTGATGCATGACTAATGGAAAGTATTCAGAGATTATTCTTTCTTCATATTTAATATATTTAATATAAGTATTTTGTAGCATATTTTTGTTAATTCCAAATTATATTTCTTCATTAAGACACAATTATCTTCCTCAAATTTGAAGGAAATATAGAGTACATATTTACTGGGTTCTTTAATGGTACACATAAGTTATTTCAAACAAATTTATTTGAACTAAACTTTCGGAGTGCTCAATTTAGGAACTCATTTCATAAAAGTTTGCCATAATACTAGTACATATCACATTTCCAAACTAATATGTTAAAAACTAACCTCCTCAGAGCTCATATGAATGGGATTAGTCTCTTTATAGTACAGGCTTTAAAAAGCTTATTCACACCATTTGACATGGGAAGACACATTAGAAGGCAGGAGCTAAGGATTGAATGAAAGTTTAGAGACATGAAGAGTGCAAAACAACTGAAATACTGCACTACAGACAAAAGGACTATGGAAAAACAAAATGGTGGCAGATCACTTAACCACTCTTTTGAAAGTTCTAATATGACCATGTACACAGTGCAGATGTAATGGTTACTGCTTTGGAAAATGTGAAAATATGTTACAAAATGAGGGCCTTATCCCCTCTTAGATGTGAAATCTGTAATCCCACAGCCCTGACAAGAACAAATAAATATTTTTCCAGCTCATATAAAAAAAAATCCTGAATCAAACAATAGCAGAGAAATAATTCTGTCCCCATATCTTTGTTGTCCTTCAGTGCTGCTACAGTGATATTCATCCAATCCCACAGCATCTCTTCCTATAAAAGAAAATAAACTTGACCAACTTGTGTTGAAACAGACAAGAAAGTAGCAGAGAAGATATGAGTAATCTATGTGATCCTACAGCAGAAAACTAAATGCTCTCAGACAGGACCAAACTGCCTCTGATGATGCTTCAATTAAACAACTATAATAGCAAAAAAGTAAAATAAACACAAATCAATTGTGTTTTGAAAAGACATATATAAAGTGAAATTTGCTTCCTTGTGGAAATTATATTCCTTGAAAGTGAGCTGAAGAATGAAGAGGCTGAGTAACAACACAAAAGTAGCCGATGTTCATTTGACGAGTTGCAGATGGGTTAAGGAAAAGTCTAGGCCTAAGACAAATAGGGTTAGTTCCAACTGACCACATGTCCAGTCCACATTGAGTAATCTCCCATGAATGTTTATGTAACTCTTGGGTGGGTAACAATATAGTTAAACCAGAACTCTGTAAAAATAACAAGGATAAACTACAAGAAACTTAATTGCTCTACAACTTTGACAAGTACCTCCCTGTTCACATTGGACAAATACTTCAAAACAAACCGATTTATTTATTCTAAGTGATAAATTTAATAAGGTCAACATGAGATAAAGGTAGATAATCTTGCTTTAATTAAAAAGTGTTACCTATTAAATTAGAAGAATGGAATGCATGCATTAAGTCAAAGGAGGAATAATAAATACTGATCATCATGATGAAAGAAATAACGGAGAAAAATGTTTTAAGAGAAAAAAACAAAAGATTTGACAAACTACTCGTCATTGCATAAACAGGTTTCAGATGAAGGAAGAGTTTAAATAAACTACATGAATCCTCAAATTTCTATCAATCAAAATGATAACATAATCAAAAGTTTAGTGAAGATAGTAAGCAAAGAGATATATATTAAATTTAACATCATTTAAAGAATATAATCTGATGGAATAGGATTCATTTCAAAGGGCTACTTGATAAAAACATTTTCATAAATAAAAATTCCAATTTAAAATGTAGCAATGAAGTGTAGGCTTAATTGAAGTACAGGCTTAAGAAAGTGGCAGTCATAAATTGAATAAAGTATTAGAGCCATGCACAGTGGCACACATTTGTGATGAGAAATATTGGGAGGTCTTGGAGGCAGGAAGATTGAAATGTCAAGGTCTTTTATTAGCTAGATAGTAAGTTAAAAGTGATTCAGAGATTAGTGAGACCTCATCTCAAAAACAAAACAAAATGAATTACAGAACTTGAAAACTCACTTCTAAAACAATGTTATGCTACATTTTAGGGACCATGCTAGACATAAATTGAGAAATTGCAGATTGTGTCACTGGAACAAGTAGATCATGATAAGTCAATGTGGGGCTTAATATTAAAAGAGAAGCAGAGACCTCTGAACAGAATCTATTGGCTTTCTCTCCTAGTTATATGATTTGTAATACTTCCACAGACATTGGAAACCAAAGTTTGTTATACATATGAATGTGCTTCATTAAACGTTCATGATAAAGTGCACAGTTGAGAATACTGACTCCAACCTACTTATATATCTATTTTAAAGGTCTGGATTCCATAATGGCCAAGAATTTATTCTGACGTTTCTGCTTGTCTGCTAGTGTGATATTTTCAGACTCCTTTCTATAGTTAGTTGAGTCCTCTGCTCGGCTATTCTTGAATTTTATGACTCTTAGAAAGTAAAGAAATTGGCACTGTCCTTGGGAAACCTGGTTGAATTTTTTTTTTATCTTACTTCCAATGTTGTTGCTGTGCTTACAGCAAAGTGAGAAAACACTTTGTTTCAGCTGAGTTAATACCAATGAAGCTATGGAACCAAATTGAAAATGGTTGTCTTGGTAGTAATTGTTAGCTTTCATGGGATTTTAGATTTGGTCAAACAAGTGGTAAAGTTAATAAATATTCAATAAATAAAAATGACACTAATTAATGAAAATTATTTCACCATACCCATTAAAACACAAAATAATAAAGGAAACTATTACAACCATGCCTAAAGCTAAACTATGTCAATGCAGCAGGCAAGATAAAGCAGATAATTCTAGGTAGAGTTAGGGAAAAATAGAATCTTGAATACTGAGTAGCCTGGAGAACATAACAGTGGTCTGGGAACACAACAACTAGCAAAGGGTTGAACTTCCCTTACAGCTTCAATTGTATACATCTAACAAAAATTTCTGCCTGACAGCATTTGAAATTGTTTCTGCATAGAATGTCATGTTAGGGAGGGAGAATAGATTTTAAACATTGGGACCCTTTCCTCTTACTGATTTGTCTCATCTAGCTTTAATAGGAGAGGAGGTGCTTAGTCTTACACTCATTTGATTTGACATGTCTCATTGATTCCTCAGTTCAGGAAGTCTTCTCTTTGCTGAAGCAAAAGTGTGTAGTAGAGGATGGGACAGGGCAGGAAGAAAGGGGTTGGTGGAGATAGGCTGAGAAAAAGGAGGGAGGAGAAACTGTAGTCAGGATGTAAATACACACACACACACACACACACACACACACACACACACACACACATACAAACAAACAAACAAACATCATTTTCATTCACAAGCATGCTGGGCATCAATCACAGATGTTAGAGGTAAACTTTGTATGTACTAAGAAACGGATGTTTACCAGTCTTCTAGTTTGGTCCAGTTTACTGTTTCTTTCTTTTTTTAAATTATTTTATTAGATATTTTCTTCATTTACATTTCAAATGCTATCCCGAATGATCCCTATACCCCTCCACCCTGCTCCCCTGCCCACTCATTCCTACTTCTTGGCCCTGGCATTCCCCTGTATGGGGCATATAAAATTTGCAAGTTGCTCTTCCCAACGATGGCTGACTAGGCCATCTTCTGCTATATATGCAGCTAGAGGTACGAGTTTACTGTTTCTTGAGCTTTCTTCGTACATCTTATTTAGTGTGACTTATTTTTGTGTCTTTTATAAATTCTAATGTTTCAAGGCAAAGTTCACTATTTTACTTATCAGGAACTGTTAGGTTATTTGGCGAATTACCCACTTTCACTCTGCATTTAGTCTTGCTCATCATTTATTTTAATGCAGTGTCAAGAATTACAGTTCTAGTAACACTGTAGTTTTCTTCAATATGTTTTGCAAGCTGCATAGTTTATTATTAATTTTTGAACTGTCATTCTGTAAATTGAGTTGTCTTCAAATTATTTTTATGCATATCTTGTCAATCTCCTGAACCTTGCTTGATGTTTAAGGATCACTCTATTGAATCAATTGTCAGAGTAATATATTGTTTGTGAATTTTTATTTTTGGCATCAATAAAACTTTCAAAACACATTCAACACACTCAGACGGTAAAGTGTAAAATGACTTATGGGACAATAACTTGATAAGTTATCCAAAGAATAGTGCCACGATTTTTATTCTGAATATGTGTGATATTATTTGAAGATATTTCAGATCCTCCTCAAATGTATGTTACAGTTTATGCTGGTAAAATGATGTGAACTTCCAAGTCACTTCATTTCAATGACCACATTTCACTGACAGTAGGATAATTTTCCCTTCAGGCATTGACATCTTACCACAATTGCCACCTTTCAGCATTTTCAATTATCACTTTACTGATTGACACCTTTGAACATTTGTCAACATGTTCAGTTTATTTTTTTTTTCTGGATGACATAAGCACATTTTTAAGCAGTCAAGCAAGTCAAAAAGGTGGACTGTTCAGAGACATCATTCTGGCAGCCAACGATGAGACAAGATGGCCAGAAAAGAAAAAAGCAATGTGCTGAGATCTTATATTTAGCAATTGCATGTTAGAGACCAGCCGGTGAGAAATCCATAATAGTTTTAGCAAAGGAGTTGTCAAATGAAAGACAAATGATACTGCAGGGTATGTGACTGACCATGTGTACAAATCAGATAAATATATAAATGTGTGTGTATTCAGATATGTAATATGTTGTATTGTTTCTATATGGGGGGTTCAGATATTTTGTGTGGATATGTATGTTGTATTGCTGTTTTGGGGTGCATGTGTGTGTGTGCAGGGGTAAAATTAAGAGAGCTTTGGCATTGTGAGGCATTTGACCCATGACTTTGTTTATACTAAATTCTGATAGACTTTTTAATAATGACTTGGGCTCCAACTAATTTAGTTCAGAGAAAAATCAGAGCCATTCCTCGGGCAACCTATTGTTTTCTTGAATCCAGGTAGAACTAGTAATGGACAATTCACTCAGAGTCTATATGGTGTGGTTATCACTGCTATATTATCAACACAACTGAGCTGCTATAAAATAACAAAGACTAATCTTCTGATAAGCTTTACACATCTATATACTATGTAATATGTGTGAACACAGTGTTTTGTAACATTCACACAAAATACAGAAATAAAATTTCATAAAATCTATAGAGTTAAATTCTTTACATATAATTATAAGTATAAACACACACACACACACACACACACACACACACACACACACAAAGCAAAACAAAAACGCTGTCCCCAAACATTAAATTTTAGGTGAAAAGCTCTGATAGATAGTGAAATATGAATGGATAATTTGAAAAAAGAAATATGGGCCAACATATATAGAGAAATGTATCTACCATTCTATGTACTAACTTTTATATAACAATGTAATGTTTAATTCGCAGGTAAAGTTGATACAAAGTGAATATCTCTGCATTTCTATTGCTAAATAAAGTTTTATATCTCTAGCTATAAGCTTTTGAGATGGTATTTCAAAATCATAATTATTTTATTCCTGTTATAAACTATTTTGAAACCAAGATATCATACTTTGTCACTGGAGAAAAGTTGGATATTTTTCAGGTATGAAGCTTAAATGTATTTGAATACTAGTTAATAACATGTAGACATCTGGGTAATGTGATAAACAAAAAAGAATCTTCCCAGTAGAGAAAGTCGTTTGCTTAGATATATTAAAGTGTTTGAATCACTGAATTTGTGATTTGTAGAAATTCAATATTAAAACCTATATGGCAGGAAAAATTAATTACCTTAGTACAATCACCAAAGGGGAATTCCCTTTGTTATGATAAGTTGTTTTAGTTTGAATTATTTTTGAATTAACCCAATTACACATCACCATTCAAGTGTGATATTAAATTGAGTAAGTTAAGTGGTATGAAAATACTTTTATAAGAATAGTTTGGTAACAATAAAAGATGTAAAAATGTTCTTTTTAGAAAATGTTAATTACATATTAAATTATTTATCATATATCTATTAAATCAATATTAAAATAGATGTTCCTTGATTGATTATTAATAGAGTTTATCAATCATTGAGAATATTATGACAGTAAACAAACTATAGTTCATTGAAAATTCCTGGACAAAAAATTTACTTGATTTGAAAGATGCTTTCCAAAGGACAGTAATGCTTTATAAATGTTAAATTTTGTAATATAATCTAGAACAAAAGCTTGTAATATATTGCTAACATGTGTTTTCTTCTGAATGTTACTGCACATATAAACCAGTATTCCTGTTGTCTGTATGTCTGCTGTGTATGTTTGTGTGTGCAGTTGTATCCTAATGAAGTAAAAAGGGATAAAAAATAACAAAATTTTAAATAGATTTTGCTGTCTCTCCATATATGACATTCTTTATCCAGATGTGATGCTAAAAAATCCTTCATGAGAAGCCATTAGGCTACTTCCATCATGCTATTTGACTTGCTTGATCCCATGCCCAGGTCAACATCCTTCCTTATAAATCATGGCTGTTAATATGTTATATTATATGCACTGAAACAAGCCATTATAAGGAATTAATGAGTTCCCTTTGGTCATTTATTCATAAAATGCAGACAAAAGTCTGCAGTCATAAACAGTGAGGACTTTGGAATAGATAAACACCCAAACAGTTACACAAAGGTTTTTTTTTGTGATCAGTCCCTAGTCTCTATATGCTTTATTTTTTGTGCGAATTCTTATATGTACTTACTGTTTGATTAAAAAAAAAATCTTTTAAAATTTTATCACAGACCATTCCTTCCTTGCTCTCAAATTACATTCATTTCACTTCTAGAGAGTAGGTTATTTATGACCTCCCTGTTGTACAGTAAGACTTTACTCAGAAAGCCATTGTAGAACTTTTGGAGATCTAGTGCATTATTTGCTTGTAAGTATGTCACAGAATATCTTTGATTTTGTGATTGTATGGCAAAATAACTGACATAACAAAGGGAGAAAGAAATGATTTTTGCCAAGGTTTCAGAACCTCAGGTCAGAATGCTATTAGGACATTGTTGAACAATGCACACAACACACAGGAAGTTCATAAGAGCTGCTAAAGTTTCAGAGACAAGATTTAGACTTTCATGAAACATTCCATAGTGACTATTTTACCTAAATTTACAGTCATAATACTTTCTTACCCAATATGTAAATTTTCAATGTCAGGTAATTTAATATTAGGTCAGAGCCCTCATATTGTATGTCTCTGGGATCCTGTGTGTGCAGTTGAAGTCCTAATGTCAACCATAGGTGTCAGTGTAACTCCTTATGAGTATACCACATTTAATTAATTAATTAATTAATTTTATGTTCAGGAAGTGTCTCTCACTGTTCTAAGGATGAATCCTAGAAATATTCTAATTTCTGTAAACTCAGCACTGCGATTTCAAGGGTACATGGACACACTTGTAATTATGGTAATCACAGCCTGGTTCTCATGCCAAAGAGTTTGCTCCTGAGAGGCTCTGCCAGAGCAAGACAAATACAGATGAAGGTGCTCTCAGCCAAACATTGGACTGAGCTCTGAGACCCCAATGGAGGAGTTTCAAAAGGACTGAAGGAGCTGAAGGGGTTTGCAACCCCATAGGAAGAGCAACAATATCAACCAACCAGATCCCCCAAAGCTCCCAGGAACTAAATCACCAACCAAAAAGTACACATGGAGCGACTCATGACTTCAGCCACATATGTAGAAGAGGATGGCCTTGTCTGGCATCAGTGAGAGTAGAGGCCCTTGGTCCTGTGAAGGCTCGATGCCCCAGTGTAGGGGAATGCCAGGACAGAGAGGTAGGAATCAGTGGGTGTGGGGGGGAGCACCCTCATAGAAGCAGAGGGAGAGGGGATATGATAGGAGGTTTCTGGTGGGGAAACTGGGAAAGGGGATAACACATGAAATTTAAATAAAGAAAAAATATCCAATAAAAGAAAAGAAAAATTAAAGACAATAAATAAATAAAATATGAAAATTATCTCAGGAATAATTCATTAAAACATTTGAAGCCATGTTAAAATTTCTGAATCTAATATGAATCTGTTGATGATCTGGCTTTAATTTGTTTGTGTATTCTCGACATTTTTTACTGAATTACATATAAATCCACTTGAATGATAAAATATGTACATAGAACAAGTAAATGAAAAAGCAGATTAGAAAACAAAACTATATTCATAGAATAATATGCTAAAATCCTTCATTTAAAATAAAATTACAGATTGTGAAAAAAATACATAAGAAAATGAGCAATCATTAATAATAGTTTAATATCAATTTTCTAGTCATTCTATATTCTTTAATTATTCAGAATTCTAATCTCTATCCAGGATACTTTGCTTCCACTATTTTCAATATATATTCATATGTGTACATATAGATATAGGTATATGCGTATGTCCAATATAATTTATACATATATATGTATATATATATTATACTTTATACATTGTTTATCTAAATACACAATATATATAATGTTTTTTATGTTTTTAAATAAGGACATTTTATCATTTAAATATTGCATAGTCACTATTGCTCTGTAGTAAAGGTCAAGAATGGTGATTCCCCAACAATTCTTTTATTGTTAAGAATTGTGTGCACTTTACATGCCCCAGTACAGGAGAATGCCAGGGATAAAAAGTGGGAGTGGGTGGGTAGGGGAGCAGGGGCAGGGAAACGGTATAGGGAACTTTCGGGATAGCATTTGAAATGTAAATAAAGAAAATATCTAATAAAAAAGTAAAAAAAATAAATAAAAATAAAAAGAATTGTGTACACTATTCTGGTTTTTTTTTGTTTTTGTTTTTGTTTTTGTTTTGCCTTTCCAGATGAATTTGAGAATTGCTCTTTGAGGAGTTATCTTGAGATTTTAATGGAGTCTACACTGAATCTGTAGATTGCCTTTGGTAGGATAACCATTTTCACTATGTTAACTCTGCCAATCAATCCTTGAGCATGGGATATCTCTCCATTTTCTGAGATCTTCTTCTATTTCTTTTTTTGGGAGATTTGAAGTTATTGTTGTACATATCTTTTACTTTGTTTGGTTAGAGTTACCCCATGATGTTTTGTATTATTTGGGGCTTTTGTGAAGGGAGTTGTTTCCATAATTTCTTTTCCAGCATGTTTATCATTTGTATAAAGTAAGGCTACTGATATATTTGAGTTAATTTTATATTCGACCACTTGGCTGAAGTTGTTTAGCAGCTAGAGAAGTTCTCTGGTAGAATTTTTGGGGTCGTTTATGTATACTATCATATCATCTGTAATAGTGATACCACAGTGATAAAAACTGCATGGCATTGGTACAGAGACAGACATGTGGATTAATGGAATAGAAGTGAAAACCCAGAAATAAAACCACACTCTTATGGGCACTTGATCTTTGACAAAAAGCAAAACATATACAATGGGAAAAAGAAAGCATCTTCAACAAATAGTGCTGTCTGTTGGTATGTAGAAAAATGAAAATAGACTCATATTTGTCACCTTGTACAAATCTCAAGTCCAAGTGGATCAAGGACCTCAATATAAAACCAGATACACTGAATATAAAAGCAGAGAAAGTGGGAAAGAGCCTTGAACTCATTGGCACAGGGGGAAATTTTGTAAACAGAACTCCAATGGCACATGCTCTAAGATCAAGAATTGATAAATGGGACCTCATGAAATTGGAAAGCTTCTGTAAGGCAAAGAACATAGCCAATAAAACAAATTGTAACCTACAGATTGGGAAAAAATCTTCACTAACCCCACATCCAATAGAAGGCTAATATCCAGAATATATAAAGGACTCAAGAAGCTAAAAACCAAAAGAATCAAACAATCCAATCAAAAAATGGGGTATAGAACTAAATTGAGAATTTACAACAAAGGAATCTCTAATGGCTGAGAAAGACCTAAAGAAATGGTCAAAGTCCTTAGTGATCAGACAAATGCAAATCAAAACGACCCTGAGATTCCACATTACACCAATCAGAATGACTAAGATCACAACCTCGTGTGACAACACATGGTGGTGAGGATGTGGAGAAAGAAGGATACTCTTCTATTGCTCTTCGGATTGCAAACTGTTACAATCACTCTGGAAATCAATCTGGAGGTTTTTCTGAAAATTGGAAATAGATGTACCTGAAGACCCAGCAACACCACTCTTGGATATATTCCCAAAAGATGCCCTACCATGTCACAGAGGATCCTGTTCCACTATGTTCATAGCAGACTTGTTTGTGGTAGCAAGAAGCTGGAAATAACCCAGATGTCCCATGACAGAAGAATGGCTACAGAAAATGTGGTACATTACACAATGGAATACTACACAGCTATTAAGCACAAGAACATCCTGAGTTTTGCAGGAAAATGGATGGAACTGGAAAATATCATCCTGAGTGAGGTAACTCAGGCCCAAAATGTCCTGCATGGTATGTTCTCACTAATAAGTGGGTATTAGCCAAAAAAAAAAAAAAAAAAAAAAAAAAGTACTGAGTACCCAAGATACAGTCCACAGAACTCAAGATGAAGGGCCCATGTGATGATGCCCAAAATGCACAAAAATGAGACCTATCATGACTGTCCTCCGAGAGACTCAACAAGCAGCTGAAAGAGTCAGAAATATTTACACACAATCAATGGACAGAAGCTGCTGACCCCTGTGGTTAAATTAGGAAAAAGCTGGAAGAACCTGAGGAGGAGGGCAACCCTGTATGTAGGAGGGCCAGCAAACAGTCTCAATTAACCTGGACCCCAGAGATCTCTTAAACACTGGACCACGTAAAAGGCATCATACACCAACTGATATGAGGCCCCCAACACACATAATGCAGACTGCCAGGTCTGCTTTTAGTCAGAGAAGATGCACCTAACCCTCAAGAGATCGGAAGTCCCAGGGATGGGGTTGGGGGTGGAGATGGGGACATCCTCATGGAGACAGGAGGGTTGGGAGGAGGTATGGGATGTAGAAGAGTCAGAGGATGGATCCAGAGAGGAATAAAATCTGGAGTTTAAAATAAATAAATAAAATATTATAAATAAATACTGCATATTCTATTTAAAAGGAACCCCCTTTTTCCCTATGGATAACAAATGCTAGTAGATGTACTCTCTCAGTATGTAGTCTTTAAAATGTCAATTGCCACATTGTAATTGTGCACTTTTGGGGTACAGAAGGAAGTTGTTATTTATTAATATCTTTAAAACATTTAATCATGTTAATTTCACTATTACAGTTACTCTTAATTACTTCTTTTTAGTGATCAGAAGCCTTTGGTTTGACACAATGGTACTTAATTTTTCCTGCAGTTTTTATACATGATCAGAAATAGTAGCATTAAAATAAAGACAAAAAGCTGATTGTTCACACTAAAGTTGTGTAAATTTTTCTCCAAATTTTTTTCATTCTATGATTTTATTCATGAGAAACAAGCAAAATTAGGTGCTTAATAATTATTAAATTGTACAATACTTATCCACTTCCATTAATATGATTTTCTTTTTGTTTTTTTAATTTATTGGAAATAGATTTTCCATATATTATTGTTATTACAATTTTTCCTCTCTCAAATCCCCCCATTCACTTTCACATCTCTTCATATCCATATAATTTCTGTCCCTTAGAAACCACACTGGGATCTAAGAAACAACAATACATTTTTATATATAGTAAGATGAAACAAAAACAAACAAGTTGAAATTGGATAAAGCAAATAAACATAATGATAGCCCCCCAAAAAGCATCATAAATACATGTAGATTCAGCAATACACATATTATTAGCACACAAGATTTCCTTCCATAAAAGCAATAGCATGCACAGGACCCGAACCTGAACATGTCTACATCAGATCAATTCCTAGAGATGAAAGAATCAAACATGCATTCCCATTCCTTACTCAAAATCAATCTTCTAAAATTTCTTCTAGTCGTTTTACAATTTTAAGTTTTACACTTTAATACTTAATTTATTTTGTATTGGATTTTACAAATGATTTATAATAACTATCTAATTTCACTATGTGAAAGATAGATACCAAGTTTCATTAAAAATTTTGTCCTTGTAACAAGTGTTCTTGGAAACTTTAAGGATAACAGAATTACCTTTATATGTATGAGATCGTGTCTGGGTTTACCATTCTGTCCCATTGACTGACTGGTTTTATAAAATTACCAAGCTTTTTTGAAGACTATTTATGTGTAGCATAGTATGGCATTATATAAAATCAAATATAATAAATCTATTATATTTATATGATAATTGCTCCAAGCTCTGCTTTTGGCTAATGCTTTTCATACCAGCTTAGTGAAATTGTATTCATTTGTAAAAAATTCACTGTATATGTGTTTTGTGTATATTAGTTCATTTAGCATTGAGTACTTTAAGATAATATTAATATTCCCTATTTCATAGGCAAAAATATATATCAGAATATTTCAGAGATGAGCACTCCTAGATCAGGACAATGTCCTCACTGACTATGTAGCTAAAAGCGTAGTATAATTTTCAGTGTTCATTTGTTGATAAGTGATATGCATGCACAATACTTTCTAAAATATTATCTCAAGCTAATATTTTCATTGTTAACTGAAGATGTGAATTAAAAATTACCTTTGTGCAACAATTTATCTATTTGCAGAAGCCCCCTATTCAAGTAGCTAATATTACAGTAACAAACAAAAATGATAAAACATTAGTTTCCATTTTAAACATAAGTTTCCATATGTACTGTAATGTAAGATATATGATTAATAGTAAATAAAAAGGCTACTGGTTTCTTGACCTGATTTTTGTATTTTGCCACTGGTGTAAGTCTTTCATATTCCTGAGTAGAGTTTTTTGAATATATATATATATATATATATATATATATATATATATATATATATATATATATATATCCATCATTTTTCAAATAGGGATGGCATTATTTTTTTCTGTTGTACTTGAATCATTTTCATTTTTTTCTCTTTTCTTAACATTCTATCTGGCTCTTAAACACTGTATTAAAAATTATTGGAGGTGGGACAGCCCTTCCTCTTTTCTAATTTTAGTGGTATTTCTTTGAGCTTTTGACCTTTTAGAGAATGTCTGCTATGGGTTTGTCAGATGCTGTCTTTATAGAAAGGTTTGTATTCTTGCTGTCTCCAGAACTTATATCACTAAGGCATGTTGGATTTTGTGTGAAAGGCTCTCTTTGCACCTATTGAAATGACCATGCTTTTTTTGTCCATAAGTCCATTTATATGATTTGTCACATCATTGACTCACATATTTTGAACCATTAATGATTCTCTAGAATAAAGTTCATTTGATTATGGCGGATGATTTGTTTGATATATGTCTGTGTTTGGTTTGCTAGTATTTTATTGAGTGTTTTTGTATATATGTTTTTGGGAATAATGGCCTATAGTGCATTGAGTGTTTTATTTTGTTTCTTGTTCAAAGGAACAGAGAGCTATATTAAAATTGCAACATTGGTTCAGCTCATAGCTCTCTTCCTAACCTCTTCTCTGCTTACTTCCCAGGAAATATCTTTCTCCTTTTACAGTATTTGATAGGTACAAATCTGAAGAAATATCAAGGACTTTTGCTAGAATTTTTATATATGCAATAGGATACTACAAAAGAACCTGTATTGAATTAAAATTATGCAATTAGTTTTATCATGGGAAAGTTTCATCTCATCTTCTATGAATATTACAATAAAAGTGAATAAATTTACCTCTCTTTTTCTAGTGTTCCCACAGTCTTATCTCTAGCTTGAAAAAAATATTTAGAGTATTTTAATATATTCCTTTAAGATTATTTTATTTGTTTTGTTCAGTTTAAAGATAAATGAGTAGGATCTTGTTTTCCTCCGTCAAACTGAAGAATGTTATAAAGTAATTACAGAGCTGACTTTTCTATTGGCTTAATTATACCATTAAGGATATATACTTTAGTTAACATGAATACATGAAAAAATGTTTTTATTTAAGAATTATGTGATTATTATAAGTTTTTATTAACTTACTAACTAAAAAAAAGTTCAGGAAAATAGATTTATTAAGTTTTGAGAAATCTAAACAGTAATTGTATAGAAGTGGTATAATTGGTTCATTGTGAGGAACATGCTTAGGAAATCACATGTATTTCTTTTCTCTTCTTTAATATAACATACATATGTGACCTTGTGTATGTGTGTGGCTCATCAAACAGCTTCCCAGATTACGGAAGTAACACAAATATCTATGTCATTCAATGTGACAACTTTAAGAAAGCCAGATATCATTTCATTTCTTTCTTTCTTTTATTTTTTAATTTATTTATATTTCAAGTGTTATCCCCTTACCCGGGTTTCTTCCTGTCCTTGAATCTCCCTGTCTCATTCCCCATCCCTCTGCCTCTGTGAGGGTGCTCCTCCACCTACCCACTCACTCTCACCTCCCTGCACTTGATTCTTTTCATGCTGTTCTCTGATTTGGTCCAAGTCTGGATTTCTCTTTGGATTACCCTAGTTGCCATTGGAGACTGAGTAAGTTGAATTTATGAAAATTATTTTCTGGGAGAAAATATGTAAATCCTGGAGCAATAACTCACCTGAAAAGAATGGGTGTTCAGAATATATATGGAATTGAATTTTGAAAGTTGGAAAATGGACACATTCCTGTCAAGAAGGGACAATGGAGAAAAGCAGTGCTCTGGAAAATCATTCCAGCATTTCCCTAGATCTTTCTCGTAGAATCTCTAGAAAACCTATATTTAACATAGATATTTATGTTTGATTTCTTATATGCCATAGTCCTGTTTAGATTCTTCTCTGCTTCATCTAGACAACTTTAAAGACATGTAATGAATATGATTACATTTTAAATAAATTCCCATACAAAGTGAAGACACAGCAGGAAAACAGTCTTCTATCACGTCAGGTACCCAGTGGTTTGCACTATTTCTGGAAAGCAGCTATGGCATTAGTACACTGTCTCTGTGACTTCTAGTAGATGCTCAGTGTCTGCAGCTGGGACTATGGGCACTCTCTCTATGACTCCCATACCACATTACAAAATAAAGTGAGAAGTAAAACATGAGATAGAATATAGTACATGCAAGTCAGTATTGTGAGATATCATCTATTCATACAAATTTTCCTTTAAGTAACATGATAGGGGTTTGGTGCTTTTTTGTAAGAATAAGAAAAATTGATCATTTATAAATGACATAATTCATATTCATCAAAATTAATCTATTATCAGCAGACTTAAATGCATGATTATAGAAGTTAATATGTATATACAAAATTATACAAGAAAATGCAAAAACGTGATGATGAAAATTCTTACAAAAGTGGGTATAAATGACTACCTGGATTTAATAAATAACAATGATAAAATCAAATGACTTGTTTCTTAGTGGCAGAAGACTGAATGCCTTCCCCTGGGAACAGGGGCAAATTAAGGTTGTCTACTTGTGATATTTATGAAATGAAAGTTTAATTTTATTTAATGAATAAAGCTCATAAGAATGAATACTGTGAGATGCAATAATGATTTGTCAGTCAACATATATAGCCTTTGGTGAAATTGTGACACAATTCTAAGAGGAAAATAAAAAGCATAACAACTTTCTTATAAGATTTGAGGTCCACATCATAGGAATTCATGTGTGATTTTGAGAACCTTGTCCAAACCAGGGGTTATAGAGAGCTAATACACTTAGAGCAAACTTTCTAGTACTTTCCTGAATAATGAGATTGTTGTTAACTGACATCTCAATAATCATACGTATCCCCATAGGCATGTACTGGACATAGGCTTCATCAGAGATGCTGCATATTGAAATGAGTGGTAGTTGAATCACATTCTTCTAACTAGCCAAGTTCTCAAAATAGGATAGTTAAGTGGTTTGTTCAAACTAGAACTATAGCACTCCTTCCAAGGCTCAGAAAATGGTAGAAGAGGGGCTGTAAATGATGTAAGAGCCAGAAAATGCTGAACTGTGTAGCAAAAATATACCTCTTTTGGACATGACTTAATTTTTACATTTATGAAATAATAACAGCTCTGTTTATTTGCACAAGATCAGCACAAAATCCAACCACTTAGAATTTCACTATGTCTGAGAGAGGGACCCATGAAGGCCTACACCTTGATACAGAACTTTTTGGCAATTAAAAGTTGCTCCAGAAATAGTGCTCTTTTCTTCAGTGGTTTAGGTACATATAAATTGCCTATTACCTTGCTAAATTACTTCCAATCCAAATAAGTAACTATAATTAGACTCTGTTGGCTATACATAAATAAAAAGGATGGACTCAGTGGGCTTGATGGCTTCCAATGAGAAAAAGGAGGTGGATGAGAGACAGGCTGATTAATAAGTGTTGAAAAAAAAGCTAAGATTCATTATATAATTAAATACATGAAACTATCATAGTAAGTTAGGTTGTAAAAACATGAAATACAATACAAGTAAAGGTGAATAAGAAATATATTGTTGCATTATATGTAGCAAAACAGTATAACATACCATGTTACTGCTGAAGAACAAGGAATCCTACTGAAAACTGATAAGAGATGAGCAGTTGATTTTCATAGCAGGATGTTTAAAGAATGCAAATAATGAGAAACCACACTTAATTCATAGCAAAAACTGTATATGCAATAGCCTTTTTGTCTCTTAGAGTGTCAGAAATTCAGTAAGGTGGATATACATGGTGTTTTGTACATAGATTGTAGAATAATGCTCGGGTATACTCTCTAAAGTCATATAGAAAGGAACTGTTTCAGAAAAGTAATTTGATAAAATATAATGTCCAAATGGTTCCATTAATCATGATACTAGTAAGCCATATTTCTAAATGGTGGAGAGAAGGCACACCTTGTACTTGTAGTCATTTCTACTCCTAGTGAATAGATTCTGTTCCCTTGACTATTTCCAGCTACTAGTGAGGCATCATAGAATGACAGAGCTAGAAATGAATGTTGTAAAGCTTAGTTTAATTGCCAACTAGATACAGCCTAAAATCATCTGAGGGGAGAGCCACAGAGTGAGGGACTGGCTGAATCAGGTTGGTCTGTGGTAATGTCTATAAGAATTGTCTTGCTGTATTAATTTATCTGTGATGTTCCATCTTTGAAGTGGGTGGCCCAGTTTCCTGGATCTGAGCACGAGTGCATACCCTGTTTAAATGTGACTTTTATTTCCTCAGATGAAGGAATGAGATGAGAGCCTTACCCAAGCTCTGTGAATATAAGGCATAGGCTGAACCCAAAGCATTTCCTTCTCTCTTCTAACTATCCCTAGGACTAGCCCAGGAAGTTTCTAACCTCCATACAATCTAATCTTCCAAGCTGACTGATTCAGTACAACTTCACTTATCTTCAGACTGAGTTGCTCTTCTTGGCCTCATTTAAAATTTGGCAATATACTGTAATGTTCTGGCTCTTTCTCATTCTCTGTCTTGTTCTATCTTTACCTGAGTCTAGCTTATTCTCTGTAAACAGTTTCTGTAAAACTGTCCTGGAAAATTCACACACACACACACACACACACACACACACACACACACACACACACACACAGAGAGAGAGAGA
>NC_034608.1:24872442-24875005 GCF_900095145.1 Mus pahari | reverse complement strand
AGAGAGAGAGAGAGAGAGAGAGAGAGAGAGAGAGAGAGAGAGAGACCCACCACATCATTACCTATTTCTATCACTGTTCTTAAGTAGCCTTTCTTCTGCTATTCTCCTGTGACCTCCATGCATCCTACCTCTGACTCATTCTGTCAAATCTTTCTCTGATTTGACTGCATTTCAATTGAGCATTACTTTAAAACATGGCTACTTCCTTCTCCAAACTTAACTTACCTTAATTGTTAAGGATTAGATGTGTGTACTAAGGGTATGTCTATATTCCAGCCAGAACATACTATAATCCAGGGCATGTCTGCATTATGGACATGTCTTTGGACATGATACATTGTCAGAGCAGCTATGTTGCTGTAATAAAATTACTCTACAAAGTTCATAGAAGTAAAGAAAAGCAGCTGAGAAATCAGCATGCATTCCTTAATTTCTATCTACTCTTGACTATGGTTGTGCTGTGACTGATCACTTCAGGGTCATGCTGCTTGGACTTCCCTTAGTAATAGACGGTACTCAGTAATTCTGAAGTTAACACAGATCCTTCCTCCCTTGTTTTGTTTTGTCGAGGTATTTATTTAATTGTAGAAACAGATATGCAACTAAGTCAGATTGCAGTTCTGTCTTGAAAACTAAAGGCTGGCTGTAACATACCATGTTTCATGAGTCCAAGCATCCTGGGATTCACTACTTGAATAACTCCTTAAATGCTGAGATTTCTTTTCACTAGATCAAAGGAAATTTCTTATGGGTTTTGCTTTATAAGGAATCACTTACTTATATTTTATTGTTAGACTTTTTTTTTAAAGAAGCCATGAACAAACTAGTATAATTTTACTGCTATCAAAAAAATTTATTTTCTATTAACCATATTATAAATGCCTATTTAAATGCAAAGAACAGATGTGTCTCATTTCTAATTGTTAGTCATTAAATGTAATTATTATACTCAATACCTAAGAATGACTTGAAATGACCTTCAAAGAAAAAAAATATACAATAAAATAAACATTTGAAAGTTAAAACCAGATCCAAAAGAAATAACAATAAAAAATAATATTAAATTCCAATTTCACATAGGTGATCCATGTAGAAATATTTATAAATTAACTGGAGAGGTTCTTGGGGAATATGGAATGGCAAGTGGAGGACTAGTCATCCTTCATGTTAAGCCCTGACTACTGTAATGAGGGTCCTTAGGGGGTTAAAAAAATCCTTGATGCAACAGGACTAGCTGTGATGTGGGGCTGCACATCTGTGGGCAATACCACAGTGGCACAATCTACAAATGTTGGTGATTACTGGAGTCTGGAAATCCAGGCTATGTGAAGGCCTGCTGCTAAGATAAAAATCACACTTACTTTTGTGTATATCTATGGAATTAAAACACATAGCTAGCTTTGCCTATAGACTTTTCCTGAACATAAGACTCAATACAACTAAGCTCAAACTCACAGAATAAAAAGGCTAGTAAATTTTTATACGAATTTTCTAAAATGAAAATAAGATTTCTTCTAGAAGAGTCATATAGGATCCAGTGGAACCATATTCTTACTTAAAAATGTTAAATATATTTTTTAAAAGGTGCATAAGAGCACATTTCTTTTAAATAAGAAGCAGAAATATAAGCAATGTTATGAGCTTGGTCCTGGGCCAAAAAAGATCTTTATGAAAAGCTGTGTAAATATCAAAAAGCTGGTTAATAGTCATTATATAACTAGAGACCAAACATACTGATAGTGTACATGGTTATATGCAAAATATTTATTACCTGGACTTAATATAATTACTCCAACACTCCATTCTTTCTCTTACACAAAATTTTTTAAAGAAATGAAGATAACCATGAACCAAGAACTTTCTGAGATAGTATGAGCTTGTGACTGAGCACCAAGGATGCTGTGGTGAAAGACACAGTTGAAAAGGATCATGTTTTGTATTCCCATGAAAACTCTTTATTGCCAAAATTCTGCTTAGCAACTTTAGAAGCATTAGACACTTCAGAAGTGGGTGACCATTTGCAGACCATTTGAAGTCAATGGAGCAATTAGACGTTAGACACAGGTTTTCATTTGGCATACAAGAGTAATCACCTCATTTCCACTACTGTTTCTTGACTCCTAAAGCATCTCATATTCTGTTCCTGAAGAAAAGAAAAATTAACGATCTTAGTCCCACTGCAGCTATGTGTGGTTATGCCAATTCATGGGTACCTTTCATCACTAAATATCTTCATTTCCTTAGCAGAAAGCAAAGTAAAAATAATGAGTTTGGGAGGTGGTTCTTTTTTTCTGAAACCTTTTCCTACATAGATGTTGCATTTCGTTTGCAATGTAAAGAACAAGTCTCTGTCCACAGTCAGTTTGTTCTAAATCTTTGCCTGCTGGACAACTTAGGAGGTATTTCCAACCTCATTCTTTAAAACTAAAGGAATCAGAGTAATTGTGGCCTCATAGAATGAATTGGGTAGAGTACCTTCTGTTTCTATTTTGTGGAATAATTTGAGGAGAGTTGGAATTAGGTCTTCTTACTCTGATACCTAAACCACACAAAGATCCAACAA
>NC_034608.1:24859912-24872431 GCF_900095145.1 Mus pahari | reverse complement strand
AAAAAAAAAAAAAAAAAAAAAAAAAAAAAAAAAAAAAAACCTAAAGGAATCACTCATTTACTGTGCAAAATATTCTGGCGGTTTGCAGTGTCTTGCATGAGGGAATCCACTTTCCAAATTCTCAGAACTTCTAACTTCTTACTTCTTCTTCATTGGTAACATGAAACCTAAAATTTCCAGCCAACTTAATTATATACATGCATCAGTGAATTAAATGAAAAGTTATGAACATGCGCTTATTTAGTAGATCTTCATTTTAGAATATATTACTGTACTCTGTTGTTTAATTAATTTATCATTTACCTTAAAGCTATAAAGTGTGTTTAGGTTAATTTAATAACTGACTAGTTTGCCAAAGTTTTAATTATCAGCATAGTACACATGTAAATATAATCCAGGACATTTGATTTATGTCTAAGATTTTATAGATCATATTGTATTTTTAAAGCTATTTAGTACTTGAATTTTTTATAATGAAACATGGGCACAATAAAATCCAGAGAAGTTTAAAAATCTAGAAACAAAAAAGTATATTGTATTTCAAGTAAAATTATTTTAAAATTAACCATTATGTGATTTAATTTCCAGAACATTTTTTACTAGTTTATTGCATAAATGAAATAATAAGGTTTACTCAGTGATACACATATACATACACAAACACAAATATATGTGGCTTGTTCAGTGGGATATTTTTGCACACTTACATATGCATATATAACAAAAACAATAAAAAAGGAAGAGTTTAAAAGCATATTAAAGATTTAGAGGGGGAGATAGATGGGTAGAAATTATGTAATATAGCATTATATATTATAATATTCTCAAAATATTAAAAATGTGGCATCAAATAATAATATAAATGTAATTAAAGTTTTATTCTTTGATCTTTAGAGCACATGAAAGTGAGAACAACAGAAAAGTAATTGATTGCAATATGACATCTACATGGTGTTAATGGATTTAAAAAATGTTTTTATATTGTTTTATACAATTTATATTTCCATTTTTAATTATTAATTTTCAGTAGTACATCAGTAAAATTATAGTACTTTCCCCCTCATTTGTTGACAATATCATTTTCTATGAAATGGAGAGTGCTTCATGTTGATTCTCAACTCTCTGAATGTTTTAGACTATGTGATGAATGATCTTCATTGCTATTTCATATATCTCAGAAGTGGGGACCTTAATCAATAGAAGGATTTCCTCTATAAGATTGGCTTGGAGCATGGCTATGGAACATTTTCTTGATTGCTAAGTGATATAGGAAGGCTTGATCCACTGCTGGCGTTACTATCCCTTCTCTAGGTAGGTAGGCTTATGCCATATAAAAGAGGGAGCTTTTAATTGAGTGTGTGTGTGTTTGTGCAAAAGTATATAATATAATTCGCTGATAAAAATGTGTAAAGCAGGGCAGTGGTGTCTCACACCTTTAACCCCAGCACTTGGGGGGCAGAGGCAGGCAGATTTCTGAGTTTGAGGCCAGCCTAGTCTACAGGGTGAATTCCAGAACAGCCAGGGCTATACAGAGAATCCCTGTATCAAAAACAAAACAAAACAAAAAAATGTGAAAAATATATATTTAAAAAATAAGTAACTATAGATAAGCCTGGGAGCAAGTCAATAAGCAGAACACCACTGTTGTTTCTGATTGAAGGCCCAATGATTTGAGTAGTTCCTTCTTCGTTCGACTCCCTTGATAATGGAGTGTAACCTGTAAGATGAAATAAACCCTTTCCCCTCCAAGTTGTTATGGTCAATATGCTATCACTACTCTCTCTGTCTCTCTCTCAATCTCTCTCTCTGTCTCTGTCTCTCTCTTTCTCTCTCTTTCTCTGTCTCTGTCTCTCTCTGTCTCTCTCTGTCTCTCTCTCTGTCTCTCTCTCTCACACACACACACACACACACACGCACACACACACATACATACACACACAATCAAAGACAATCTACTGTCGTCACAATGTATTACTTTAGGGGAATCTAGTTTTGATGTTTTGAAAGTTGCAACTTTTGTGTAATTAGTGTTATTTCTGCATTTAGAAAAATGTATTTTTGAGCCAGTTATCATCCTTGTGACAGTGTGAATGAATATGAATGGCTTTTATTTACTAGGGGCACAGGTCACCCTGTGATATTGTAGATTGAAAGATTTCTGCAATTCTAAGAGATATTTGGCTAATACTTTCAGATAATATTCTTTCTTTCAGCAATTTGTTCCTGTACTTAAAGCTAATTTTAGTACATCAAATGTTTGATGTCTTGCATTTATCCTCATTATCTTGCTCTCTCAGCAATTATTTGTATTTTTCCTCTCCATGCTCTATATGGGAATTATCTTTCAAAATTTGTTCTCAACATGTTTTAAGAGGCCTCTCTTGATTTCAGACATTCTAGTTTGGTAACACATATCTCTTATCTGAGTCCCTTCCCTTAAAAGCTTTATTCTTTCAAAAAACAAATTGCAGGTTTTGCTCTTATTTTTCGTGAAGCTTTATTTAATTTCTTACTCATCTTAGGTTTTCTGAAAGTCAGTTTTTCTACTTATCTTTTTCTCAGGATTTATATTAAATTAATATTTAAGCACAAAAAATCTTGGAAAATATAAAGCAAACCTCATGTGTATTTTTAACCTGAAATCAACATTTTGTAATGTTTTCTTTTTATTTTAATAATTATGATGATGATGATGATGAACTTCACTTGATTATATTGCTAATTTCATAATTTGAGGTTATGGTCGTTTAAATGAACATGACCCCCAAACAACCCTTCCTTCTATAAGTTGCCTTGTTCATGTCATTCCACCACAGCAGTAGAAAATTTAATATTTATATCAATTGCCTTTCTCAAGATATGACATTTTCCTTGTAAATCATGTTTCAGGAAGGTTGAAGAATAATTACAACTACATTTTAAAGTAATTTTGTTTCATAATACATTTGAATTTTCAAAAAATATGTGAAACAAATTTTACATATTCCAAACCCAGCATTTCCTATCATTAACTAATTTCAGTATATTACCACATTTATAACAATTAGCAGACATTGACATTTGTGTGAAGATAATTCATGTTTACTTCAGCTTTTAGTTTTAAGTGAAAGTTCCTTTTCTGTGCAAGATTGTAACTAGGATACTACATTAAATTTACTATGTTCATAATAATATGATAACTTATTTAGCTACTTTCAGGTTTGCAATCTCCATGTATTTCTTCTAGAATACTGCAAAAAGAAATTCATAAGTGTTCTGTGAAGAAAGAGATGTAGGTCATATTTATCTTTGTTCACCATTGTACATTTGACATGAGGAATTTGGTCAAGAAGTAGCAGCAATTCTGTATGAGAAAAGCCTACTGTTTATAACACTTATACCAACACATATGTGATAGGCAGAAATGGAAATATCAAACCAAACTTTAGCCTGGATCTGAAGTGACCCAAGAGTGTATCAGTTGCTCAGATAGCACAATGAGCATGAGATCCTTAAATGTCAGAGGGAGGGCTAAATCCCCTTTGTAAGTAAACCATCACCTTTACTTTTCCATTATTCAATTGGCACTTCAATCCAAATCTCTGCAGAACAAGACTTTAAATTTTTGTCTTAGGGCTGGGGAAATGGCTCAGTATTTCAGACCATTGGCTGCTCTTTCATCAAGCCTAGGTTCAATTTCCCTCACCCACATGACAGCTCCCAACTGTCTGTAGTTCCAGTTCCAGGGAACCTGACACCCTCACAGACACACATGCAGGCAAAACACCAATGTACATTAAAAAATTGCCATTTTTCTCAACAATAAATAAAACATTTGAGACATTTGATATACTAAAATTAATTTTAAACAAAATATTAAGAGAAAGATGTTGTTATATAGAAATATTCCATTTTAAAAAGAACAAAATGGACCAACACAGTAGTTTATTACTATTAGTCACTATTGAGATGATTGTATGTTCTGCAGTTTTACATATGCTGTATTATATTATACATCTGTTTACAGCAATACCAATTAAGTTTCATTTATTAAAATTAAGGGTTTTATGAATACATATAAACACAACACTTCTTATAGTAATATGAGCATTGTTATGTTTTCTTATTCGTGTATACTTGGTTGATTCTCATATTAAATCAAATAGATTAAAGATTTATGTTGAGACTATTTGACAACATTTTTCCTAGATTATTACCATCCAACTGTATAAAGACAATGAGGATCTTCTTTGTCCTCTCTGACATTATCTTTGTACTTATTCACAAAATAGTCCCTAACCATTCCTTCATGCCTCTATGCTTCCTAACCTTGACTTAGCATTGTTATTCTCTCAACACAATGAGATCAACATCTTACATTCTTCATATGAGTGATCTCATATGTGTCTGACACCAGGGCTTCTCTTTTTTCACTTAACATGGCAATCATAAATTTTATGTCCTCTGTCACAAACTGTAGGCTTTTATAATTTTTATGCCCGAATACTATGCCATTTTGTGTCTCTGTTGTATAGTATTTACTATTCATGATTCCATGGACACATACATATTTTCAATTTCTTTCTTCATGTGAATAGTACAACACAGACTTCATTTTCTTTGAATACATACACAATCCTGGGCTTGCTGGGTTATAGAGTTGTGTTTTATTTGTTGAGTATCTCCCCACTTGTTTTTCATATTGTTAATTTAAATGTCTACCTGCAGTGTGGAAGATTTTCCTGTTCTTCATATAGTGGCTATTCCTAATTATTGCTTATATTGTTTAAAACTGTCATTTAAATAGGAGTGAGATGAAATCACCTTAATTTGTCTTTCATTTTCATGTTAGAATTTTGTATTCATAAAGTTATTTATAATGTACATGTCTTAGCAGTTCCAGTATATTTGATGGTCATACTGCAGGATATGTGACCATTGTGATGAAAAACAAAAACAAAAACAAAAACACCTTGATGAGGCATTGATCAGGAGTTTATTTTAGGAGTTTATTTTTTCCTAATGACACAATGTTCAACTTTGTTAAATATTTAGCTACCATTACCTCAGACAGTATACTGAAACATTTGCTATTAATAGATTTAGACATCTTACATAAGAATATTGTTTCTATTGGTCATTGCATTGTTCTTAATAGTGAGATATAATCAGTTAAATATCCAGGAGCTACATCTCATAGTGTCCACAGAAAGAAAGTGGAGCTTAGAAGAATTTGAGTGCACATATTGCAATTGAAGAAAACACAAGTCTTTTTAGAAAATTAGTGCACTTTTTACATATATATCCATGTACTATATGTAATTAACACATTTTATATATTTCAAATGTTCCATTTTTCAAAAATTTATATTTGTCTTTGGCATGAAATTAAATTTTAAAAAAATTTTAAAATTTTACCACCTAGCTAACTAAATTCTATTTGTATATTTTCATTGTTTTACCAAGCATTTTTCAATATTTCAATAATAAGTATCATTTATACAGATATTATCAGGAAGGTATAAACATACAATGAAAAATATAAATGATTTTATGTAGCTAGCTGATATCATGAATAAGGAGAGTAATATAGCATTACTGAACAGCATCTTTGTCCTTTCTAAGAGACAACTTATTAATAGAAATTTTTGAGATATGAATAGTGAGAGAGCAGCTGGGGAGACATCTGCTATTCTGTACCTTAATTAAATGTGTGATGTCACAGGTATGACCAGGAGGAAGGGTAGAGAGGACAAAAGAACGTTCATGAATAAAAATCAAGAGAGAAAGACAGTACAAGGAAGACAAGAGGAAATATGTGTAGTTAGGGCCACGAAGTGATGTATTACAACCATGGTCATGGAAAAATCTTACAGTAGGATGACTCCTGAAGTTAGTGTTGAGCTAAACAAAATTAAGCATTTCACTTTGAACAAGAAACTCCACACATCATGGTAACATTTTATATACTGATTCATGTAAAGAGAAACTCTAGTTTTTATCAGGACTGTATTTAAAGTTGTAGTCACAGACATTCATTCTCAGGCTGATGCAGCATATTTGGAGGCTAATTTTGGAAAGGTAATGAGTTGGGACTTGCTACTGAATGAACAACCAGGATTAAGGTCAACTGTGCATTCTCCATTATAGCCATGTAGACACCCTCAGGCAGGATCATAATGACCTACAAATCTTTTTCTTCATGTTCTCAATGGCTGAACATATGAGCTACCCTAAATGATCTCAGCAGGTAGTACTTATAAAAACAATACCTATTTATGTATGTGTATAACAATAATAAAGAATAAGATATCATGATTTTGAGGAGTGAATGAGAGAGAATGACATGAGAGAAGGTAGAGAAAAAAAAGAAGACATTATATAAATATTGTACTCACATATAAAATTTTCAAAAACAAAATTAAAAATAAAGCTGTGTAAGCATCAGCCATCATAAAAGCCAGAAAGCAGATGTTCTTCATGGCTTATATTTGAGGTTTCTGTTTGAGTTCGTACCCTGACTTCTTTCATCGATAGACTATATTTGCAAAGTGCAAGCCAAATAAATTCTTCCAAAAAATGAAGTTATGAATTGAACATTCCAATAATTTGAAAGAGTATAAAAATTGAAAAAAGATACTTGTATAAAAATATTTGTACTCATAAGCAATGTAAGATTTGATCATATTTTAATTTAACCTTAGTAAAACATGGACATTAATAAAAGATTAAAGTTTTCTCTTAAGAAAAGAAGAGCTGAATAGATGAAGAAAAATTATTATTTGAGAATAATGTATTTAAATAATTGTTCAAAAGAATGATTCTAATAGATATCTAAGGTGAATAATTAAGATTATGTGAGGACTCCAACTACACAAAGAAATATACGCAATGCTATAATTATACTACTTTTATAAAATTATATAATTTTAGTTATAAAAATATAACTAAGGGATACTGAGAGTAGAAAATAGTCTTGCAGAGGGAAGAGCTCAACAATTGGAATTCAAATATCAAATGGACAACCTTGAAAATAGACATACAAATAATATTGTATAAAATGAAATGCTTATATTTATATCTACCCAACATAATGAATATATAATATTTTCAATATGTTGAATATATATTAGAAACATATATTTATAAATAAAATTCAAATCTACTTAGTTTTAGAGTCATTAATTTCTGAATGAGAAACCCGATATACTCTACATGCTTTATATAATATTAAAACATATAAGCTATTGAACTTCCATACACAGCTCATTTCTTAGCTGATTATCTATGTATAATATATAACTACCACCTTTTCTTTACATTTTTTAGGGGAAAATGTGTGTAAAACTTTTACCCTGCTGTTGCTACAAACTTATTTTCTGAAACAAGGAAAACAGTTTTGACAATTCTAAAGAACAATGAGATAGAAAGTTTTTAGAAATTGTTTATATATATATATATATATATGAATGACTATATTATTTGTATGTATGTGAATTATTTTACATCTCATACTATGGTTTAAAAAAGAATCTCCAGTAGCTAAGGAATACTTAAAGAAATGTTCAACATCCTTAGATATGAAGGAAGTGCAAATCAAAACAACTTGGAGATTTCATCTCACACATGTCAGAATGGCTAGGATCAATAATACAAGAGTTTACACATGCTGGTAAGGATGTACATGAACAGGAAGTCTAGTCCATTGCTGATGAAAGTCTAATTTTTTTCATTAGTTAGTTAGTTTCATTAGTTTTATGTATTAACTTTACTCCCCAATAGTCATCTCCTCTCTTCCCTGTCCCTACTTCCACAAATTTTCTCCCCCATTCTTCCCTCCTCTTCTCTGCTGAGATGTAAGAGGTCTCCATGCTTATATTTTTCAATATTTTATTATATTATTATTTTAATAAGTATACTTAAATGCTTTAACCTCCATTCTAGCCCACCATCCACAAAGGTAGTTTAAAGGAAAGATTAATATGGCAAAGGACGTAGACCAGATTAGAAATAGTTCTTTGAGGAAAATCCAATCTGAGTTGTACCAGGCATCCTCTGTTCTCTCAAAAGTGCCTACTCTACTAAAATATTATATGCTCTTTGTCTAGGCAGCTTCCAGAAAAATACCACATGTTTATTCTTAACAAAACATCATCTCATAAGACAGTTTCTAGAAAAACATGGCTTGACATAACTGAATTTCCAAAGAAATAAGGAATTTCCACGTCACCCTCTTCCAGGTTAATTCACCACCCTGCACATCAAGATTCTACAGGACTAGCCACATCCTCTCCAACTGAGGCCAGAGGAGAGAGCCCAGTTAGGATAACAGGATCCACATACAGACAACAGATTTTATTCTAGGGGGGGACCCGCATGAAGACTAAGCTGCACATCTGCTACATATATGTTGGGGCAGAGGTGGGGCGCCTAGGTCGAGCCCATGCTCACTCTTTGGTTGGTAGTTTAGTTTCAGGGAGCCTCTAAGGATTCAGGTTAGTTGACTCTATTGGTTTTTCTGCAGAATCCATATCCTCTTTGGGTATTTCAGTTCTTACTGCAACTCTTCCACAAGAATCTTTTTGTTCCATAGGTTGGCTAGCAGTGGGATTCTGTATCTGTCTACATTGGCTGATGATTGTAATCTCTAACAGAATAGTTATGCTTGGCTCCTGTCTGCAAGCATAAAAGATATTAATAGTCAGGATTTGGTATTGCCTGTGGGGTGATACTCATTTGGAGACAGACAATGGTTGGTCATTCCCTTTACCTCTGATCCATCTTTGCCTCTGCACATCTTGTAGACAAGACATATTCTGGGCCAAGGATTGTGTGGGTGGATTAGTGCCCTATCCCTCCATTGGCAGTCCTATCTGGCTACAGAAGATGGCCACTTTAGGCTCAATAGTCTCCACTATTAAGAATATCAGGTAAAGTCACCCCTATAAACTTCCTGGGGCTTCACCTTAGTCCAGGTCTCTGTCATTTCCTAGACATGACCTATCTGCCCACTGCTGATTGCCATAGTCTCTCCCCTGTTCTCCCAACACCTTATCTCATGAGATGTCTCGAGTTAGTGCTGCTATGGATTTTCTTCTAGCACTGCTTTCCCTGTGTCCCACAAGTCTGAGTATATTGTGTCCTCATTTTCAGTGAATTCTAGTAAGTCTTTAATTTCTTTATTTCTTCTCTGACCCAGGGTAGAGAGAGTTGTTAATTTTCCACAAGTATATAGGCTTTCTGTTGTTTCTGTTGTTGCTGAAGTCCAGCTTTAATCTATGGGGGTCTGATAGGATATAAGAAGTTATTTTAATTTTTGTGTATCTGTTGAAGCTTGATTTATGACCAATAATAACATTAACTTTGGAGATTCCATGAGGTGCTGAGAAGAAAGTATAATCTTTTGTGTTTTGGTAAAATGTTTTATAGATATCTATTAGTTTTATTTGATTCAAAACCTGATTTCATATTTCTTTGTTTAGAATATTTCTTGATGAACTGTTATTTGGTGAGATGGGTGGTGGAGTATCACACGATTAGTGTGTGGAGTTTGATGTGTAATTTAAGATTTAGCAATGTTTCTTCTATAAATATGGGTGCTTTTGCATTTAGGGTATGGACATCCAGAATTGAAAGGCCACCTTGGTGGATTTTTTCTTTGATGAGTATGAAGTGTCCTTCCTTATCTCTTTTAATTACTTTTGGACAAAAGTCTATTTTATTGGATATTGGAATTGCTATTCCAAATAGCTTTTTGTCCATTTGTGGAAAATCCCTTTTCCAGCCCTTTACTTTGAGGTAATGCCTATCTTTGTTGCTGAGGTGTCTTTCTTGTATTCATCGGAATGATGAATTCTATTATGCATCCATTGTGTTTGGCTGTGTATTTTTATTGGGGAATTGAGTCTAATGATTTTGAGAGATATTTTTGAAAATGATTGTTGGTTCTTGTTAATTTAATTTTGTGTGTGTGTGTGTGTGTGTGTGTGTGTGTGTGTGTGTGTGANAGAGAGAGAGAGAGAGAGAGAGAGAGAGAGAGAGAGAGAGAGAGAGAGAGAGGTGTGAGGGAGGGAAAGATGGAGAGAGTACAGATAGAGATGATTGAAATGGGGATCATTTGGTGGGTGATATCGAAATTTAGTGCAATGAAAACTTCCTGGAACCTATTAGGGTGACCTTAACAAGGACTCCTATTAAAGGAAAATATGGAAGCTGAACCAGTCATCTTTTGTAATCAGAAAAGGCTTCCAATGGTGAGACTGCACACACCAACCCGGCCGCAAAACTTTTTACCCATAATCTATCCTTCCTGCAGGATACGCTGGGGAAATGAAATTACAGAATTTGTGGGATGGGCCAACCAATGACTGGTCTAACTTGAGGTCCGCTCTTTGAGAGGGAACACATTCTGGACACTGCTTGAATGGTTAGGAACTTGAAACTGGATGACCCAGAGACCTAGAGTAGAACCAAACACAACTGGGAGTGAAAATGTCAATGAATGCCCTGGTATTCTCATATAACAAGACTTAGCCTATCCTTCATCAGAAAGTCTTCCTTCAGCAAACAATGGGAGCAGGTGCAGAGACACATAGTCAAACAATAGGTCCAGTTAAGGAAACTCTTCAGAAAAAGTGGAGAAAGCATTGTAGGAGCCAGAGGAGTTTAGGACACCTGGAGAACATAGCCTACATAATAAAGAAACAGGGCTCATAAGGGCTCACAGAGATGAAATTATGAAGACTGTATGAGTCTGTGCCATACCCTCTGGATACCTGCTACAGTTTTATTCCAGGTTTTGATGTTCTTAACGATGAGAGTAGAAATATCTCTGGGTCTTTTGCAAGCTCTTGTTAACCTTTTCCTCTAACTGAGATGCTTCATCCACCCTTGATATAAGAGTTTGTGCCTAGCCTTATTACATCTTGTTGTGGAATGTTCAATTGATATCTCTAAGAGTCCTGCTCTTTTCTGAAGGGAAACGTAGGAATAGTAGATCTGGGAAAGAAAGTGTGTGTTTTGTTTGGAACTGGAAAGAGGGGAGGTTGCAGTTGGAATATAGAATATGAAAGAACGGTTAATAATAAGAAGAATAAAAACACCTCTCTGTTCTAGACACATTAAAAAACCCTGATTGAAACATATATTCATGGCATACCTGTGAGGATCCTCAGTTCCTGGTGCAAATGCCTTGACAATTATCTACCTAGTAAGAAGAGAATTTTGGTTTAAGCCTAAACTTAGTCACTCCATTCTTGTTCCTTTTAAAAAAATATAAAAATATTTTTGCAAAATTGTTCTTTGTAAGCCCATATGCATGAATAAATGCAGAATAAGTTCACAGCCCCATGTGGAGTTTCTTAAATCACAAATTAATTAGCTATAACTGATAAAATATAATTTTAAATCAATTTTAAAATCAGCAGATTAATTGTTAGTGATAAAATGGCATAGAAAGGAATTGATATAAAGCTTTCCATATATAAAATGACTTAATCACTGCTGTAAAAGACAGCAAATTTGTCTTAAAGATGGCTGCTGAACCACCACACACACTCACATCATTACAATAAGATTGTTCTTCCATCAGTTCAGCAATAATTTCAGCTGTCAATGTCAGCATATAATATAATGCTAATATGTGAGAAAGAACTCTTTGTAGAATTACTTCAAGACACAAGGTCAATCATTGCCTAATCACCCATTTCTACTACTTAATTACATTTGCTGAAAACCTCATCGAAAAAGAAAGCATAAAATAGGAGAAAAAGTAGAATTTGAAGACAGTCTTCTACTTAAGAAAATTTTAGAATAATTACTTTGTGTATTAGGAAAACTATGCTCTTGCATAGGTATATTTGTTTTGAAAACAGTCTTTTAAAGAAATCCATTCTTTAGAAAAGGAATCATGGTTTTGTGCACTTATTTTTGATGGAAGCTGATGGTACAGCAAGTATCAGAATCACTCTGACACTTGGATCTGTTTGTTATGTCAACAGTATCTACAATAGTATTTCACTTCTCAGGTCTGATTAATCACAACATAGGGCAAGTTAAATGAAAACAAAAAATCAAGTTAGTGCAAGATGTAACTCTACATATTTGCAGTTTGTTTTCACACATAACCACAAATCTGGAATTGATGTTCACAGAAAGTTATTTGTCTTCACAATTTTGAAACTGCCCCATACAGTGTCTATATTATTCTCTATCCTTGCTTTAGCTGATTACCATACTAGGGAGTTTTCTAAATTATGAGAGAATGTTGAATTGAGTGTATGAACAGAAGGCAAATTCAGTAAACAACAAAGGACACACAACATATTATTTAAAATATTCTAAAACTACCGAAATGTGGTGGTGTCTTAGTCAGGGTTTCTATTCCTAAAAAAACATCATGACCAAGAAGCAAGTTGGGAAAAAAAGGGTTTATTCAGCTTATACTTCCATACTGCTGTTCATCACCAACTGTGGAGCGCCGCCTCACATAGCCGGCCTCACATAGCCGTTACAGCCGTTGCTGGGAGTGATACTATGTTG
>NC_034608.1:24845829-24859901 GCF_900095145.1 Mus pahari | reverse complement strand
GAGAAAATGCCTTACAGCTGGATCTCATGGAGGCACTTCCCCAACTGAAGCTCCTTTCTCTGTGATAACTCCAGCCTGTGTCAAGTTGACACACAAACCCAGCCAGTACAATTGACCCCTTGTCAACTTGACACACAAACACATCACTATTAAGCCTCAACCCTTACATTCTTATTCATCCTCAAGATCTAAATAATTTAAATGTCCCATAGTCTTTACATATTAAAAGTTCAATCCCTTTAAAGTATCCAATATCTTTTAAAAGTCTTTTTAAAAATTCAGTCTCTTAACTGTGGGCTCCACTAAAATATTTTGTACCTTCAAGAGGGAAAAATATCAGAGCACAGTCTAAGGTAACTCTTACACATTACTAAATCCAGCCACAGCACAAGGTACAACCTTGGTTATCTCTGGAACACAGCCTCTTTGTGCTCTCAGAAAACACTTCCCAGAAAATGATACCTCAATGATGCTGGTCTCTTCTTAATCACTGCTCATTTCTTAGCTCCAGGTAACCAGCATCAATAGTTTCAGTAATGCAACTGTTTCACATTAGTAGTTCTGGTATCTTGTTAATCACAGCTGATTCTTCACCCCCAGCTAACCAAAACCACAGAATCTTCATAGTCAAAATGGCAACAGCCCCAATAAGAGTCTTTAATCTTTCCTCTGAAATTTCACAAGCCAGGCCTCCATCTTCTGCACTGTTCTCAACATTTTCTTCCAAGCTCCTACACAACATTCCACAAAGCTCTTAACACCGAATGAATCTTCTGGTCCAAAGTTTCAAAGTCTTTCCACGGTCCTCCCCAAAATATGTTCAGGTTGTCACAGGAATACCCCACTATGCTGGTACCAATTTGTCTTAGTCAGGGTTTCTATTCCTGCAAAAACATCATGACCAAGAAGCAAGTTGAGGAGGAGGGTTTATTCAGCTTACACTTCCATACTGCTGTTCATCACCAACTAAGTCAGGACTGGAATTCAAGCAGGTCAGAAAGCAGGAGCTGATGCAGAGGCCATGGAGGGATGTTCCTCGCCAGCTTGCTTCCTTTGGCTTCCTCAGCCTGCTATCTTAAAGAACCCAAGACTACCCAACCACAAGGGGCCTTTCCCCCTTGATCACTAATTGAGAAAATGCCCCACAGCTGGATCTCATGGAGGCATGTCTCCAACTGAAGCTTCTTTCTCTGTGATAACTCCAGCCTGTGTCAAGTTGACACACACACACACCCAGCCAGTACAGGTGGTATATGCCTTTAATTCCAGAACTCGGGATATAGAAGGAGGCAATATAGCCCACATATCTTTTTTATAGGCCACCAGGGATATACAACTAAACCTACCTCAAAAAGTATTCTAAAGCTTAACTTTGGATAACAAATGTTAAAAAAAAAACAAAGCCCATATCTGTACATGAAAAGTTTCTTCTTGAGCATAAGGTACAATGCAAGGGGATCTCAGCAGGCATTATCATCATAAAATTAAGGGAGAACATTTATCATACATCTATATAGCTACCATCCCTTGACTGCAGCAGATATATTGGTAGAATTAATTCCCATGAAAGGAACCCCAGGTTGTTACTCCTATGCTACAAGAATACAATGAATTCATCCCATAAAATGCCCCCAGAAGAAAGCAATGAACCATTAGAAGATGTATTCATATAATGTCCAAAGCAGCTACATGAAATGATAAATACAAGTCTAGGATAGTCAGAAAAGGCTGTTTATCAAAAAAAGCTATTATATGATAAACTTAAAATCAGTAAACCTCTACTTTGTACAAAACAAATAATAAAAATAACAAAATTTCACCATTCAACTAAAATTGAATGTATTTCTTGTCATATAATTATGATGTTTTCTGAGTTATATTTATTGGGTTTAAGAGATAGCTCAATGGTTAAGAGCACTTGCTACTCTTGTCGAACATCTTAGTCAATTCCCATAACCCACGTATGTGCTTACCACCATCTGGAACTCCATTCCACAAGATTCCTGTACTGTCTGGTTTTGTGTGTCAATTAGTCACAAGCTGGAATTATCACAGAGAAAGGAACCTCTCTTGAGGAAATGTCTTCATGAGATCCATCTGTAAGACATTTTCTTAGTTAGTGATAAAGAGCGAGGACCCGGCACATTGTGAGTGGTGCCATCCCTGCACTGGTAGTCTATAAGAAAGTAAGCAAGCCCATGAAAGCAATTCATAAGCAGCACCCTCCATGGGTTCCTCACCAGCTCCTGATAACTGCCCTGTGTCAGTTCCTGCCCTAACTTTATTTGGTGATTAACAGCAATGTGGAAAGGTAAGCTGAATAAACCCTTTCTTCCACAACTTGTTTTTTGGACATGATGTTTTATGCAGGAACACAAACCCTGACTGAGAGAATTCCAGACACTCTTGTAATTGCCCTAGGCATCAAGAATGCATGTGGTACACAGAGATGCATTTAGAAAAAAAAATCCATACATGTAAATTAAATAAACAAATCTAAATAAATAATAATAAATATCCAGCAGAAATATACAACAGAATGTAAGTATCATAGCGCCAGCTTTTACCTGGGCGTGGTAGTGCATGCTTGCAATCTGAGAGATTA
The DNA here is from genome assembly GCF_900095145.1 of Mus pahari. Classification (NCBI taxonomy): domain Eukaryota; kingdom Metazoa; phylum Chordata; class Mammalia; order Rodentia; family Muridae; genus Mus; species Mus pahari. Next base: position 24,857,296 of record NC_034608.1, on the reverse strand, counting down.
AGGCAAGGACTTTCCAGATGTTCTATTATAGCCTAAGCTACATAGTAAGCTCCAATCCAGTGCTTTATTTAAAAAAAATGAAAACAAAAACAAAAACAAAGAAAGCTCTCTTAAGTTATATATGCACAGAAGCTTACAAATTAACACTTGACTATTTAAAAATTCAATATTTTATTGAAAAAAGTTTTAAAACAAGAATAAATTAATGGAATTTTGAGTATTTTAGAATAGTTGTGCTTGTACTAAAAATGTTAGTACAATACAATCTAGCTCAATGTTCAAATAATTAATAATAATAATAATAATAATTAATAATAATTATGAAAAGAAAAATTAGTGAGCTGTATTCTAATAAGAAAACCATTAGAGTAAAAATGCAAAAAACTTTTCTAGAACAATAAAAGGAGCAGTTTTGAAACAGTTGCTATATTATTTTAAAAATGAGAAAAGTATTTTACAAAAAAATAATTTTAAGGAAAAATACTTTATTTAACAAAATACTTTATACATATTGAAACAAAAGTTGGGGAATTGTAAGACTATCATTGGCTAAAACAACCAATGACTGTATGATATGTCTGAACAATAGAAATTCAATTCTGCACAAAGGGTTAAAGTCCCCTATCAAGGCACATTTTTGGTACTTGATCCTCCTTGTGCTCTCTTAGGATAACCTACCCCACTCACACAGCAGCTCATGAGGCCTGGATTGCATGGAATTGCCCAAGTCTTAGAAACAGAGATTTAGACCTAGTTGCCGTAACTGCCAATCTACAGTCTGTTGTGGAGTCAACCGAGCCTTCTCAGTAGTAGACAGCTGCCCTTGCTCTATCTGCTGCATTCTTTTCTTTCTGTGCACATGCATCTTGTTACACAAAGTCCAGTCTCAGTGAACTACTGGCTCAAGCCCAGTAGGCTATGTATTCAAATCCAGTTCTATCTGGGACACTGAGTGTTAAGGCTCTTCCACATGACTTTGAAAGTTTGTGGCTCAGCCTATGACATCCTCCAATAACAGAAAGCTAAAGCACAGAAAGAAATACCAGAGACCCTGTAGTGTTAGAGAGTCTCAGAATGGATACTTGTTCTGCATATTTATCCAAGGCACAGTTCCTCTTGGAAACTGGAAACTGGAGTTTGAAAATTGTTGAGTAGCACCACCTCAATAAAATATGATGTCTAATGTCATTATGGACTCAACCTAGAGAGGTACATACAAGAGCCTGTCAAAGCAAATATGTAAAGACTCAACTGCAAACACACTTCAAAGGAAATATATTGTTTTCATAAGATTCTAGCACCATATCTAGAATCTCTAGTGTCCAGCATAGTCATTTGATAATCTTCCTTGTAAAATGGACTCTCAAGACTGTAAAACTTTATTTGTGTATGTTGCTAGATATCAATATACATAATGATGTTGCTTCTTATGGTCTGAAAATAGCTTTTAGTATTTTTACCTTTCCAAAATGATACTTATTTGAAAAGCGATGTGTTTGATGCACACAGATATACACAAACATTTTAATCAGCTAGATTTGTTTCTTTTCATTAAAATGGACACCATAAGTGAAATAGCTAGAAATTTTTTTCTAATTATTTCACATAATTTTTTGTAAAGCAAATGGACCAACTGCCTTTCCTGGGACTCAAAACTGTACTGTACTTTGTGAGACTAGTGTCCAGGATAGACTTTGAGTAAATAAAACATTTATTATAAACACATAACTTCATATAACATCCAAATACCTTTTTCTCTTGAGAGTGAGAGCTTACTTTATAATACCAATTGACAGTGATAGGCCAGTGTCGTTTGCTCACAGAGAAGAGTTTTAAAACATTGCTATAAAACACATACTGACAAAATATTCCAAACTATTGTGAGACTCCACAAGTATCTGAGTGTTACAAAGAGGGACAAATTACTTTGGAAGAGGTTTCAAATATTATATAACATGTTACAAAAGTGATTTATTAAAAACATTCAATTTATTGAACTATAAAGTAAAAACACATTAAAACTTCCCTGCCACTCCATCTCACTGCAGTCAGAGTATTTGTCAAATAGGAAACAAACAAGTGATTACAGGGTTTCGGGAAGGAGCTACTATATAACACTGGTGGGGAAGTGATTTAACTGTAGTTTCTGTGAATCAGCATTAAGTGCCTTAGAAACAGCACTGAAAGAGCTTCTGCATAATCTAGCTATATAATCCTGGGCACATAACTGAAAAACATGATACCATCTGATAGCAAAGATGCTCATGTTCACTGTGCTAACTGTATCTCTATCAAAAGAGTCAGTTTATGGAAACTGCAGATGTAACCTGACCAGCTACTCATGCTTCTGAATGGGCGAGTCTTCCCACACATGATAGAGTGCATCCTTAATCACAGATCAAACTAAACCTTTTCTTCCATAATTCTTTTTTGACAGATATTTTGTGTAGCAGTGATAAAATCAGTGAACACAGTAAAGTTGAAGTGAGATGCTGCAATGTTGCTGTAACTACCATGTGGTTTATAAGCCTTTGCATCTGGCTTGTTTGAGGAATTAAGAAACATTTGGACTTATAGACTAGAGAATCTTTAGAATTCTGTAGCTATAGCTTAAAAGGATTTTAGAAAAGAACTAAAAAACAGGGGGCCAAGAAAAATACAGAGTAAAGACTGTGCTTATGAAATTTCAGAAGGAACAAAGAGTCTATTGAGAATTGGATTATTAGTCATATATGTTATGTTTTGGGGAAAAAAATGTAGACTGAAGAGAAGAATGAGCTGTTAAGAGTTCTTGTTGCTCTCTCAGAGGACCCAGGTTCAGTTCCCAAGACTCAAGTTGACTTGCTCACAATCACTTACAATTCCAGCACGAGGAATCCAATGACCTTTTCTAATGTCTATAAGTATATAGACTCATGTATCTATAATCTCATTTTCACACACATACACATAATTAAATACACATAACTAAACACTAAAAGTATATATATGTACATGTACATATATAAAATCTGGCTGCTTTTTGTACATGTATTAAATTTTAAGGAAGTCATAATGGACAATTTATTCTATTTATTAGGGAAAATGTATGCAGTAAAACATTCATGCTGCATCATGGTTACTACCCATGGCATCTAGTCTGTTTTACAGTGAAACAAAGTGAGAATGTTTGAAAAAAGGAGTGTGAGAAGTTTAAATTTTCATCTGTGCTGAGTGAAGAGAAAACAGATGTAGTTGTTAAAAGAAATACCTTCATTATTAATAAATCTCACACATTTTAGGAGATAATTGAAAGTTTAAGGATAAGAACTCATTCATCAAAGGCTCTATGGGTTGTCAAATATTGATTCATTTGACATGAGAAAACATAGAGAATATCTCTGAACAGTAACAAAGTCTCACAAGCAACCACCAAGAAAAGTCTTCTCTAAACCCATGTTCTGCCACCAGGGTGAAGAGTCTGCCACATTGTCTCAGAAAAGAAAACTTTGTCTTGGACTGTAGCAGAACTTTGCCTCTCCACCCATATAGTGCTGATTTTAAAAGCATTAAGGGTGCAAAAGGGTGGCATGGGGTCATGAGGTTTGCATTAAGGTTATAGTAAGCTGGTAGGTTCAGGCAGTGTGTATCAGGGTTAAATGTCATGCAAGGAGGGCATGAGAGGCCATTGTATGAAGCATATGGGTGAAATCTAAGTAAAAATGAAGAAAACCAGGATGTTGGAGGTGCCAGGATCATGATACATCCACTAAAGAAAGCTGTAAGCATGGGATAGAGTCATCCCAATAGGAGAACTTGTTGTCTCCTGTATCTTCTCCACATGGCCAATATGTAGGGGTGGGGCTCTCCAAGGATATAGTGCCACCAAAATCATCACATGCTTCACACAGACCTTTAGGATTTTGATTGCATGGTTGAATTAATGCTCATGCATCCCAATTGTTCTTGCTCTATATTCAGTTTTTAATTAATTAATTATAGTTATTTTCACTTATTCACTTTACAAACTGGCCACTGCCCCTACTCCAGTGGCCCCCTCCCAAAGCTCTCCCCCCATCCCCTTTTCTTCTGAATGGGTAGAGGCAACTCTGGCTATCTCTCCACCCTGGCACTTCAAGTCTCTGCTATGCTATGTGCTTTCTCTCCCACTGAGATGAGACAAGGCCTCCCAGGTAGAACATATCCTACTTATGTGTTTGTTTTTGTATTTTATATTGAGAATTGTTGTTCTGTTTCATTTACTTATGATAACATCAATCTTACTTTTTTCAGTAGAGGCACACAGTAATGACATTACCTGGGACTCAGTAAATATTCACTACTTGGAATTTTGAAGAGTAATAGAACTGTTAACACTATAGCATCTTTAAAAATTGACTAAAGGCATTTTCATGATAATATAATCATGAAAACTGTGGGACCAAATGGTGGAATGTTACAGTCTAAAATAACTTCTATGAGTGTGACTAGTTCACAAGAGATGGAGTTGTGATAATTAATCTACCTTTAAAATTATCAAGTTGGTCCCTGGGAGCTTTGGGAGGTCTGGTTGGTTGATATTGTTGTTTTCTTATAGGGTTGCAAACCCCTTCAGCTCCTTTTGTCATTCCCCTAACTTCTCTTTTGGGGTACCTGTGCTCAGTCTGATGGTTGGCTGTGAGCATCCACATCTGTACTGGTCAGGCTCTGGCAGTGCCTGTCAGGTGACAAGTATACCAGTCTCCTGTCAGCAAGCACTTCAGGGCATCAGCAATAGTGTCTGGGTTTGGTGCCCCCAGATGGGATGTATCCTTAGGTAGGGCAGTTTCTGGATGGCCTTTCCTTCAGTCTCTGCTCCACTCTTTTTCCCTGTATTTCCTTTAGACAGGACAATTCTAGGTTAATATTTTTGAGATGGGTGAATGGCCTCATCCCTCAACTGGAAGCTGTGTCTAACCTCTGGACATGGTCTCTACAAGTTCTCTCTCATATTTGTTGGGATATTTCATCTAATGTCATTCCCATTTGGGCCTGGAAGATTCAGGCTTTCCTGGCATATGGGACTTTCCATTGAAAGTTCTCAGTTCCTCATCCCCCACTGCTACACATCTCCATTCAATTTCCTGACACTCTGTACTTCTCCTGTCTCCTCCTACACCTGATTCTGCCCCCCTTTTCCTTTCCCCTCCACTCCCCCTCCAATATCCCTCTCTCCCTCTCCCTCCCATGATTATTTTACTTCCCTTTCTAAGTAGGACCGAACTATCCACACTTAGGTCTTCCTTGAGCATCATATGGTTTGTAAGATTTATCATGGGTATTCTGAGCATTGCATGCATATTCTGGCCCAAATTATATAGAATATAGAATACAGGTTTTAGAAATCATATCAGGGGCAAGAAAGGCATGTCATTTTAAACAATTCTATTGAATATTTTCCTGCAAATTCTAATCAATAGAACAATTGGAATAGAGATGAAAATATCTGGTGTGATATAAATCTTCATGAACTTCTGGATTCATACTTTGAAATTCCAAGCTTCAAGATGAGAGAACAAGAACATATAGTATTTTGTGGGAGGAATATTGTTCCTGCCTTCATCAGAGTACTTAAAAGAGCCAATTTACACATTATGTTACAAGTAGGTCTTAAAATAGGTCTTAGTGAACCAAATCCTGCTTGGTTATGACTGTTTCTTTTATTGAAATGTAATTATTTCAAAACAGGTGGGACTTTAAAATATCACAGTGTTATTTGACAGTTTATTTTTTAGTATTTGTATTTTGTATAAGTTGGTTTGCACTATGCATCTCAGGACCAGAGTATCATTCCCTTCTGTTGTGTAAGTTATATTCTTCTCCATCATTGCTCCTCTTTGCATGTATTCATACAGTAACAGCTGCTACAAAAAGGGTTCTCAAATGATGTGATGACTAACATTTTTTTTACTTGATTTATCAGATCTCAAACATTTATGATGCTCAAATTGATTAGCAAAGCCAGACAAATTTAGCTTGTAAGGAACTATTCTTAAAATATGTGCTAAAAATGAATTTACTTCCTAATTGGTACTTAGTATGTTCTGATTTATGGTTCAAATGAGCTGAAGTGGAAAACATCTTGCCATAGAAATATTCTTTGCTAATGAAGTGAAGGATAATTCTAGTCCTTTTCTAACAAAAGTTTATGAACTTAGCATCTGAGCATATATTATTAGATATATACTATATTCATATTTCTATTATGTGCACCCAAGCTGCTTCAAGCATACACACACACACACACACACACACACACACACACACACACACACACACACATTGAGAGAGAGAGAGAGAGAGAGAGAGAGAGAGAGAGAGAGAGAGAGAGAGAGAGAGAGAGTCTCAATACTTAACCCTGACTTACCAGGCTTTCTATATAGACTACCTCTCAAGTTGCCTTTCTTTATTCCCCTGACACATGGTAAATTTTGAAAAGGAAATGTTTTTCCTCATGGTATAGACGTTTTATTCTGAGTTAGTCAGGAATGGTGTGTTTTTAGATAATCAATGTATGATACATTTAATCCCATGTACCATTTCCTAGAAATTTACCTTAAGATGTTTTTGATTCAAATGGAGAATTAAACCATGATGTCTGGAAAATAATAAAACATATTCTAGAAACAAATGATGAGACATAAAGGACAATAGCTGCACATAGACTGAGAAGGCAAAGATTCAAGATTTTAAAAAGATGAAAACCATCACAATGAAAGTTTTTAGGAGTAAAATGAAATATTTTTAGCATTCTTAAAATGTTTAATAAATTCTGAAATTGGATATTATGGTAATTGATAGAATAAAGCAAATGGCAGATGAAGTTTCTCAAGTAAAATTCACAAAAACCAAATATACCCATAATATGTTCTCTGCATATGTTGAACAGAATTTACATGGTATTAAGTAAATATTTATATATTATAGACTGTATTTATATATATTATATATATATATATATATATATATATATATATATAATATATAATGAGAGAGACACACCCTAATGCAATTACTTACCAATGTAATTAAAGTTTAAAAGACACAAAAATTTGATCCCACATCCCTAAATTAGATAATGGACACAAAAGAAGATGTAGAAGTTTGAAATTTGAATAGATGGACTGAGCAGTTAGGATGTCAAAGAAACACAGTGAGCATGAATGAATCCACAAAAACATTTCTTGCTTTAGTGAGCCTTGAGTTACAGTGTACCACTACATGCAACCAGACCTATGATGAATATCATGAGGGAGAAATTAACTATAAATATATGAATATGAAATTATACACATTTAACTTTTCTGAACATTATAGTAAGGATTATCGTAGCTACCAAATCTCTCAGGCTGTAGCCATTAGTGCTGAGGTTGATGTGATCAAATACTAGCCAAAGTCACTTCTACGTCATAGCAAGGAACAGCTGAAGTATCAATCTCGGCCAATGAAGTTACGGAGGCCAATTAACCCAAAACACAATGATAACAACAAATAACAAAGGTAGAGTTGAGAGTGGCCTGGAAATTTGATAGTATTTTCTTTTTTCACCTTAAATATGAGACGGTGTTAAAACATTTCATGCAGAAATTGAACTTAGGGTGAACTAAAAATTCATTTCAAACAAGATACAACCACATCAGATGTGTGTGATTAAACTTTTACATATTGTTTGCATAAATCTTAGCCAAAGTTTAAATAAGTGATATTTTCTCTAAGTTCACTGCACTTGAAACATTGCATGGATAAAAGAAATACAGGAAAAATCTCACACATCTCTTTCACCTTTGTTACTCATAAGTGGATTAAAAGTTGAGCATGGTCAGTAGCACAATAAATGATCACAATGTGAATGAAATCTGGTTTTGTATGAAGCTGTATGTTCAAGCAATCAGGGGTAGATAGGGAAACAGAGCAGGCGGAGTCAGCATTACAATTGAGTTTAGCTTGCTACCTATGGAAACAAAATAATCTTGAGTATTTACAAAGGGTTAAGTCATTGATAATGGAAAACACATATTTTAATGAGAACCAGGAGGCAAATCTAGTATGCCATCCAACTCGGGAGATCACTCTGACCTACTTTAAGTCTAAAACTTACTCACTGTATTGTATGTGATATTACTTCTAGGCAGACCAATTTCTTTCCCAGATGAAACAAATTTCATGCTCATTTTGAAAAGTCAAAATTGAGAACTAAATGTAATGTATCAGAGGGTAGAATCTCTGTTTGTAACACAATAAATTATCCTGGAAACAAAGAATTTCTATTAAAAATTTTATCATAGCATATATGAGTATGATGATTATCTTATGTATTGTGGGAACATAAGTAAAATAAACTATTGAATTTAAAATGTTCAGTTGAAAATGAACAATGAACCTATAACTAACCATCACAAATCTAACTTGTTTACTACAGAATGTGATCTTGGAAACTTAAACATAGGTAGAAAGGAGGCCAAACTTGAAGAAGCACTTAGTGCTATAGCAATTCTTGCTCCATTAAGAGGACAAATACAGACCTGACATGCTTATAACACAGCTGCTCAATTTTGCATGCTGACAACTAGGCAAGTCTCTCCTGAGACAGCAAAGAGCTTATCTACTATAAAATTCATTTGTACATTTTATCACCCATTAGATGAGGGAGAAAGAATATAATCTAACAGTACTGTTTGTGTTGAGATTTATGAAAACAAATGCAAATGTCTCCACTAGCTCCTAGAACGATATTGATATAATGAAATGAAAACTGTACCATTAGGAAGTCATTACAAGTTTGGGACTTTTAAACTCTGTAATTACAGCAACACAGGAAAAAGATGCTAAAATTGCCTTGTCATTGGCTAAGGAAAAATTCATGGTAGGCATTCATATAGAAATGTTTCAAATAAAAGTGTCAAATACTATCAAAATAAACATTTTGATAGTTTTTGACCACTCAAAACAAATGGCAAATGTAGTTTCTCCGGGAAATTCACAAAAATAAAACACAATGCACATATTCTTCATATTCTTTAAATTAAATATTACAGGTTATAATTTTAATTTTTTTCATTTCATTTATGTGTCTCTGTGAATGTATTTCACATCTGTGCAGGTAACAACAAAGTTACATGTGGTTGTGTTACATTTGACTTGTATACCAGGATATGAAATGGGGAAAAGTGGAGAGTCCTAACCACTTAGCTAACCCCATCCCTGAATCTATCTTTAAATGAAGTCCTAACTGAATAGTGAGTATTTGATCTTAAATAGTTTGATCACCTATCAATATTTGTTTCCTATATGTCTCCAATGTTTGATTTTAAAAGTGCATAAAATATAAACAAAGTCTACTGACTGGTTATAGAGTTTCCATTAGCATATAAAGTATTATTTATCTCAGATCTATTGTGTACTTAGACACACAGATCCCTAACAAGAAAATAAAAATACAAAAACTCAGTTTTGATACACTTGAAATTAAGTAATAATTTTCTATGACCATGTTAAAATGAATTCATATTTTTAAATATTCTGAATCAAATTTTATCCCATATAGAATAATTAAGTTACCTTTTCAAGTAGCAATTTTGATACCTGCATTATTCACTTTGCAACACAAAATAATAGGAACAATTGAATTCATCTTCTTAATATAAGCATCATAGACACAGAAATCAGCTCAAGTTCTGTCACACTTTCCTTTCTGCATTGAAAGGGACTAGTTGTGCAGTTAAGGCAGAACTAGTGTGTTATCAGCAATAAAGAGGTCCAACTCTGACAGCTTAGAAATCTAGGGATGCTAACTAGGCCATCAAAAATAAATGCAAAGGCTTTTGCTTTTCTGTCTACTCTACAACCAGGTGGTTATTTTCCGACTTTGCCAAATTTCTTCAAAAATAAGGGATTATAGGAAAATAGAGGAATTAACAACTAAATTAAAATTTGTGGCTAGAACTAAATGAGATGGGTGGGGAATATGAAAAGCCCATACAAGGGATTACAAATTATAGTACTGACATATTTGCTTAGCATGAAGTAAGCTGGAAGCCTGGATGTTTTCCTTAACTACTAGTTTATTGCTGATTCATAGATATTAGAAATCAAATCCTTATTGGGTATTTGTATGTGTCAATAATTGAGAGATAAATAATGATGGGAGCTTGCATAGCATTTGATATCATGCCATGAATATCTGATTTGAAATATTTTATGCCTAAAATGCACCATAGAACTCATCTATTGTGAAATACTTATTCTATAGTAGAAGGATTTTTCTAATTTATTAGTATTTGTGGGAAGTAATAGAGTTTGGTATCTAAAGAGTTTGTATATTTGAACAAGTATTTTGTGTTTCTTTTATTTCATAAGGAATAATATTTGTAATATATTGTACTTTTTCTGTGCTTAATAATACCGTCACTTCATTTAGACTCTTTTATTACTGTTATATTTACTATTTTATGCAGTCCATTCCTTTCCTCCCCCCATGCATGTTCTGCCCTATCACAGTTCCTCATCCCATTTCACCTCCTCTGCTGTCTCCAGAGGATGGCCACCACCACCACATCCCTCTCTTTCCTGCCTCAAGTCTCTCAAGGTTTAGGCATGTCTTCTCTCACTGAAGCCTACTGGGCAGTCCTCTGCTATATATGAGATCTCCAAGACACTGAGTTGCCAAACATGCAGCATGCACGAGCTGGTACAAGGCTCCCAACTCATTTTATTTTTCAGCTATTGGAAGTAACCAGTGGTATCAAGGTATGTTGGTAAAAAATAATTATGAAATAGACATGAAGTATATCACTTCTGAGCAGAACAGAGGTATGTTTAAAGTTCTGCATGAGCATTAAAGTACATGGCATAAAAAAGCTGGTTACTCTATACAATAGGGGAAAAGAGATATTGTTAGAGAAGAAGAAAGGGACAGGGACTGATAATTCTTCAAAGGCATGCCCCTGTAGTAATCTATTTCTTTTATTTAAGACCAACATTCTAACAGCCCTTATGAAAACCAAGACTTTAGTATTTGAGCCTTGGGGTGGGGGTTATAGTGCACATGCAAGACATAAGAAACAATTTTCATGCCCCCATAACTCAGTTTCCAGTATCAGATATGAAAAGGATGGAAACTCTACCTGACTGAGGTGTCTGGGGACCAGGCCTTTGGGAAATTATTAGGATTAGATATGATCACTGAAGTGGAGACTGCTTTCTTAGATGGAAAGGCAGACACATATGAACCAAACACACACACACACACACACACACACACACACACACACACACACACATACATACATTTCCTCTTGACATTTGATGACCACCTCACAAATCTGCAAGCAACAATGCCAGCAAGAGATTTTGGCCCTAACTTTGAAGATCCAAATGCGAATAAATTTTCTAAGGAATTTTTCCTTTAAAAAGAAATATGATAACATATGAATCCAAATCTGACTAGCTA
>NC_034608.1:24788342-24844923 GCF_900095145.1 Mus pahari | reverse complement strand
GGTTTACAAACCTAGGTAACATTCCTACCCTTCCAAGAGCAGGTACAAGTGACAACCTCTGGAACCATAACCCAAAAAGGACTTCACTGAAAGTGAGAAAGGCATTCTAGACAAGCAAATAAAAGAACCTGTGAGGGTAAAACTAAGGGAGGAGTAATTTTGATTAGGTGTAAACCAAGGAATAAGTGACTTTGATTAGCTGTGCGTNGTTGTATGTATTTTTGCCTTGATATATTAGCATTTAATATTANTTTCTTATTTTAATATATGTTTTAGAAGAGACAAGGGATAATATGTTTAAACATGCAACATGGTAACTTTTAGTTTCATTCTGTTGTAAAGGATGCCACATCACAACCNTTCATCTCTGNTTGATATCTACTAATCATATTGTGATGTTTTCCTTTTCAATAAAGCTATAACACAAATGTGTAATTTTGTCATTGAATTACATGTTGCTTGTTGTCTGGAAACAAATCATTCTAGTCTTGCTGACGCCCAGTGTCTACCATGATGTCCTGGGGAAATGACCTACTAATACATAGCTATCCATTGTTCTTTATTTAATCATATTTTGTACATTGTACATACCCCTTTTCCCTCACAGAAATGCCTAGCTCCAAGAAGCAGACTTCTGCCTTGTCCCTAAGAATATGTAATGCGATGTTTCTCATACATAGACACATAACAAATTCTCAAAAGAGTTCATTTTGACTTTCCATCAGGTGCCAATCCTATCCTGCTTTCTGCTCATTACAATCTGACTTATTACAGGGTTTGTCATATCAGATATCCTTTGTGTACCTGTTTGTTCTGTGTCTTCCAGATAATATTTACATTTTCTTTAGAATGAGATAGTTATGTTAAGATCATAGAAAACAGTGTCATTAAATTAGAAATATAGTTAATGTAATTTTTTTTATTTTTAGTTAAGGAATAACTCTTTTTTCTAGTTTCAAATTCCTAAGGCCTCCTCCTTTCCATTCCTACAACTATAAACCTGCTAACGCTCTAATTTTGATTTGTTTAAAAGGGGGAAAAGAGGGTGAAGAGTTCATGCTGTCATTTTTATATGCCACAAATAAAATAACTCTGCCTCTTTTTCGGCACATGCCAAGGTATGAAAGCCTCTCAGATTCCTGACAGACCTGTCATTGTTTACCATTGGCGCTGTCATATTTGGGAGCCTTGTCACTCCCATACAGCAGTCGCTGGCGCCCTGCCTGGAGCTGACTTGCAGATGGGAAGCCTCCTGTGTCTCCTGTCCCAGGATAATTCCTGGGGAAAGTGTGCTCCCTAGCGTCAAAAGTGGCTTCAGTGCTGGACTCCTCCAGCCAGCAAGGCGGAAAGCAGGTCTCTGCAGCTCTCTCCATCTTGCTTCACACTTGGCTGAGGTTTTGTGTGAGTCTAGAGCATACTGATGCCTGTGCTCCCAGTTAGACACCATAGACAGGCAAAAGCACCAATTACCGATTTCTATGACTTATCTGGATATCAAGTAGATTGAAATCTTTGTGAAATTATTAACTCACCTTATGGCTCAGCAACATACACACCACTTTTTTCTTTCTCTAACTCATCTAAACGTATTTGCACATAAGAGAGGCAAAAACTTACTCTCTGTTTATTTTTCATATAAAATCAATGTTGAAATTTTGGTACATTATTCCACTTATGTCAAAATGAAGTGACAAATGATGAATATATAGCTTATTTTAAAAACTAAACATGAAATCTACATTTTTTTATTTTTTTATTATTATTTTCTTTATTTACATTTCAAATGCTATCCCAAAAGTTCCCTATACCCCCCGCCCCCACTCCCCTACCCACCCACTCCCACTACTTGGCCCAGGCGTTCCCTTGTGCTGGGTCATATAAAGTTTGCAAGACCAAGGGGCCTCTCTTCCCAGTGAAAGGGGGCTGCAACCCTGTAGGTGGAAATCTACATTTTTTTATTTTTAACTAACATCTACATAATTAAGTTTATTTTAAGAAAAGATTATATTTTATTGTAATAGGGAAAATGCTCTGTGATGACAAAGCTCTTATTTCATTTTTTGTTAGAATACCTATTCTTTGAGATGTTTCATCTTTACAAACCTCTTGTAGGCATTTTGTTTACAATTGGAAATTCCAGCTGGGCACTTCTGAACTTTGCATCTACATTTTAACACCTTAACATTTAACAGATGAAGTAAACTTCAAAAATGATAGGAACAGTCATAATCATGAATGGTCAGTCATTAAGAAGTAACTGTAATAAGTGTGAATATTTCAAAAGTACTTTAGAAAGTTTACTTTCTCAAGCTGCATACTGCACTATACAGTGTGTATAGTGTCAAGAACGCTTAATATTTTAGATAATTAAACCCCTAATTATTGTAAAAATAACCCTAATTATTTTAAAAGAATAACACTAAAATAAGTAAAATTTTCAGACTTTCCTTTAATTAATATTTTCTTCTCCTTCCTTCCTTCCTTCCTTCCTTCCTTCCTTCCTTCCTTCCTTCCTTTCTTTCTTCCTTCCTTCCTTCCCTCCCTCCCTCCTCCTTCCTCTTTCTTTCTTTCTTTCTTTCTTTCTTTCTTTCTTTCTTTCTTTCTTTCTTTCTTTCTTTCTCTCTCTCTCTCTCTCTCTCTCTCTCTCTCTCTCTCTCTCTCTCTCTCTTTCTTCTTCCTTTCTTCCTTCCTTTCTATAAATGAGTGGATTTATTTATTTATTTTTAACAAAATAAAATATAGTAAGATAAAACAAAAAACATCACATTGAGGCTAGACAAGGCAGCTGAATGAAAGGAGAGTTCCAAGAGCAGGCAAAAAAGTCATAGACTCACTCATTCACAGCCTTAGTAGTCCGATAAAAATAGTAAGTTGAAAGCTATAGTGTATTTGCAGAGGCAAGGATGTAGATTGTACAGGCCCTGTTCTTCCTGTTTCAGAGTCAGTGAGTTCATTAGTTGATTCAGATGGACTTGTTCCTCTGGTTTCTACACTTTTGCACCTCCTTTTGCTTGGGATTCCCAAGCTTTGAGGGGTGGGATTTAATAGAGATATACCATTTAGAGCTATGTGTTCCTAAGCCTTTCTTTCAACATAATGATTGGGTGCAGGTTTCTGTATCTGTTCCCTTTTGCTGTAGGAGGACAGTTCTCTGATGATGACTGAATAAGGGAAGTATATTTAGAGTGCTGTAGAATATAATTAGGAGCTATTTTATTAATACGTGTTCTTTAGACAAGTAGTGTTTAGTTTTACTGTAGATCTCTGGGCTATCTAGTCTCTGATCCTTGATTAACCAAGCATTGGGAGATATGAATTCTGTCTCATGGAGTGGGTTTTAAACCAAATTAGAAACTCATTGGCTACTCCCACTAGTTCTGTGCCACCATTACTTTAGCCTATCTTACAGGAAGGATCAAAGGGTAGTAGATCAAAGTAGATCAAAGGGGTTTTTTGGCTGGATTGGTGTATATGTTTCTCTTTTGGTAGCCTGCAGAGTATCTTTCCTCACAAAGACACTAGACTGTACTGCTGAAGGCTCCATTTAGATACCAGCTTGACTTCTCCATGTTCACTGAGTTGTTTGGGTGTTGTCCTCAGCAATGGGACCCTTCTATTAGTTTGTGGAGAGAAATCCATTGTCTAAAATAATGTACTGTGTTGTATGGGGATTTACATGAGACCCTTCTTGGCCAAAAATTTAATTGAACTTAAACTGTAGAATTTTTGTTTGGTGACAAAAGGTATCTATATCCCCCATTATTAGGAGAACGTATTGGGATTTCCTTCATATATATTAGGAAGCACTCACTGTATTTGGTTTCCATATCACTTCTCAAATGCCCCCCAATTCCAGCTACCTCTCCCACATTCTTTCCTTCAACACTATTTCCCCTCACCATAATAACCTGATCCTTATATTCCTGTCTACACATGCCCAGTCTACCATAAAATCTATTTCTCCCTCAGTGAGATCCATGTGTTTCCCTTAGTCCCTTCCTTTATACCTAACCACTATAGTTCTACAGATTTACATTTATTTAATGCCTGATATCCACATATAAATGATACATACATACCATATTTATATTTGTATGTCTGGATTAACTCACTCAGGATGACATTTCATAGTTACAGCTATTTGCTGAAAATTTCATGTCATTTTTTAAAGAGCTGAGTAATACTCAATTTTGGAAATGTACCATATTCTCTATCCATTCTTCTGCTGAGGGGCCATCTAATATTTTTCAGTTTCTTGCTATTATGAAAAAAATCACAACAATCATAGTTGAATAAGTGATCTTGTAGTAGGATTGCGTATCCTTTGGGTATATATCTGAGTGGTATAGATGGGTCCTGAGGTCAATGGATTTCCAGTTTTCTGAGGAACTGCCATATTGGTTTTCATAATGGTTGTACAAATTTATACTTTCCCCAGAAATCAAGGAGTGTTCCCTTGTTTCACATTATTGCAGGAATGAATAGTCACTTGTGTTATTAATTTAGCCACTTATGGAAGTGCAAAAAAGATTGTGAGGTAAAAAGGAGAGGAATTATGTGTTGGTTACAGATGGAGAATCTATTATTAAATTGAAAATGTGGTGGACATTGGCTTCCTTAAGCAGAAGATGATAGCCTTTGAGCAGTTTTTGTACTCTCAATAGCAATGGATGAGTGTTTACTTTATTCCATATCCTTGCCTGCATGAACTGTCACTAGTGTTATTGATCTTAGCCATTCTGACAGATGTAAGATGGAATCTCAAAGTAATTTTGATTTTCATCCCTGAGTAAGGATATTATACATTTCTTTCAGTATTTCTCAGCCACTTGAGTTTCCTTTATTGATAATTCTCTGTTTACATCTATACCTGATATTTCATTTGGATTTTTTTTTATATCTAGTTTCTTATCTATTTGGGGTATTAATTGGTATCAAACATGGAGTTAGTAAAAATCTTTTTCCTATTTTGTAGGGTCTCATTTTGTGTGAATGTCAGCGTCCTGCCTTCAGAAGCTTTTCATTTTCATTTTCATGAAATCTCATTTATTATTTGTTGACTTTAGTGCCTGTGTGACTGTTATTTTGTCCAGGAAGTCTTCTGTGCTAATAAATTCAAGTATGTACCCCACTTTCTCTTCTATCAAATACTATGTGTCCGGATTTATTGAGGTCTTTACTCCATTTAGACTTGAGTTTTGTGCAGGGTGATAGATATGGATATATTTGCATTTTTCTACATGTAGATGTCCAATTTGACCAGCAGCATTTTTTGAAAAGATGCTGTCTCCCCCGCCCAGGGTGTATTTCTGGGTTCTTTATCAATAATCAGGTATCCATAGGTATGTGTTTCCCATTGATCAACATATCAGCAAATCATTGAGAAGCCACCATAATAAGTGTCAGCATTTCATAAGTACTTTAGAATGCCTATATTCTCAAAACACATTTTAGAGTGTATGTGGTAGCATGAAGAATGCTTAATATTTTAGATAATAAAAGACTTAAATTTATTGAACACTGAAATATAAATAAGTAACATTTCCTTATTTTTTTATGATCAGTCATGTTTTCTAAATAACACCATGAAAAAATGTAATGAAATGAATTCATACAGAAATGTGAATATCAAATATTGTACAAATCACAGAAAAAATGAATGATGCTTGTTTACTTGAGTGACTCAATGTATTGTTCTTAAACATGCATTACTTATAAAACTAATAAAAAACCAAACAATACTCTGAAATTTTGTTTGTTACTAAGAAAATTCTTATAAATTTAATTCTTAATCTGCAAAGTTATAAATTCTCATATTTTATGGATTACAGGAAAATTTCAAGAACCCAGAAGAAATATTTTTCTTATACAACAGTGTTTATGTATATGGGAACAAACGTAACTATTATAATTACTAGAACTCAGTATGAGACAACTTTTGCATATAGTCATTCTTAAATATTTTGGTACAAAAATTTAGCCAAATGGTGTCTGGCACAAGTCACAGTTCTATAAATTTATATTTGGTGGTTAAAGCATGAAAAAATGCTCCATGATATGTATTGCAAATAGTATGTAAAATATTTGTCTATTGAAAAAGAGATCAAATACATGACCAGTATCTAATATCCATTATTTGTTCAGTACCAACGTTCTCACTTTAAAATATTAATCAGGGGCTATGACACAGATCTGTTAAAATTTGTTATGAATTTGTTGTTCATACATATCAAACTTTCTCTTTCTTTTTATTCAAATAGCATAAACTTAGTTAAGCAAAAGAAGTAGGCTTTAGAAATCTGGTGTACAATTCAGCACTCACAACAAATAATATGATATAGAAACACATATGTAAGTTTAGCAATTAAAAATTTTGTGCCAGGCAGAGGTGGTGCATGCCTTTAATCCTAGCACTTAGGAGGCAGAAGCAGGCAGGTTTCTGAGTTCAAGGCCAGCCTGGTCTACATAGTGAGTTCCAGGACAGCCAGGGCTACACAGAAAAACTCTGTCTCAAAAAACCAAAAAATAAAAAAATAAAAAATTGCAATTTAGACAAAATGGAATGCCAGCTAAATTATAATGCATGTAATTTGGAATATTGGCCAGATATAAAGAACATCATATTTTAGTATATACTCATAGAATGTAAGCGATTGATATAGATATCAAGTTAGTTGTTTATTTGTAAACAATAATGAAAATTATAAAAAGTGAAATTAAATGAAGTACATTGGTAGCTAAAAAAGAAAATGGCCATTTTTACTCAGAGATAAACATACCAGCTCCAATGGTAGGAGTGTTTTAAGTATTTATCAATTGCTTCTCTGTACTGGAGAAGGTCAGATTCCCCAAGAGCGCGAAGATTCAGGGAAGCCGTACCTCTTCTCCAATCTCAGTAGAGGGAATAGGAACATGGAAACAATCATGAATGGTTGCTGTAAGAGAAGAGGTAACTCCATTCTGCCAACTGAAGGCAACTTTTTCATGCTAGAATATAAAGTCTGTACATTTTGTAAAATGACTGTTCCATTTCTGTAATTGTGATCAGAGACTAAATACTCTCTTCTTTCAACATCTGAAATAATTTCAAATCTGCAACAAGGAACACTTTTATTTGTTAAATCGCTTATATTAAATAAATTATTAATCTTTTGATTATCAGACAGCTAACTTTAGTTTGACAGCCTTTGTAAACTCTAGGGGGAAAATTCACATAGTTTTATAGCTCAAGGGAATTAGGATTGTGTTCGCTGCTTTCAAGTTCCCTTTTAAAATGGGCATTGTTTGAATTTTTCATTCATAATCTTTAAACAAATTTAGTGAAATTAGTGTTTTAGTTTGCATTGATTATCCACAATTGCACATAAAAATAACATATAATGTTATTTAAATCTCTTCAATAGTCCAAATTACATGCATTATAATTTAGCTACCAATATTAATTCCCATTAAAATCAGCACAGTATGTCCTAATTTCATATGTAATCCTCTATCATATCCATATGTTACCAAGGGAAATTTCTGCCAAAATTGAGACTGAAACTGTTTAAACATTTCCTGTTGGGGAAAGATAAGACAGCTTTCAGAATAGGCAATTGTCCTTGCCTGCTGACACCGATCAATTGGCCCCAGCTGTGAGGAAGATTCAGGGTGCAGATTATGAACAAGGCTGAACGTGTCAGTTTCCAAATTTGAGATGATTTAAAACTTGGAAGGATAAGTAATAGATGACAAAATTGAGATTCAGGTTATCTGAAGTACTTGGATGCTGGATGAATACCAAGGATATGGAATTTGATAATGATGAATCTCAAGTCACCCTTTGGATTTAAATTGAGAAAAAGGAATGCATAGCAGTGAACAAGACAGATAGCAGTACATGGTTACTACATCTGACTTGGCTAAAACTCAATAATCACCAAGGGTGAAAAGAGGATGTTGAAAGGAAAAGCATATTGCATATTAAGAAAAGTCAAATATGCAGAATTGTGGAATGTGTAGCGTCTTGGAAGATTGAAAACAAATATATGATATAGTGATCTTTATATATGAACAGGAAGTAGTCAGACATAGAAAGCATTTTAGAGGAAAACTGATGAAAGCTTTGAGTATGAACAGAAGTGATAGTTTATGAAAAATAAAGATAAACCTTTGTTATAGCATGTTGTGTATCTGTTTCATCTGAATTACATGTCATCATCACTATCTTGAGTTAGAGCAACTGTGATCATGCACATGATGCTTCCATTACCTCAGACCTATTAACAAGGAGAGCTTAGTCACCCCATAAGATTGTGAGACTGACAGGACTGAGACAACTCACAGAGCTCAGGAGCCTTCATGAGATCCACCCCTATGCTCCTCCCCTTTATAGCTTATGTAGGAGGTGAAAGTTTGAATGGAAGGAGGCTATGAGTCTACCTGTAAGTTTCTCGGAGGTATTTTTATGGGTCATGGCTCTTCAACTGAACAGTTTTCCATAAGCTATCAATGGTACTTCCTAGTATTGTAGCTGCCTTTGAATCAACCATATTTCTGGAAATAACCCCAGTAAACTCAAATGAATCATCACTGAGTTGGACAGCCACAGAATCTTGCCTCTGGTTTACCATGGGACTAAAAATTAGTAACAATATAGTTTGTACAAAGTAACATATCATTGAAAATCAAAAATCAATGTAAAATCAAATAAAGAATCATATTACACACAAACTATAAAAATGACCATACATCTCAATAAGGTAATGGCCTGTTAGTGATAGAAAGTACAAGGAATCAGTTGAAATAATGTCCCAAACACTTAGTGGTCATTCCAACATCACCCATGCTGCTTCTGAGATACTGTGTATTTCATACATATTTCAAGGTTCAATGAGTGTTGATTCGAAATGTTATATGTTACTACATATGCTTTCCCATCACACACACACACACACACACACACACACACACACACACAAAGATGCAAGTGACTGGATGAGAGAAAAGGAAGATGGGTTAGTGAGTGAAGCAGTTGATATGCAAGTATAAGAGCCTAAGTTTAAGTTCCAACAACACACATAAAAACTGAAGTTGTAGCAAGCTTTCACTGTCCCACTTCTATGCCATTGTGAAAGGCAAAGATAGGAGAATATCTGAAAGTTTGTGGGTCAACTAGCATGACAAACACAGTTATAAAGAGCAAGAGAACCTGTTTCACCAAAGGCTGTCCTCGGACAGCCACAAGAAGACTGTGGCAAACAGCATCTGCACTCACCCACATAAGCACACACACACACACACACACACACACACACACACACACACACAAATACAGCTTTTGTGTTTGTTTAGTTTTGTTTTTTGATATTTTAAGTTATTTTAAGTTATTTGGTGAACATCCATTTTTCTTCATTGAGTTAAACATTTTTGGTAAAAATGCCCCCAGACAGAAATGCGTGAGTCAATGGTGAAAGCCAGACAAACAGTATGTTGATTCCTGCAGGTTATACTACATTAACAGTTTTTACTGTCAATAGGCAACTGTGTCTAAAGGATTAGACTATTTCTATGTTGATCCTAATGGACCATAAGGTTGGCTCAAACCACAGATAGGTGTGTCCTAAACTAGATGTATTTTGGACATTCTCACATTGCCTCAGGTGAAAAGGGCTGGGTTGTGCATAATTTATGAACTGATTTCCATACACTCTATTCCACTTCTACAGCCTCCAGGCTATCTGGGTGTTTCCTTATTTTTGCCTTATTTAAATGAACCAACTTTTCCTTCCCTGGTGCTTGGTCTCACCATCACTTCATAAAGTATGTTCTATGAACTAAATGAAGACAAAAAGGCCATCATAAGGGAATATATAGTAATGATACAATATTCAAATAAATAATATAATATTAAAACGGCAAAGTAAATGAGTGTACCTAATTTTCTTCATGGTCAAGGAAATATTTTTTATAAATGAGAATTCTTTTCTGATGCCTTATTGTAAACTTAATAAGAATCAGTCAGTTAGCTAATTTATTTTAAGAAATATTTTTCAAATAGAGTAATTAATCACTAGGATTAAAAAAGTACACTGATTAATAAGAGTATATTAAGAATTAAACCCAAGTGGACTGATAATATTGTCAAAAACTTTGCTTTGTTGAATTGGTATTCAACTTGAACTCAATCTTTATTAAAGAACAGAAACAAACTGATTTTTATTTTCCTTACTCCTTTTGTCAAGGATCACTTAAATATAACTTTAGAATCCACTGATGTCCTAAATTCAGCTGTGTTAGAAATGTGATATTTGCCAAATTTTATGCTTCTGTGTATTCTGCTGTGTGCCTATGATTGGCAAGTACCTGGTGAAGCCCAGGAGAGTAGCAACCATTTTCCAAAGTCCATCTACACTTGTTGCTCTAAAGTACCTTACACTTCTTGCCCAAACTGCTGAAAATTCTATGACATAAAAAGAAGGCTTTGTAAAATTAATTTTATGATGATGTTTGACATATTAATTTACAAGTACTACCATGAGAAGCTAATAAAATAAATTGAAGTACTTTGAGGTTTTTATTTTGTTTTTTGTTGTTTGTTTTCTAAATTTTGTTATTATTTTAAGGCTCCTCACTTTATTTGCTATATTGATATCGCAGACTGTCTAGAGTATGTTCCTTAATAAAAAAATTAAGAAACATACTGTCTTAGAATGAGATAAGAGGATAATTGTTTTAAAGGTAAGATATACATATTTATATGAAAGTTTCTTCTTTATTTGGAGTAAAAGAATTTTTATTAATTATTTTGAGGGGAAGGAATATTATTTATTAAACATTTTATTTGCCTCTGTATATTTTTTCTTTTTTGAAGGCAATTCTTTTTTTTAATTGGATGTTTTCTTCATTCACATTTCAAATACATTATTAATTATTTTTGTTTAAATATAGGGAAATGAGTTTCACTGAGACACTTTGTTCATATGAATTTATACCTTTTTAAAAATTTGTTTGTTTGTTTTCATGCTTTGCTTTGAGACAGGTTCTTATTAAGTATAACAAGCTGGCCATGAATTCACAGTTATACCTGCCTCTTCCTTCAGAGTGATGCTAGTATTGTTTAGTACCACAACAGAACTTCACAGTGCCACACAAGAACTTCATTCCTATATCCCCACCTTTTTCTTTCTCTTGGTAGTCATCTTCCTCCCTATAATAGTTTCTCATTTTCTCTCTCTCTCTCTCTCTCTCTCTCTCTCTCTCTCTCTCTCTCTCTCTCTCTCTCCTTTCTTGCTCTCTATTTATACAATCTGCTTTACTAGATATATTTTTAAAAAGCCTTTGTGAGAANCACACACACACACACACACACACACACACACACACACACACAAATACAGCTTTTGTGTTTGTTTAGTTTTGTTTTTTGATATTTTAAGTTATTTTAAGTTATTTGGTGAACATCCATTTTTCTTCATTGAGTTAAACATTTTTGGTAAAAATGCCCCCAGACAGAAATGCGTGAGTCAATGGTGAAAGCCAGACAAACAGTATGTTGATTCCTGCAGGTTATACTACATTAACAGTTTTTACTGTCAATAGGCAACTGTGTCTAAAGGATTAGACTATTTCTATGTTGATCCTAATGGACCATAAGGTTGGCTCAAACCACAGATAGGTGTGTCCTAAACTAGATGTATTTTGGACATTCTCACATTGCCTCAGGTGAAAAGGGCTGGGTTGTGCATAATTTATGAACTGATTTCCATACACTCTATTCCACTTCTACAGCCTCCAGGCTATCTGGGTGTTTCCTTATTTTTGCCTTATTTAAATGAACCAACTTTTCCTTCCCTGGTGCTTGGTCTCACCATCACTTCATAAAGTATGTTCTATGAACTAAATGAAGACAAAAAGGCCATCATAAGGGAATATATAGTAATGATACAATATTCAAATAAATAATATAATATTAAAACGGCAAAGTAAATGAGTGTACCTAATTTTCTTCATGGTCAAGGAAATATTTTTTATAAATGAGAATTCTTTTCTGATGCCTTATTGTAAACTTAATAAGAATCAGTCAGTTAGCTAATTTATTTTAAGAAATATTTTTCAAATAGAGTAATTAATCACTAGGATTAAAAAAGTACACTGATTAATAAGAGTATATTAAGAATTAAACCCAAGTGGACTGATAATATTGTCAAAAACTTTGCTTTGTTGAATTGGTATTCAACTTGAACTCAATCTTTATTAAAGAACAGAAACAAACTGATTTTTATTTTCCTTACTCCTTTTGTCAAGGATCACTTAAATATAACTTTAGAATCCACTGATGTCCTAAATTCAGCTGTGTTAGAAATGTGATATTTGCCAAATTTTATGCTTCTGTGTATTCTGCTGTGTGCCTATGATTGGCAAGTACCTGGTGAAGCCCAGGAGAGTAGCAACCATTTTCCAAAGTCCATCTACACTTGTTGCTCTAAAGTACCTTACACTTCTTGCCCAAACTGCTGAAAATTCTATGACATAAAAAGAAGGCTTTGTAAAATTAATTTTATGATGATGTTTGACATATTAATTTACAAGTACTACCATGAGAAGCTAATAAAATAAATTGAAGTACTTTGAGGTTTTTATTTTGTTTTTTGTTGTTTGTTTTCTAAATTTTGTTATTATTTTAAGGCTCCTCACTTTATTTGCTATATTGATATCGCAGACTGTCTAGAGTATGTTCCTTAATAAAAAAATTAAGAAACATACTGTCTTAGAATGAGATAAGAGGATAATTGTTTTAAAGGTAAGATATACATATTTATATGAAAGTTTCTTCTTTATTTGGAGTAAAAGAATTTTTATTAATTATTTTGAGGGGAAGGAATATTATTTATTAAACATTTTATTTGCCTCTGTATATTTTTTCTTTTTTGAAGGCAATTCTTTTTTTTAATTGGATGTTTTCTTCATTCACATTTCAAATACATTATTAATTATTTTTGTTTAAATATAGGGAAATGAGTTTCACTGAGACACTTTGTTCATATGAATTTATACCTTTTTAAAAATTTGTTTGTTTGTTTTCATGCTTTGCTTTGAGACAGGTTCTTATTAAGTATAACAAGCTGGCCATGAATTCACAGTTATACCTGCCTCTTCCTTCAGAGTGATGCTAGTATTGTTTAGTACCACAACAGAACTTCACAGTGCCACACAAGAACTTCATTCCTATATCCCCACCTTTTTCTTTCTCTTGGTAGTCATCTTCCTCCCTATAATAGTTTCTCTCTCTCTCTCTCTCTCTCTCTCTCTCTCTCTCTCTCTCTCTCTCTCTCTCTCTCTCTCTCCTTTCTTGCTCTCTATTTATACAATATGTCTTACTAGATATATTTTTAAAAAGCCTTTGTGAGAAACATCTATAGTTGAGTTTCCCACATTGTGTAGATTTCTCAGCTTCCTTTCAATAATTTCCATTTATTTAACAATAGCTATGTGTCCTGACAACTTGATGCATATCCTTCCAGACTTGCTAAAGGCTACTTGTATTTACATGACCGAGTTTTGTTGAATAGAATATGATAATGGACCACTTAAAAGAGGTATGCATATGAATGTAATTGAAGATTGGCAACCTTCTGGGATCCCTCCTTTTGCTGCAAGTACTAAGTTTTAAAGTTTTAAGCAATTGAAATGGACATAATGGTTTGTTTAAGGCAGAGAAATTTCTGTGATACACATTTGACCATAGTATGGTCCCAAAACTATTTAAGGTATGTAAAATTGAAAATAAAATACCCTCTGTGTGGGTTACTATACAAAATTACATTGACTGCTTGGTCATAACAACAGAAATTTATTTTCTCAAAATTCCAAGGGCTAGAAGGCAAAGGACAAGGTGAGGGTTCTTTATCTGTCTTTCATTTGACTACATTCATTTTGCTTGCAGGCTCTGTCATCTTGCTATATGATAATTGGCCTCCTTCCTCACCTGGACAAAGAACAACCAATTTGATGGCTATTTGGAAAAGGCATAATTCCAGATGGATGTCTACCTTTCAAGAACTTGTTTAACTAATTGCCTACCATGGCCCCACTCCAAGTTATATCACATCAGAGCAATGGCTTTAGCATATTATTTTTGTCACAGTCAAGTTCTTCAAGACATATTGATGAGAAAAAAATCCCTCTGACACTTTTCCATGTCCTACTAACTTATTCCTTTTAATCACAATTAAACACATGATTTACTAGCTCACACTCATTGAACATCCAATAGATATCACAAAATCCTCATTCAGTCTGACTAATAATCTCTAATTCTGACTCATTTATATTATGTTTACAAGATTCTCAGCTAAATCAGCATCTCAGTTTTGTTTTATTTTTTTATTTGATTTTTCTAAGAAGAACAACACATTAGTAGAATTACAAACCATGGTAAAGATCTACAAAAGTATGCTACACAAAACAAACTTCAAACTCTTTTATCCGATTGTGTGGAGAATTAACAATAAATTCCATAGTTAAATTCCCATGGATTCCTAGTAATAGAGTTGCCAACCAATGATTGGTCGAATTTGAGGCTCATGCTATGAAAAGGAGCCCATGACCAACAATGCCTGGATGTCCAGAAACCAGAAGTTGGGTAGCCTAGAGATAAAGGATAGAAAAAAGATCCATAAAACAATTCTTTCCTGGTCTACTTGGCAAGCTACATGCCATTGAAAATCCTGTCTCAAAAAATGGTGAACAATACCAGATGAGTGACACTTGAGGTTGCTTCTGGACTCCTTGTGAAATCACACATGCATGAATGTTTACCCACACATATACAAATTTGTATTGTATGAAGATATCTACTCTCTACTGCTTATACACTACTAACCTACAAATAGTATAACACTTCCAAATAGTGTAACACTACACTAAATATTCTTATTCACAGTTTGCTTCATTGTCCTACAATGGATATTTAGACAGTGTCAATGTCATAACATGTTCCTAGTATCATGTGCTTTGATTGTCACCCTCTTGACACTAATTAGGTAAACTTTAATAAAAATATAGGAAGTAATGGTAGATTCATAAGGTCATATCATTATATGGAATTTGACATTTCAAACATGTCATCTCCTGTATCTTATTACCAGTTAAAGATGGCAACCCATATGGTTTCCTGACAGTGTGGTCAATGAAAATAAATAAAATAAAAAAAAAAATAGACACTACAAATCGAATGATTTTATTTTCTTAAAATAAGAAGGTATTCTACATATAGAAATAGGTTGAGGCAATAACTTTCTCAGGTTCTTCAGAACCAATGTAAAAGTTATTTCTTGTTTAATCTCAAGTAATATGAAGTATAATATGCACCAGGCATTTACCAAATACACACACACACACACACACACACACACATATATATATATATATATATATATATATATATATATATATATATATAATCATTCCATAATCTCAGATATGACTGAGGAACCATTTTTGGCTTTGAGGTATGAACACACTAGTAAGAAGGACAAATGTGAAGGCATTACCTGCAAGAGCATCATAGATTCTGCAATCAACTACTGACAGTTGGGAGGGAGATTAAATAGACTTTGAAGCTTCCTATTAAAATCATCTTCTCACATGTCTAAATGTTTTGACAAGTCAGTAAAACAACATATCTTACACGACTCACAATCTTATCTTGAGAGAGATCATTCGGTTTATATGGGGCCATAGAGCTTCCTGGTTTTTTTTTTGTTTTTTTTTTTTGTTTTTGATTTAAAAAAGGTCTTGTAAAAATAATTACACTAGTCACCTCTTTTTGTCTAAATTTCTTCTCTCCCATTATCCAGTCAAAGGGGACTACCTCCTAAGTGATAAGAGTGCATNTGCACAACTCAAACCCTGACCCACCTCATTATCTCTGAATTCCCATAACATTACCTGAAATTATTCCATATATTACTTTGCTGATTTATCACAGAGGTTGTCAGTACATGTGATTGAATAAGTCTCATAAAAACCATGTCTTTAATTTTCTTGAATAACTGTAGAACAAAGAATAGATTAATGACATATTGATAAACATAAGTATCCTATAGTAAATGAATGGATGAAATAATGAATCATAAATCCCTAGCATATTAATTATAAAAATAACAAAATGAGGATGGTGAAATAACTCAACAGTTAAGAGTGTTGCTGCTCTTGTTGAAGACCAAATTTCCTTTCCAGAACCCATTTAAAGTGGCTCACAACTACATATAATTGAGGATCCCAGAGAGCAAATGCCCTCTCTGGGCTCTCTGGGAACCCACAGATATACAGCATATGTTCACAGACCCACACACATACAAATGTAAAAATTAAATTGTTTAAAAGACTTATACCTACATAAGCTATATACACTGAGAGGGCAAGAGAAATTAAGATCACTGAAGCAAATATTTATTCTTTATTACATTTTATTAAATGTACTGGAGCTAAGCAAAACAGAAAGTGGAAATGGTGCCATAGTCAAAAATCACACAATCTATTTGGCCTGAGGGATGTGGCCTGAGAATGCTCTCTCATCTGTTCATTTTAAGACAATATCCCCAGACTTTTCTCTCTCCTCTTGAGACTCTTTAAAAGCTCAGTAATATTTTAGGGTTTCATTGTGTTTTGAAGGTGGTTTTGAGGTTTCCTTCTTCATTATATTCAACACATTTTATATCCTATCTGGAACCAGAACTTAAGTTATTTCAATACCCCTAGGGTTTTAAATGGAAACAAGTTTGGCTAATTTTGACAGTTAGCCATTAAATTGTGCAGACATAAGGAAACATAGGCACTGTGCTTTTCATCTGAATATCTGTGACTCATTAAAGCCCTCCCCTGGTGTGTTTGTAAGTATACTGCAATATAAAAGCAGCAAATTATATAAAGGATACCATTCTCAATAAAGTTTGTTTGATTGTCAGTTTGAATAAATAATTTTTAATATTGATTTAAGTAATTAAATGTGCTCCCTTCTAAAGATCATTAAAAATAAACAAAACAGTAGTAAATTATAGACAATATGATATAGTCAAGGATGAACAGTTTACATGAGGTGAAATTCAACAATTATTCTGGAAAATATTTAACCTTATGTGTGCCCAAATTCTTAAAGACTATAATAGCTAATATACACTGAATTGACAATCTGTAGAACCAGACTATTACCATTTCAATTTGCTTCTTTTCAGTGAATTTCTCATGGGTATTAATTTGAAAAGCTAGTACATACAGCCAAGGCAAATGGGTAACAAAGAATCTTATTAGCTATCCAGACACTCTGATGTATTTCCTTTTGTCTGTCTACATCAGAATTTGCCAACCCTATGACCCAGGAAATAAAATAGAGGAATCAAAATTATGACACTTCAAAACTTGAACATATCAACTTTATCTGAGATGGTATAGAACCATGACCAGTTGAATTTCATCTCCATACACGAATGGGGAAAGAAACTAGGTTACACCATAACAAAATATTTATAAACACAGTTCCAACAACAGCTATGACAGCTCTCCCTAGAGTATTTAGGATGTATCTAAAACTTATGTTAAATAGAATGTATTTAGCCACTTACTGAACTGCATAAAATTTCTTAAATTATAAGATTATGGAGATAGAATGGATGAATGAGCACAGAAGTAAGATTCTTGTGAGACTGTAAAGATCCCTAGGGAAAGATAATCTCTGTGCTGTGACTGCAAACAGTAATAGGAGAATCTGTGTTAGCAGTGAACAGTAATTCAGAGGCACAGGTGTCTCTAAAAGTGGCAGTCTATGAATATGTTTAACATATAGCCTGATGTCATCTTCCTGTTATTGTTTGTAGCTGTGTAGAGTATTAGTAATGGAGAGAGAGAAGACTCGTGGAAGGGTATACAGGATCTTAATATTTATAAAATTGCAATATTCTATAAATCTCTATTAAGTAGTAGTTTTAGGTTAACTCTCAGTCTTAGTTTTCCTCTCAAGCTCTAAGTCAAATAATATTTTATGTCCTTATACTTTCTTTCAATAGAGAAAATAATTTTTGTTATAGTACCATTGTTAATTTTCTAAACTAAAGAAAATATTCAAAATGGAAAAAATTCATTGAAAGGGATAACTGATAACAATTATTATTAGCTTAGAGATAGCACAATGTACTTTTACTTCACAAATACAAGTTTTAATCCTGCTGAAACCATAATTACAAAACTCTTTTACATGGCAAAAAATCAGTGAATTTACATAAATCTAGGCTGTAAAATTCACTACCAGAAACTATCTACAAATATACTTTTATATGTCTCAGGACAATCATGATCTATTTAATTTTAATTACTAACACACACATAGTGTTTTGTTGATAAATGGGTACAATTCCATGAAGAAGAAGTTTCTGCCCCCTTATGACAAACCCCACTTGGTTCAACATGTATCTTATAGTTACATAGTGGTTTTTCATAGTGCATCTGATGTTATTGATGTTACCTTTGCTCTATTGCCTATGACATAGTTTAAACAAATAAGAGATATATTTTAAGTGATAAGTTTCCTCCTGCAGGGATCAAAAGAATCTTTTTAATAATGGACTTCTATCCATGGTATGAATGTTTGTTTTACTCCAGTGGTATTCTACTGAACAAAGTAGAAAATTATAAAGCCAGAGTATCTCATTTAAAGAACATTTAGCAAAAATTCAGATCTACTAAGGATTCATATTTGTATTTAAAAATTCAAAAATATAATATGTATTAGGTATAGTTTGATTCAAAATACACAGGAACATTTACCTTGACATTGTCTATTTTTTAAATACTGATTGCAGCCTCCTCTCCCTCATTTCCTCCAAGTCCCATGATTATACCCTGTGCCCTCACTGTCATCCATGCTCTCCTCACATCAAGTCCAGAAAGACTAAACACATCCTATCCCATGGTGAGCAGGCAGGCAGGGCACTACAATTGAGGAAAGGGATGCAAAGGCAGACAACAGAATCAGGGGTTGCCCTAGCCACTGCTCCAGTTGTTAGGGGACTCACATTAACACCAAGTAGACTCATACAAATGTATAGGGGACCTAGGTCCACCCCATGCATGCTCTTTGGTTAGTGGTTCAGTCTCCATGAGGCCCCATGGACCCAGGTTAGTTTACTCTGTAGGTATTGCTCTGTCTTTGATCAATTCAGCTTACTCAATCCTTCCCTCCATTCTTCCTCAAGACTCTGCAAGCTATACCTATTATTTGGCTATGGGTCTCTGCATCTGTTTCTTTTCGCTGCTAGATGAAGCTTCTTAGAAGATAGTTATGCTAGATTCCTGTCTCGAAGCATAGGAGAGTATTATTAATAGTGTCAAGAGTTGGTTGGCTTTCTCTCATGGGATGAGTTTCAAGTTGTTTCAGGCATTGTTTATCCATTTCCCCACTCATTGTTTCATCTTTCCCACTGGACATCCTATAGTCAGTGCAAAGGATGTGTCAAAGGTTTTGTAAGTGGGTTTGTGTTCCCCTCCCTCCACTGGAAGTCCTGTCTAGCCAGGAGGTAGTCTCTTCAGGATCCATATACCCTATTGCTAGGAGTCTCAGCTAGGGTTACCCACACAGAATTCCAAGAGTCTCCCCTGTCCCAGGTCCCCTACTTTGTCCCAGTGATACCTCTACCCTTCCTATTTCTATTCTCTCCCAGCCTTCTCTCCCTACCACCACCCCGGCTCTTCCAATGCCTCATACCAACACTTGTTCCTCTCTGTACCACGTCTCCTACCCAGTATCCTCCCTCCACTATCGTCAAGACATAATGGCAGCCTACAAAATGGGAAAAGGTCTTCAACTCAATATCTGACAGAGGGCTAATAACCAAAAATATATAAAGAACTAAAGAGATTAAACACTAACAAACCAAATACCTTAATTAAAATTGGAGTTCAGAGCTAAACAGAGAATTCTCAATGAAGAAATCTCTAATGGCCAAAAAGCACTTAAAGAAATGTTCAATGTCCTTAGTCATCACAAAAATGTTATAAACATGTCTCTGAGATTCTATCTTATACCCATCAGAGTATCTAAGATTAAAACCTCAAGTGACAGCACATGCTGGTGAGGATGTGGTGTACGAGTAACACTTTCCTCCATTGCTGGTGGGAGTGCAAACTTGTACAACTATTTTGGAAAATAATCTGACAACTTTTCAGAAAATTGGAAATAGTTCTGTCTCAAGACCCTGCTATACTACTCCTGGGCATATACCCAAAACAGGCTTCACTTCCCCACAAGAACACTTGCTGAACAATATTCATAGTAGTTTTATTCACAATAGCCAGAAACTGGAAAAAAAACTAGATGTCCCTCAACAGAAGAATGAATAAAGAAGATGTGGTTTATTTATACAATGGAATACTACTCGGCTATTAAAAACAAAGACGTTATGACATTTGCAGGCAAATGAATGGAATGAGAAAATAGACTGGGTGAGGTATGTCAGACCCAATAAAGTCACACATGGTATGTACTTACTTATAAGTGGATATTAGCCATAACATAAAGTTCAGGATAACCATGCCACAATTCACAGACCCAAAGAAGCTAAGAAACAAGGAGGGCACAAGGGAGCGTGCTTGAATCTCACTCCAAATGGGGCAATAAAATAGACATTGCTTCATTTCTTATTATCAGTTTGGAATGTCTACAGAAGCAGCTGAAGCGACTTGTCACCTTCCCTGTCAACACTGCAGCTGAGAAGTACACATGCTGCATAACACTAACCCTAACCCTCCTATAAGAGCCTAAGTACTATTAGTATTAATAATCAAACAATGACTTCCATAAAATGGTGATTCTTTGCTTATAGATGTCTTAATTTTAATATTAAATATCTCAGGTAGCAACATTCCTCTTTCTAAATATGTGATGCTTCTTTTAACAATTTTTAAAGCTTTATTTTATTTCTAGTTACATACATATATGTGTGTCTGTGTAGGGTTTATTGCACATGAATGCAGGAGCCTGCAGTGGAGGCCACAGACATACAATCACCTTGGAGCTGGAGTTACAGGTGGTTGTGAGTTACCTCATGCTGATGATGGAATCTGAACTCTGATATTCTACAGGAAAAGTGCACATTCTTAACCACTGAGCAATCTCCTTAACAACACTTCCTTGTAAATTGTTTGGTATCCCTTTAAATCTTGTTTCTGAGGAGATTATACAATCAGCTCACTATCTTTTATGACTTATGACATAAATAGATAGGTAAATTGATTTTTGTTATGTAAATATTTTCCAGGAGAGTTATCAGAAATAACATGAAAACTATGATGTAAGATGTGTGACTTTCTTACACTAATTTCAGGAAGAGGCTTTCATTTCAGTTCTGCATTTCAAGGGTTTTCTGCACATAAAGTAGTATAGTATCAGCTGAAATGAGTTGTCATAATGATAATTTCTAGGAGAATATGAAGCCCACAAACTAGTTAAATATCAAAACAAAGAGGTATTATTCTAAACCAATGAAGGAGATAAAAATGTCATCAAAAGCAATCTGTAGTTTATTATGAGTACAAAGAAAAAGAAGGAAAAGGAAGAAGGAAGCCAAACAGAAACCAAATAGCAAATGAT
The DNA here is from genome assembly GCF_900095145.1 of Mus pahari. Lineage (NCBI taxonomy): Eukaryota > Metazoa > Chordata > Mammalia > Rodentia > Muridae > Mus > Mus pahari. The sequence goes on along the minus strand of NC_034608.1, from coordinate 24,823,301 downwards.
ACACTTAGCTATAACAATGCATAAGACAATTAAGAGGGTGATCCATTGGAGAAAATCTTGACCCATTTCTAGGCTTCATTTTTAAGAAATGGACTTTAAAGGAAGCAGAGGAAAGGGGGCTCGAACAAAAATATAGTCTGATGTCCAAATTAATATCACAGAAAGATAAAGACTGTTGTGGAAAAACAAGTTACTTCATGGTAATAAAGTTCACCATTTATCAAATATATGATCTTCTAGATCCTCTGCATCTAATATCAGAATTACATATATATGAGAGCAAAGGTAGATGATGTGTGTATTATGCATTTCAGTTTTCTCCACTGTCAGAAAACTATGTGATATTTACGTCATATTCAGTGACTTCTGATTGCACATAAGTAGTACCAAATACACAGAGGCTCAGAGAATACCTACCCTCATACATCAATTAACTTCACATTTTATTTTTCCTGCCTCAAATCTAGTAAAAAGAGTTATAGTACTCTAACAACTATGATATTGTTTTTAAACTTAAACTTTGTTTATAAATACAAATAAAACCATATGAGTCCTCCACTGTGTGAAGTATCATGTATTATGGTTTGAAAATTCCTTCCACAAAAGTGGGAAAAATAATGATATTAATAAAGTCCATGCAGGTATCAATAAAAGTTATAATGAGCTGGCACTGTGTTAATATTTATAAATATATGTTGTGCCCCATGCATACTAAGAAGTTAAATATTCATCTGCATAAATGAATGACAGTGCCACTTTTGAGTTTATATTGTAATTGGATCACTAATTCTCAATGCATTTCCAGTAAGAACAATCTGGCAGAATGTGGCTAATCTAAAGATCTTTGATGCTTTTTATTGAATGTATGCTCTGAGAATGAAATTCCTGGAAACTGAATTGCCAGCCTCTTAAAGCAATAGCAAGACAGATGGCCAGTGGTTGCCTAAGGCTGGAGTTGAATATTTCTCTCAGCCACCCACTCCTAGCTAAGAGCAAGCATCTGGTCAGGATGCATGAGGCATGGAGTGGACGATGAGTATGGGAGGGAGCCTCTTGGCTGCTCTGAGCTATGGAGGTTTTATCTGAAGCAGCTCCATATGCAGCCATCCAGAGAGGAGCACGGCTCATACAGAAACTGAGGAAAGAAGCAAGCTAATTAGAAGCAGACATTGATTAGAGTTTTGATAAACTAAACCAGAGTTCTACATTTTTTTGCTTATTGCATAATGTTTATTTCATGATCCTGTATCACATAAGGATATAAATGGTACTATTCACATGTTTCCACCCATGAAACTGCTGTAGTTGTTTTGCAGAATTATTTATTGTTTTCCACATATATGTAGTTGTATTAGCAACTATTTTATACAATACATTCTAGACAAAACAAGAACATTAGTTTTGTTAAACATGTTGAACAATTAATCTATTATGTTTCTCTCTGTTAAATAATACATAATTATATATGTCAATTAATTTAACCCAAATACTGGATCAAATTTACTGTGAAGAAAAATATCTGCTGTTTTTAAAGAACTAACTTGCAATCATTTTTCACAGAGTGGGTGCTTAATGTGTTTGGAGTCTATAGCTGGGGGTGACTTTCTGTAGAGAACATTAGTGTTACCTCTAGGATCTGGATATTGCTTGGAACAGAAATGTGCAGAGTCTTATCTGACAGGATAGTCTCTTCTACAGTTGGAGTATGTATGTCATTCTGTGGAAGAATGTGATATGCATATAATTTATTCTGGAGTGGCTGGCAAGAGAGATAGCTTACTGAAAGGATTGTGGTGCAATTACAAAATGTTCCTCAAAATTTAGCTGCTAGAAACTTGTTCTCTAGTGTAACACTTTTGGAAAAGAGAGCTAGTGGGAGAGGTTTAGATCTTGTGAACTTCACCTTTCCTTATTAATGATTAATGCCCCTGTTTTAAAAAAAAAGTGCTCATAAAAGTATCTGTTTACTTTTGCTATTCTATGTGAAGACAAACAGTTCCACCTCTGTAGAGGAAGCAAGATTTAGATAGCACTTCAAAGGCAGCAATGAAGACAAGCTGACAAACTGCTTTTGCACTGACCTTGTACTCCCTACCTGTAGAGATGTGGGTAATACATTTCCATTGTTTCTTTTATCCTATTCATTCTCATCTCTGGAGTTCTGTTAGAGGAACAGGAAGAGATGGAGAGAGGTTGCCATCTCAGCTGATAGCAAGTAACTAGGTCAAACCTAGAAAAGAAAAAAAGTCTGGAAGGAAAATTATATCAACTACACAGGCACAATGATAGACAGAGGTAAGCCTGAAGGAAGGTGGGATATATGAAGCTGTGGTTGGGCAGCCGTGGGTTTTCAGTTTGATGAGGGTGAGATAAGCTCATAATAGAAAAATTATGCAATGTTCTAAGGCCTAGGAAGATAGTTCAGAGAATAAAATCCCTTCTTGTTCTTTCAAGAAGACTGGAATATAGCTCTCAACACCCACTCAGGTTGGCTCCCAGATAGCAGTAACTCCATCTTCATGAGGTTTGAAACCCTTTTCATCTATATTAGGTACCCGCATGCATATGTACATATAAGGATACAAAGACACACATATTTCTTCCTAGGAGCTGGAACATTGTAAATCAAGTATCATCATCTTGGACTGTCTTTGGTGCCCTAATGTCCACATCTATATTAAAGATAACATCTCTTTTGAATATGAGATTTAAAAAAACAATTAAGTTGTATTCTTTACTGAACCATAATTTCCACCAACCCAAGAGCCTTCAGAGCAACATGCCTCCTTTATTTATAAATAAAGTCCTGCCTACTTGATATCCCCACATGTGTATTTGATAAATTTATGAGTATCTCCTTCTGTGTCTATAAACAGTCATGCAACAACTTCCATAGTCTAACCTCAATCACGATGAGGCAAGCATGTAAGGCAGGGAGTGGTGTCCTAAAGGCTGAAGTATACATACATGTTTAGTATCTCTCACTGAGGCTTATACAGTGGTTGAAATGCCTTGGCTTTTCTCATTGGGGGTGAGGTAGGTTGTGTTAAAGCAACACATATGTGCCTCTGCATGGTTAGTGCTGCTGAGGACAAAGGGGAATGCTTTTTACCTCCATTGTGACTTAATAGGAAACATCCTCCTTAAGATGTGTTCTTGCTCTTTTATGATTTGGTATGAACAAGTTACTTTTACCTTAGGATATACAAAAGAAAAATACAATTATTTTGAAATTTTAAAGGATAGCTGGCATCAACATAATCCAAAAATAGCCTCATAAAAGAAAGGCAGAGGCAGGCGAGTTTCTACTTGCGAGGCCAGCCTGGTCTACAGAGTGAGTTCCAGGACAGCCAGGACTACACAGGGAAACCCTGTCTCAAAAAACAAACAAACAAACAAACAAACAAACACAAAACAAAAACTAAAACAAAAAACAAAAACAAAAAAGAAATGAAGAAGAAGAAAACAATATGCAAGCAAAGGTGCAAAGTGGATGAAGGAATTTAGAATAGAGTTATACTGTTCTGTCTTCATCCTTACCAACACTGACATTCACAGTCTCACCAAACATTGTTTTCATGAAACCAAACTTAAAAGTGGTGTATCAGTGAAATTCACAAAAACTAATCAAATTGTGTGTAGGTCTAAAATCTTCTCTTCATTTTGAGAACTACAAAACACACTGAGAATCTTGTGGATCCATTTTTCAAAAGGAACAGACATGAACACCAAAAATACTGATGGTAATTTTCTTGTGCCATCACTCACTAACATTCTCCTGGACTAGCCACTTAAAGCAAACTCAGAACATCTTCCCTTTAGATTAGCCGTAATACTTACTTCTTTCTAGTGACCATTTTCCATGATCATATCACTACATTTGATAGTTCACATTGAAAACATATCATTTCACCAGCCATTTAATTCCAGGGCAGTTATTTTAATCCTATGGGGAAAATCAGTTTTTCAAGTATTAAATGATTTGATTTATGCTTTCAGTAGAGGCAGAATTGAAACTACATGTATTTATATTTTTTCTTTATTATACTAAACATGTTATAGCTAAAGAGCATTGATTCAGCTTGCCACTCAAGATTCCCCTACCCTTTCTTCCTCTGTGGCTAGCCATGGGCTAAACCACATTATTTTCTCATGGCTTTCAAAATCAACTACCTCCTCAACTAGTTTCCCATACCCCTGCTTATAAGCATCAATTAAATCTCAACTGCAGTTGTCTTACACAGTCTTACTCAGATCCTTACTTTATTGCATTTTGTAGATCTTGCCTAGATATATCCTGGACTTTCCCCACTAGAGACAGTTTTGTATTCAGATCACTGTGAAATACTAGAAGTCACAGACTAGGCCTATTTGTACAGAGAACTAATTTAGCCCTTAATACAGTCCCTGTATATAGGTAACAATCTATATCTGCCAAGAGAACCCAAGCAAATTGCCAGGTAAGGAGAAAACAGTAATACATACTTGAAAGATGATCAAATTGAAGAATCTGCAATTTGGTTGATAGCATAATGCTTAGATTTAGATGATATTTTGAGACTGATATCTTTGCCGGTGTCAAACATTTTCATATATATTTACCTACTAGAAAAGAATAATAAAAGCGGCAACAAATATGCCGCAGAATTCTGCTAACTTTCAGATTTGCATTAGAAAATCATTATTTATGTTCTTCATAAGTGCATGTATAATTTATTTCAGAAACCTACTCACAGCTCCATCATGTGAGATGACATTTTGTGATGGCTATATTATACTAGGTAATAGAAATCACATCTACTGAAGGTAATTTCAAATGGATCAAGCAAGACAAGTATTAGGGTAATGAATGCAGAAGTAGAAGATGCAACAAGCCAGTAAATAGCTTATACTTCACCTCACACAAAGGAATGTCACAACTTTTATGGCTGTTGACTGTAAAATGTATAAATATTCACATACAATCTGTTTTAGGCAACCAAATGAAAAATAAACAGATTTTCAAATTGATGAGAAATGGTGAATCAAGAGAATTCGATGACAATTTAATAACAAGTGCATTTTAAATGATCATGCTGTTTAAAAAAGCATTCTTTGATACTGGCATATATATATATATATATATATATATATATATATATATATATATATATTACCTTGCCATCTTTCAAACCCATGGTCTATTTATTCTTGTTTCTTAAGTCTTGTTTATATACATAAATGTACAGAAATATATATTCATAAATACAACCTGCTCAGCCTTTATAATGTTACTTGTATATATGTTTAAGACTGACCATTTGATATTTTCTGCATGTGACATATGCATGAGTTTTCTGTAGAAATGAAAATCATAATGTTCAAATTTAAGCTTCATTATTCCTTCTTGCTACATTTTCCCCCTTTCCCTCATTAATTAATTAGTTAATTAATTAATTTAGTTTATATCCCTATAATATCCAGTCCCCCCATCACATGGCCCCTTCCCCACACACCTTCCCTTCACCTCTGAGAAAGGAAGATTCCCCCAACCTAGGAACCAGCCCACCCTGGCACCTCAACTCATTGCAGGATTAGGCAGTCTTCTCCCACTGAGATCAGACAAAGCAGCTCAGGAAAGGAAACAGGATTAAGAGTCATGCAGCAGAGTAAGGGTAAACCCACCACCACCACCTCATCTTTAGTCCTTGGTAACCAGCATGAAGACCAAACTGCACATCCTTGACATATGGTGGGGGTAGGGCTGGGTCCAGCACTTGCATGCTCTTTGGTTGGTGGTTCAATCTTTGGGGAACCGGAGTGTTCAGTTTCTTTTTATTATTATTATTATTATTATTATTATTATTATTATTATTATTATTATTATTATTTTCTTTATTTACATTTCAAATGCTATCCCGAAAGTTTCCCATACCCCTCCCCCCACCTCTGTTCCCCTACCCACCCACTCCCACTACTTGGCCCAGGCCTTGCCTTGTGCTAGGTCATATAGAGTTTGGAAGACCAAGGAGCCTCTATTCCCACTGATGGCCGATTAGGTCATCTTCTGCTACATATGCAGCTAGAAACACAAACCCAGGGGGTACTGGTTAGTTCCTGTTGTTGTTCCACCTACAGGGTTGCAGCCCCCTTCAGGTACTTGGGTACTTTCTCTAGTTCCTCCATTGGGAACCCTGTGTTCCATCCAGTAGCTGGCTGTGAGCATCCATTTCGGTGTTTACCAGGCACTGGCATAGCCTCACAAGAGGCCGCAATATCAGGGTCCCTTCAGCAGTATCTTGCTGGCATGAGCATTAGTATCTAGGTTTGGTGGCTGATGATGGGATGGACTCCCGAATGGGGTACTCTCTGGATAGTCCATCCTTTCATCTTAGCTCTAAATTTTGTCTCTGTACCTATAACCTTTCATGAGAGTTATGTTCCTTATTCTAAGGAGGAATGAAGTATCCACAAATGGTCATCCTTCTTGATTTTCTTCTGTTTTCCATAATGTGTCTTGGATATTCCAAGTTTCTGGCCTAATATCCGCTTATCAGTGAGTACATATCTAGTGACTTCTTTTGTGATTGGGTTACCTCACTAAGGATGATATCCTCCAAATACATCCATTTGCCCAAGAATTTCATAAATTCATTGTTTTTAATGGCTGAGTAGTACTCCATTGTGTNAATGTACCACAGTTTCTGTATCCATTCCTCTATTGAGGGACATCTGGGTTCTTTCCAGCTTCTGGCTATTATAAATAAGGCTGCTATGAACATAGTGGAGCATGTGTCCTTATTACCAGTTGGAAGATCTTCTGGGTATATGCCCAGAAGAGGTATAGCAGGATCCTCCGGTAGTACTATGTCTAATTTTCTGAGGAACCGCCAGACTGATTTCCAGAGTGGTTGAACAAGCTTGCAATCCCACCAGCAATGGAGGAGTATTCCTATTTCTCCACAACCTCGCCAGCATCTGCTGTCACCTGAATCTTTAATCTTGGCCATTCTGACTGGTGTGAGATGGAATCTCAGGGTTGTTTTGATTTGCATTTCCCTGATGGCTAAGGATGTTGAACATTTTTTCAGGTGTTTCTCAACCATTCGATATTCCTCAGTTGAGAGTTCTTTATTTAGCTCTGTACCCCATTTTTTAATGGGCTTTTTTGAGTTTTTGGAGTCTAGTTTCTTGAGCTCTTTGTATATATTGGATATAAGTCCTCTATCAGATTTAGGATTGGTAAAAATCCTTTCCCAATCTGTTGGTGGCCTTTTTGTCTTGTTGACAGTGTCTTTTGCCTTACAAAAGCTTTGCAGTTTTATGAGGTCCCATTTGTCAATTCTTGATTTTACAGCACAAGCCATTGGTGTTCTGTTGAGGAATTTTTTTCCCTGTGCCCATATCTTCGAGGTTTTTCCCCACTTTCTCCTCTATCAATTTCAGTGTCTCTGGTTTTATGTGGAGGTCTTTGATCCACTTAGACTTGAGCTTTGTACAAGGAGATAAGAATGGATCGATTCTCATTCTTCTACATGATAGCCGCCAGTTGTGCCAGCACCATTTGTTGAAAATGCTGTCTTTTTTCCACTGGATGGTTTTAGCTCCCTTGTCAAAGATCAAGTGACCATAGGTGTGTGGATTCAGTTTCTTGAAAGTTCATTCCACCATGGGGTTTATTTTCAACATGACTTGTTGAAAATCAGGGTTGGGGTAGGGGTCAATTTTGATGTTCTTTTAGAGAAGACTATGAAACACAGACATTTCCTTCTCTTCCTTTGCTTCTAGCTATGGGAGTTTCCTTTGTCTCCCACTCCAGTATGGTGCACTGCCCACTATAGAACCAGAAGTATTGGTGCCAAATGACTATGAGCTACAGGCTCCAAATATAAAAGCCAAAATAAACTTTCCCTTGACTAAATTGATATTATGGGGTGTTTTGTAAGCAACAAGGTTATTAGACCATGCCAGATAAACTTTCATGAATGTTTCTGAATTTCTGAATAAATTTTACTGAATTTTTTTCTCATGAAGTAGAAATTGGAAGGTCTTCATATCAGATTTCATGAAGCCTGTGCCTTGGGGCTTGTGTGTGTGTGTGTGTGTGTGTGTGTGTGTGTGTGTGTGTGTTCTACATTAATTGTAACATTTTTTATAAAAACTAGTTGTTTAAATTCTTGAGATTATAATATAATCATATTTTTATATTTTCTAAATAATAGTCAGCTATCTGAAAAACATTTCTGAACAAAATATTTTCAGACTGATTTAAAATATTTTCTGAGCATGGTAAATGAACTATTTATAAGAGATATTCTTCAAATCCTATTTGTTTTGTTTTGTGGTTTTCTTTTTTTTTTTTTTTGAGTTTCAATTTCTAGTGACTGTATGTTACTTTAAGTGCATATATAATATATATATATATAATTATAAATGTAAAGAAATTATGATTTGTTTTCAAGTAGTCTTTCTATAAGCACTTAAAATTCAATTTATAAACTCATTAAAATTTGAATTGTCAAGTCACAAATAAATAATTAAATAAACATCCACATGAGCATTTTTTAGTTTTTTTGGTTAATAATAAATTAAGACTCTTTCTTTTTACTTTTCTCATATAGTGTCTTTTCTGTTTTCCAGAATTAATCTCAGGATTTGACATTAATATGTCTATGTTTCAACTTTCAGTCTTTAGAGTTGGATCTGTAATTAAAAGTTCTGGGTACTTCCTGTACTCACTTGTATGCTGACAGCCTTATATAACCCTAGGCCTAGAGGATCTAATGCTCTCATTTGGCCTCCTCAGAAACTGTGCATACTGATGCCTAGATGTGTATATGAAGGCAACACATGAATATGCATGAATAGAAATTAGAACATATAAATGAAATGTTAGTATAGTTCAGTTGCATTAAATATATTACCAAATAACTAACTGAATAATAGGACAGAAAATACCTTACTTTCAAATTATATGCTATGCAAGGCTGTTCATACAACCTTATATGTATGACAAAACAGAACTAATAAGATTTTAGTCATATTATAAGTAAAGGCAAATCATATAAAAACTTATGTGGCTTCTGAGAGAAAACAGGAAAATAAAAGGAACAGTCCTCGTAGACTTACTTATAAAACAAGACAAGTATTTATTCTAGTCATGTTAGTCATTCTACCTCTGCACTTTTACATTTTTTTTTCTTGTTTGTATTTTAAGGGTTTTAAGTAGAGTATTAAGTAGTAAGAGTATAGAGTATTAATTAGTAAGTATTAATTAAGTAAGTATTCAAAGTATTGGTATCACCAAAGGAATAAACATATTGTCATGGGTGAAAAAGCGATGTAGCGTAGAACATTCTTTGAGTTAATCTTGATGCCCACTTGACTAAATATAAAACCAACTAACACACGTGCCAGTGGGCAGTCTGTGAAAGGCTTGAGAGACAGTTTTGGTCAGATGATTTGATATAAGAAGACTTACCATAAACGTGGGTGGCAACTTTTGGTGGCAACTCAGATAAAAGGACAAAGGGAAGAAGGTTTGCACACTGACCTCTTGCTTTCACTACTGATGGCAAATTCACCTACCCAGTCACTGTGGCATTCTCTTACCAAGTTTAAAACTAGGATTTTTCATCTTTAAGGACAATCTGAAGATCAGCAGTTCTATAGGCATCCTTCTTCAGGGTCATACTGGCACTACTGACACATAAAGCTGAATGGACTGATCAACTACCAGATTCTAGTCCTATTCAGTGTAAAACTGGTCTTGGACTGTCCAGAATACATTGTATGAGCCAATTAACAACAACAACAACAACAACAACAACAACAGCAAACAACTATATACACACACACAATTAATTATATCAGTTCTGTTGCTTTAAAGAATCCTGACTCATGCAGATACATAAATGCAAATACAAGATACACAGGGTAAAGACAATAGCACATCTAATAGTTTAATCACATTTTGTTGAAAAATAAGTATGACGTAAAGGCAACTAAGTAAATCCTAAGATATGAGAAGCATAATTTTAAGGATTGCATTAAAATAAATTATTTCTAAAACCACCCAAATATAAATGACTTTAAAGACCAGTTCATGTTTACTTTATTATTCAGCTGAACACACTAATATTATTCAAATACTTAAGGTCAAAATTTTAGTTTTTAAAAATATGTTAAGACATTGATTATATTTCTATGCCAGGTTCTAGTATTAATCAAGATTTTTCATTGGGTTGATTTTAAATTAAATTACAAATTGTACTATTGCCTTACTATTGAAAAAAACAAGGCTTTTTTTTTTTAGATCAGTTATTTTGCATTGATTAAAAATAAAGCAAAACAAATCTGAAAACAGTGCAGGAAATAAAAAGTTAAAAATACGTAAAGAAAACCCATTCATAAATGAATAATTGAAAATGGTCAAAAAAGTTATTTGGTTTAAACCATCAGTGATTTAATTGACTGGATAAATACATAAATCCTGAGATTTGGGGAAAAAAAGAGTGACATTCTAAATGTATGTCTCCATTCAATTGATAAGCTCATCTGCACATAATAAACCTCTTAGAATAGGGGATGTCACTATTAATTGCTCTTTAATAGGACCAATAAATCACTGAATTATATTGATTACATTAGAGTCAAGAAAGATTACTAGTTTCAGAAGCAACACAGATAAAAGCATGAAATAACCAATAAATATTATAAGAATAACCCATGGGCTGTGAAAGATAAAGAACTGCTCTGCGGGAAAGCCATGTAATCTTTCTTAAACATCAAGTATCACTCACTAAAGCTGGCTTGATGAAACCTAAAAAAATTAAAACTCGATGTTTAGAAAGGCTTCTGGCATCATTCTTTAAGCACCGAGAAAGTTGTCTGTCTTAGCCATTTTGAAACAATACAAGGAGGAATAGCACAATATACTTCAGAACTAATTTGATAGAGATTTTAGTTTCTCAACTGAATTTTAAAAAGTAATTTAAAATGACTGAGAGCAGAAAATAGAGACATTTATGCTTATTTTCACTAAAATGTCAGTGTTGAATGCTGAGAGTTATAGTTCAAATGTAGAACATATACAATAAAATGATATTAATGTTTTTAATAACAACAACAAGAACAACAAAAATAATAATAATAATAATTCAGTGAATGAGAGCCATAAAAATTTGCTTTTGCTTTTTTGAAATAACAGGACTAATTTTTTAGATAAGTAACTGTTTTACATTGAGAATTAAAAGTCTACTCTGTGTTGTTAAAAGTAGATTACTTATGTGACCTTATTTATGTGTTAAAAGTAGATTACTTATGTGATCAGAATAAAATAAACATCTGCAGTTATTTTCAAACAACAATGAAAATAGATACAGACTCTGATATTTCCACAAACACCTGTTCATCACAAGAGGGCCATTTTCCATTCCAAACCATACTTAATTTTATAGAATCATTATTAACTATCTGTATGTTGGGCATTTTCCTGTCTGTCCATCAAAAGAAGAAAAATTCTGTGTCTACAATTGAAACCACCAAATAGCTAAGGCCTCTGACCTTGCCCAGTTCTGATGTCTCTGTCTACCATTTGTCATTTGATCTGAGCTTGTCAGCAAACAGATGTCTCTGTTAGCCTCTGGCGCTCTCCAAGTCACTGGTGCAGCTGTTGCTATGACTTCTGATGAAGGTACAGAATGTGATGATAATGTGATTTGTAAGTCCATCCACACTAAGTGCTTGAGAGTGTAAAACAGGAGTGATCCATTCCCTTCTAATTTGTTAATGCTGATCTTAAACATGCTTTTAGTTAAATGTAATTTCCTGTGTCATATATGTATATATATATATATATATATATATATATATATATATATATATATATATATATATAATCATATATATGCTTTCCTTTCTTTAATATGTATCTCAGGATCATTTATAGGGAGTTGATTTGTACCTGGGAAGTGCATCTCTTTGACATCTGAACTTTGAATGTTAATTTCATGGGCAAAGACAGTATATCTTCCAACCTTCCAACAGTCTCCCATCTTTAAAGTCCAATGTGTCTAATTATCACTAGTTCCTTTCAAATATGATATATGCACAGAAGATAATTTATTAAACTAATATTAGCATAGGGACTTTAATATGCTTTAGTGAATTTAGAATCGTCAATAAACCTTTCAGCTTGGCTGTATGAAATAGAGTGCTATACATCAAATTTGACCAGATGCAAGAATGATGCACTATTCAACAGTCACTCAACATTTATTAAGAACCAAGTTTTCATACATGGGCATATGAGAAGTGCATATAAGTATTCAAAAGAATAAATAAACATCATATTCTTTTAATGCAAGCATGGTTTTTGAGTTTTCCCTTTTTTGCCATTTCTATTTATTTTGGAATAGAGTTCAAAAATGAAAACTAATTGCAAATATAAAAGGATGAATAGGGAACAAAATACCCATGAAAGGAGTTATAGAGACAAAGTTGGAGCTAAGATGAAAGGATGGACTATCCAGAGACTACACCACCCGGAGATCCATCCCATTATCAGCCACCAAACCCAGACACTATTGCACATGCCAGCAAGATTTTGCTGAAGGGACCCTGATACAGTGGTCTCTTGTGAGGCTGTGCCAGTGCCTGGCAAACACAGAAGTGGATGCTCACAGTCAGCTATTGCAGGGAACACAGGGCCCCCAATGGAGGAGCTAGAGAAAATACCCAAGGAGCTGAAGGGGTCTGCAACCCTATAGGTAGAATAACAATATGAACTAACCAGTAACCCCAGAGCTCTTGTCTCTTGCTGCATATGTAGCAGAAGATGGCCTAGTCGGCCATTATTGGGAAGAGAGGCCCCTTGGTCTTGCAAACTTTATGTGCCCCAGTACAGGGGAATGCCAGGGCCAAGAAGTGGGAGTGGGTGGGTAGAGGAGCAGGGCAGGGGGAGGGTATAGGGAACTTTCGGGATAGAATTTGAAATGTAAATAAAGAAAATATCTAATAAAAAAAAATCTCAAGAAAAAAATGATTTAAATAAAGCGAAGTATCCACACTTGGTCTTCCTTCTTCTTGAGTTTCATGTGTTTTGAAAATTGTATCTTGGATATTCTAAGTTTCGGGGCTAATATCTGCTTATCAGAGAGTGCATATCATGTGTGTTCTTTTGTGATTGGGTTACCTCACTCAGGATGGTATCCTCCAGATGCATCCATTTGTCTAAGAATTTCATGAATTCATTGTTTTGGGTTGCTGAGTAGTACTCCATTGTGTAAATGTACAACATTTTCTGTGTCCATTCCTCTGAGGTCTGCAACCCTATGGGAGGAAAAACAATATGAACTAACCAGTACCCCCCAGAACTGTGTCTCTAGTTGTATATGTAGCAGAGGATGGCTACATCCTGAATAAACTTCTTTAAAACTCTAAGGGAATACATTGGAAATGGCAAGTTTGAAAATACATAGCTATGATATCATTTGCCTTAATATACTTTATCTTTCAAATCACTTAAGCTTCAAAGTTCTGATGCCATCACTGAATATAATGTTCATGAATTATCCAATTCCTTGCTTCCTCTTTATTAATGCGGTACTACAAACAATATTAATGAAGCCACTACTGTTATTCTGATGCTAAATAATTGTTATTTTTAATTAATTTCAATTTTAAATAATTGCAAAGAAAACCATATTTATGAAGAAATATGTGCATTTAGGTCAAAGAGATTTTTTTACAGTGTTCTGTATTTTATAAATCTAAATCTTCAGAGATAAAATGTCTGAAGTTAAAACATACAAATTCAAGGTCCCTTCCTTGTAGTGAATTAATTACTGTGGTACATGTTGAAATGTCCTGCAAATATTGGCCAAAGTCCAGTATCCCTCTTGTGACTCAAAAAGTAATAAGTATAATGCTGTTGTGTGAGAACGACCTGAGCACTGTCCTGTCACAGGCTGCATGGCTTATGATGTTTGAGTCAGTAATCATATAACTGGTACTTCCTAAGGAATTGTCACCAACAATGCAAGAATGACTTTATCTTACTTTAAACCAAATTTCTAGGACCCTACACCCTCTCTCTCTTTTTTTGTCTCTCTCTGCATGTGTGTGTGTGTGAACACATATATGTGTTTTACTTGTGTGCATTGTGTATAAATGAATATAGTGTCCATGCCTGTGTGCACAGGCACTGAGACCAAATATGAGTATTTGAATGTCTTCTACCACTGTTTACCTATTCCCTTGAGATAGATTCTTTAACTCAACTGGAAGTCAACAGTTTGGGCTAGGCTGGTTGGCAAGCAAATTAAAAATCTGCCTGGCTTTTACCTCAGTGTTGGCGTCGTAGGTATGCAGACTCATTCCTGAGCCTTTATGTGCATGTCTGAGATTCATACTCAGGTCATCATGCTATTAAAGCAAGGCTTGTACCCTCTTAATCATCTCCTCAGCCTACAGGCACACTTTTAAGAAAGAATAATTGAATAAACATTTAACTAAAAATCAATGGCATATTTGAACCAAGCTGTTTTCTGTGAACCTCTGCCCTTGCTTTCTAGAAAATAAGGTTTACTTTAACTTGGAACTCTGACTCCTTAAATAAATTCATAGTGTAATTATGTAAGCCATCTTCTCTCTATATAGTACAGTTTAAAAAGCTATACACAAAGTCACTAGTTGGCTTAAAATAATTTCTTTGTGGAATATTTAGTCTCACATGACTACAAAGCTTAATAAGATGCTTCTTTGAAAGGTCAGCATGAGAACAAGTAGGAGACTAGTGAAGTATCTGACGTGACATAGCTGAAGAGAATTAGCAGCACTATGCTCGCAACACAAACTATATAGCAAATGAGTCTGGAAAAAGCATATATGTACTTGTAAATTGACTTGGAAAACAGTTGAGAGTAAGTATTATTAGTTAGTAAAGAATAAGTATTATTAGTATTAGTATTATTCCTAGTAAAGAAGTAAAGCTTGGGCTGATGAGGTAGTCCCTGGTAGAACATTGGCTTAGCATATGGGAGTACTGGACTCTACCTCCAGTACTATCAAGTAGAATGCATATTTTAAACAAAAGTGTTTGACACTCTTTAAAATCCATTGTCTTAGATTTAGTGGGATATTTTTATACCTTGTATTGTTAGGCTATATTTAAATGTTCTCAGGGATTATAAAATTTAACATGTAAAATTTAGGATAAAAATGTTGATAAGAATAGTTCAGAAATCCAATATATGTTTACATATTAATTTAACTGTATCAGAAAATGATGACCTAGAGGCATAGATTCTACCGACTCTTCAGCCAGTAGCATTAAAAGTGCAATTTGTGGTAGTTTAGTAGTGCTCAACAAAGATGATGCTTCAGGTTTATTCATGAGGAGATAAAAAGCAGCATCATTTAATTGAACACTCTTTAAATTGAATTAATAGTATATTCAGAGTCTTTACTGTGGATACATAATGGAGGAAAATAAAGCAGATTAATACAAAATACAGTCAAAAGTAGTCTTCTTGCTATAGAGGTGATAGTTGAATATGGTATTCTATTTAACTGAAGACAGCCCAGGGACACTGATGTTGGTACTGATTTCATGTCTGTTATGACAACACACTCCTGAGTCCTGGCAACAGGGCCCCCAATGGAGGAGCTAGAGAAAGTACCCAAGGTGTTGTAGGGGGCTGCAACCCTGTAGGTGCAACAACAATATGAACTAACCAGTACCCCCTGAGCTCGTGTCTCTAGCTGCATATGTAGCTGAAGATGGCCTAATCGGCCATAATTGGGAAGAGAGGCCCCCTTGGTCTTGTAAACTTTATATGACCCAGCACAGGGGAAGGCCAGGGCCAAGTAGTGGGAGTGGGTGTGTAGGGGAGCAGGGGCAGGGGGTGTATAGGGAACTTTCGGGATAGCATTTGAAATATAAATAAAGAAAATAATAATAAATAAAAAAAGAATTCTATGACTCTTGAGGTGATAAAAATAGAGAAAGAAATGATGCTCAACATGGTGAAAAATATAAAAGATAAACATCAGATAAATGACTTCTACAAATCAATGAAAAGGACTCTAGGTAAGCTTTTGGCGCTGATAAGGAACAAGAAGCCCACAGAAAATGACACGACAAGAATCTTAACAGATGGTAAGTCAACTTAATCAGGCAAATTAAGGGATCATATGTTAAAAACAAGAGAGTAGGTTAGTTGACATGCAATGTAATTACATTGGATATATTGCTTTCAATAAATGTTACAGGGCAGATTAACGTTAATCATGCCAACTACATTTCTAAATCTGCTTTTCAGACTTATAATTAAAATCCTAAATTATTACTGCTGCAAATTAACAATTTTAATGTAATGCAGACATTGTAATCATCAGCATTTAGTTCTTTTCAAATGGTTTGTCTAATGCAAATTTAAACAATAGTCACCTTAGTAAGCAGTAAATAGAAGTGGGATCAGCCTTGCCTGAACAGTCTGTGAGAGGCAGACAGCTTCAGAGTGTTTTCTCAGACAAAGAAGTACAGTCAGCTCAAAAGTGAATGGTGGAGTCCTTAAAGGAGCATCATGTAGTCTCATTCAACACACTGAGACCTTACATACAGCTTATGGCATCTTCAAACCTACAAAAAAATTAAAACAATGGCCTGTCCCAAATGATCTGCAGAGTACTCTGAGCTTACTGTGTACAGTATGTTCCTCTGTGTGCCTGGGAACACAGCGGTCAGCTCCCAGCCTCCAGCTAGCTTCTCAAAAAAGGAGAGGTAATCTGATTTATTTCTCATAGCATGAGAAGTAGATTTTCTTCACATCATTTATTATAGGAAAATTCATTTTAATACATGTATGTACAAAATTTGATCAGTTCTACTTGAATCATGTAGGCAGGGCAGTGTACGCTTAGATTTTTTCAAAACATGCTTGAATACGTGTTCTTAATTCAGCCTCCCCTCTAGTCCACCAACCAAAGTCAGGGGAGAGAGATAGTTAATAGGACAAGGGAAATATAGACCTGATAAGGAGTAGTTCTCTGGGGGTGATTCTAAACGTCATTACCAGGATTTCAGCAGTCCAGTCAAAAAACATCAAACACATATCATAGCAGCAGTTCAGTCCAATAGGCAAACACCTAACATGAATCTCTAGCAGAGGCTAGACCCAGAAGAAACAATTATGATCCTCTGCTGAATTGGCATTAGTCTGCAGAAGAGGCAAGAAGCAGCAATAATACCATTAGAAGTTCTTTGGTAGCCAGGCGTGGTGGCGCACACCTTTAATCCCAGTACTCAGGAGGCAGAGGCAGGCAGATTTCTGAGTTCGAGGCCAGCCTGGTCTACAAAGTGAGTTCCAGGACAGCCAGGCCTAGAAACCCTGTCTCAAAAAAATCGAAGAAAAAAAAAAAGAAGTTCTTTGGCACATTTCTCTCTATGAATTCATGAAATGAAAAGGTCTGCCAAGTGTTGCAAGGAGAACCAATGCAAGAGCAATATTTACTGTCAGTTGTGTTCTACATATAGTCTTTCCAAGCACCATGTGTCCTCTCAAGTGTCTGCTTCAGCAAACCATTCTCTCATAAAACAGCATACGGAAAAACGTCACAAGACACAACTGAATCTCCAAAGAAACCAGAAATTTCCACTTCAGAGTAGTGTTGATATGAAAGGCTGATCTGAGATGTTTGTGTCTAGACTTCTGCTTTGAATTCTTTTTCTTTATCTAGTTCAGTCGGTCTCTACCTTCCTAATGCTATAACACTTTCATAAAGTTCTTCATGTATGGTTACTACCAACCATAAAATTATTTTTGTTGTTACTTCATAACTGTAATTTTGCTATAGTTATTAATTATAATGTAAATATCTGTGCTTTCAATAGTCTGAAGTGACTCCTGTAAAAGGGTCATTTGACCCCCAAATGAATTGCAGCCTACATGTTGAACTTCTGTTCTAGCTGAAAGTTTTGGGTTAATAATTGAAGAAATACTACATTTTAAGTTAGGTTACAAACAGAAAGAAAGAATAGTAAAAAAGGAAAAGATGGATAAAAGGAGGTTATATATAATAAGTACTCCCTATTTTTCTGTAACAGAGGATACTTAAGTGTAAAATGAGGAAGCCAAGTCTCACGTGTGCAAGTATAACCTGTGTTATTTGTAAGTCTTAGACTCAAATGAACATTAGTGATAGTTTTATTAGTAAAAAAAAAAAGTGTTTATGGAAACACATAGATGCAATGACATGTATTTTTATTTTGCTTTGATTATTTTACTCTGAAAGCGCAACTCCAATAACTTTTGAATATCTCTTTGGCATAGGAATGTACTTTTCAGGCTACAGAAAGATAAACCTGGGCACCAATCCAGTCATAAAACCCTTGCCCTACAATCTATCTTGCCTGCAAGATGTGCTGGGGCAATGGTGGCATAGAATTTGTAGGAGTGGCAAAGCAATGTTTGGTTTAACTCGCCACAAGAGGGAGCCCATGCTCTATAATGCCTGGATGGCCAAGAACCAGAGATTAGGTAGCCCAAAGACCTAAGATTGGCATCTTGTTCCACTAAGCAGCAGATGGAAGAGGGTGCAGAAATCCATAACCATATACTACATGAGAAAATCTAACTTGAGGTATCCACTGGGTTCTTCCCCTCACAGAAGAATGGAAGGATAAAGTGTAAGAGTCAGAGGGGATGGAAGACACCAAGAGATCATGGACCACTGAATCAACTAGAGGGGTTCATGTGGACTCACATAGAGAAACCCTGTCTAGAAAAAAAAAAAAAAAATTCAGTCTTCATGAGAAGTTGTTGAAGCACCGGAAAGATGGTGGGGGAAGGGGAAAGAAAAAAGATCTCTTTGGTTCCAGAAAATCTCCTGAAATAAAGGAAGGCTTATCAAGCCCTCGAAGCCACTCAGGCAAAGAGAGAGAGAAAAGGGAAACAATTCAGGTTTGGACCACTAGAATCTTTCATACACGATTCCTGGCAGCAGCAGTGTGACAAGGTGCGTGTACAGCGACTAGAGGTGAAGCCTCGAGCTTTGGAGGTGCTTCCTTATACTCATGGAAAGGACTGAAGGAGTGGGTTTATTGGTAAATAGTACCATCATGAAACTTGGCCTGAAGAAATTGTTCAGTGGCGTCTTTGTCAAGGTCACCCCTCAGAGTTTAAGAATGCTGCACACGGTGGAGCATTATGTGACCTGGGGATTTCCAAATCTGAAGTCTGTCCAGGAACTCATCTTGAAACGTGGACAAGCAAAGATTAAGACAGTCCCTCTGACGGACAGAAAACATGGTGATCGAGGAGCACCTGGGGAGATTTGGTGTCATTGCCTGGAAGACCTCATCCATGAAATTGCCTCCCCTGGGAAGCATTTCCAGGAGGTCTCTTCTTTCCTGTGCCTTTCCACCTCTCTGTGGCCCGCCATGCTACCAAGATCAGAGTGGGCTTCCTCAAGGAAATGGGCTCACCTGGCTCCCGGGGAGATCAGATCAATCAGCTCATTCAGCAGCTCAACTGAAGCAGATGCAGGTTTTCCAGAAGCATGCTTTGGAAGCAATTTTGTTGTTTAAAATGATCAAGTATCTTCAAAGACTATGTACTGCCTTCAGAAACTGAAGGAAGAAGCCTGGCGAGTGACATTAAGGTGTGAGTGAGCATTGGAGACAACGACACCACAGCCCAATCCATGGAAGGGGATGATTGTTCACATTGGCTGCCTGTCTCTGAAATCAACTCATGCTCTGGAGGAAAGAATTACCCTGCTCATCCTGCCTTCTATCTTGGTGTTTAATGTTGGGTGGGCAAATAGCTCCAACATCCCTCTCACCCCCTCCAAACTCTTAAAGCAGTGGGCCAGACCAATGGGCACACTTGAATCTGGACAAAGAAGGTCCTGATTTTTTTTTTTTTGGTCAGGGTAGGTAGCTTTGTGTTTGTTTGTTTGTTTTTTTTCAAGGCAAGTTCTCCCTTTATAGTCCTTGCTGACCTTACACTCTACAGCAGTCCTGCCTCCTCCTAGATGCTGGAATTATAGCTGTACAAACCTAGGGGCTTGTTCCTCAGAAAATGCAGTTAGAAAAGTGACAAAGGCCATATTTGGTCTTGTGGTGTAAGACCATGTTGCAACTGCACTGTCTGCTTTGAAACCTCTCAGGCTTGCTGTCACTGGGTCAGTGTAACAGCATTTGTGCCCTAGCCTGCAGTGACAGTCCTTCCCTATAGCTCAGGATTTAGGATGGGGGATCCCTGTGCTATAAACACACATACACACACACACACACACACACACACACATACATCCATACATTGTGCTTGGAACTCCATGACAGTGATACATACCATCTTAGCACCTGGAAGTATTTGTGAGGACAGCCTGCTTTTTTACACACATTCCTCTGTTAAGCTAGTCAGTCTGTGCTACAGGA
Organism: Mus pahari; assembly: GCF_900095145.1. Classification (NCBI taxonomy): domain Eukaryota; kingdom Metazoa; phylum Chordata; class Mammalia; order Rodentia; family Muridae; genus Mus; species Mus pahari. The sequence goes on along the minus strand of NC_034608.1, from coordinate 24,802,876 downwards.
GGGGACTGAAGTTTAACCACTTGTTTTCTATTAAGAACTACTGTTCGGCTGACCCTGGTGGTATATACCTTTAGTCACAGTGCTTGGGAGGCAGAGACTGGCAGATCTCCTAAGTTCAAGGCCAGGCCAGCATGCCCTACAGAGTTGCAGGATACCCAGGGCTACACATAGAGAAAACTTTAAAGACAAACAAAAACCAATGCAGTGATAGACTGTTGTTTCCTAAACCACGTGTACCTAGAAAATGCCCAATAAATTTCTCCCTTGGCTTAAGGATCCTCCTGTCTGCCCTTTCCCTAAAACCCACATCAGGGGTCCACATTCTTAACCAATGTTTGCCTTGAGATTTCCTGTAACCTTGGCTTCATGGGGCCCTTCAAAACATCTCTGTGAGGCTGAGACAGGCATCTGACAGTGCCAACACAGCCATAATAGTGATGCTCGCCTTTAGTCACAGCACTACAGAGGCAGAGGCAGGTGAACCTCTGAGTTAGTTCAGTCACTTTGGACTACATAACAGTGCCTTAGAACACGCCAATTACAAGGTTGGTGAGTTCCAGAGATCACTATTATGGAGCATTGGGAAATGAGGTGACCAAAATGCTTTGCAATCTTGGAGAAACAGTCGAGGCTAATTACCATTCTGGGATCTAAATCCTGTATCTTCCTAAGTCAAGGAGCACTGTAGTGTTGGAGTGCTTGCTTACTGTGTGTGAGGCCCTGGATGAGCTGAGCTAAGGCTTCCATTTCTGTTGCTTGGAATTTAAAGCAAGTGTGTGTTTGTATGTGTGTGTGTGTGTGTGTGTGTGTGTGTGTGTGTATATATATATATATATAATTTTTAAGATTTTCTTTTTAAAAAATCAGTCTTTGTAATGAAGTTTCTCATGGCTGCATTTAAATTCATTGTAAAGATTTATCTGAGGATGAATGATACTGCCTGGAGGACCAGGAACCAGAGGCTGGATATCCTAAGGATCTAGAATGGAACCAAACACTGTAAGATTAAAAAAGTCAATGAAATTATTCTTAATGATGTTCTCCTATACTCATAGGCAGGAGCTTAGCATACTCATCATCATAACTGACTTTATTCTTCAACTGCTAGAAACAGCTGCAGAGACCCCACAGTCAAACATAAGGCAGAGTTCAAACTGTCCTGAGGAACATGGGGAGGAAGTGTTGTGGGAGACAAAAGGGTCAAGCACACCACAAGAAAGCCCTCAGAATCAACTCATCCGGGCATATAGGGGCTCACAAAGACAGCTTTCACAATCAGGGAGTCTGAATGCATATGACCTAGGCCCTCTGTGTACATGCTATGGTTCTGTAGCTTATTCTTCTTATGGGACTCCTAACAGTGTGATTCTAGGCTATCTCCGACTCTTGCCTGCTTTTGGAAACCTTTTTCTCCCATTAGGTTGCATTGTCTAGCCTTAACATGAAGGGCGGTGCCTATTCTTATTGCAACTTGATATGTGATGTTTAGTTGACCTCTCTGGGGGCAGTGGGGAGAAGGAAGGTTGGAAAAGATAGGGGGTGAGAATGAGGGAGGGGAAATTGTGGTCAGGAAGTAATATATGAGAGAAGAATGAATTTATAAAAAGAATAATTGAGAGCATGAGGAAGTAGGAAAAGATTGATAGCCATGACTCAAAACAAAGATGCAAATATGCCACGGTAATAATAATAAAAAAAAAAAAAAAAAAAAAAAAAAAAAAAAAAAAAAAGAAGAAACCCAAAAGGTAAGTTTTTCTATCTGATTTGCATATTGAAATGTGCCAGAAAATTGAAATTATATGAAAACATATGTAAATGTAAAGACTTTCTGTTGATCAACAAAAGTTGAAATATGAAACTATTTGAATTTCAAGTTAAGACTTTAAAAGCATTAATTTTTTGGAGCTCATGAGTAATCCATATCATTTTATAAACCCCTTTTCTCATTCCTGTGTCATTAAAAATATTTATGTAGACCAAAATATGTAGGGAATATACTTCTTATATATAAGAAATATAATTTTCTATCTTCTATAAATCATGCATTCACTTTTCATTTGCATTAAACTGGTGAAAATTGCACTCTGTTTGAAACTCACTCTAGACGTCAAAGAGGGAATATCCCTAAAACATAAAGTGGCAGAGCATAAAATAACACCATTATGTTTCCTAAAAGCGCAAAACCCTTTGCATACATTATTCCTAAATTTAGAGTGGATGCCGATCTATTTTCTTTGCAAGCTATGGCTAGCATTGTTAGAAAGTTAATATATTCAAGAGTTACCTGAACCTACCAGTGTTGCTTTTGTTAAAATACGACTGCTTATATTTCTAGCATAATCATCTGAGAAAAGCATTATACCCATTTTTGCCTCTGACCAAATTGTATATCCCTGCTGAAAATAATGCAAGATTCATGTGTTCTTATGTTGAGTTCTTACTGTTATGGAGTATCTGATTCAGTCTTGCAACCTTTTGTTGGACAAGTTTGGCAGTCTGATAAAGAAATGCACACTACATTGGCATATGGAAATTTTCATTGTTTTATCAGTTGGATTAAACCTTAATGCCCTTTGGAAAAAATTGTGGGCCACAGAGATGGTTCAGGAGTTCAAAGCATTTTCTGCTCATTCAGAGGATCCAAGTATACCTCTTAGCACTTACATGCTGCTCACAAACACTCAAACACCATGTCTCCTGTTTTATGGGATCTGATTTGCTCTTCTCCCCTCCATGGACAGTAGACATAGAAGTGGATCTCATAAATACATGAAAAACAACATTCCCAAACATAAAATTAAAAGTAAGCATTTAAAAGCATTTGCTACTTTAAGATTTTTGTCTGTGAACCATTTGACATTGTACTGAAATTATAATAATAAAAAATCAAGTTAATAGTTACAAATTGTATATATATATATATATATATATATATATATATATATATATATATATATACACACACACACACACACACACACACATATACATTTATATCCACTCTGGCTTGTAGTCTTTCTTTTTCTGGAATTTAAGGTGCATAAAAGTTTATAATTTGTGTCTCAGCCTTAAAGTAGAACTGAACAGGAGGAGGCTTAGGGGTTATTGCTTCCTAGATCAACTCTCTTTGAGTGACTAACATAGTATATTTGTTTCTTTCTATTACTCTGATAACATCCCATGACTGGAAGAAACTTAAGGAAGAATGCTTATTTTAGCTTATAATTCCATTGGCCTGGAGTCTATAGTGGAAGAGATGACATAGTAACAGCTAGTGATGGTAGCAAGACCACAGCTGAGAATTCACTTACCAACCTCACACAGAAGTAGAGAGAGGGAAATATAGAAGCCTGTATCCAGTGTCATGTTTCTTCCAGAAAGGCTCTGCCTTCTAAAGGGTCTGTAACCTCCACAAACAGTGCCGCCAACTTCAGATTAAGTGTCAAAATACATTATCCTATTAGGGATCATTCTTGATTCAGACCACAACATGCTTGAGTGCAAATGTAAACAGACAACACAAAGTAAAGAAGTGGAAAACAGAGGTGCAGATAGGTTTTCATCCTTATAGGTCATTGTTTTGTAACTTCTGAGACCACTTTGGAAAGCCTACAGACTTTCATTCTCACTCTGTGAAATACTGATATGAAAAAAAGTGTTCCATGGATGTGAATGCAAATGGATGAAGACACAGATGACCCCAGAAATCCACTGCTATGAACAATGAAGCAAGAGAAGCTTTGTGAGCATTTTGATTGGTTTTGGCCTCATCAGCTCAACAAGATACAAAAGGAATAGAACCCATCCAACCAAAAGGTAGGAATGTTAGAGAGAATAACATAGACATAAGTAGTAAAATTAGCAAGAAATAAATGAATTTGAGGACAACATCCCCCTTTCTGTGAGTGTTTGTGTGTGAATGTGCTCATGTGTGTCTGTCTCTCTGTGTGTGTGTGTGTGTGTGTATGTGCATGTGCTCATGTGTGCATGTGCCCGTGTGTGCCTCTGTGTCTGTGTGTGCATGTGCTTGTGTTTGCCTCTGTGTGTGTGTGTGTGTGTGTGTGTGTGTGTGTGTGTGTGTGTGTGTGTATTCTAACAAACCTTTATAGCCTACATTTTTACTCTATCAGAATCCTTCCTGGTTGCAATAATTAAAGTAGTTCTGTATTAGGACTTGAGCCTTGAAGTGAATTTAAACTTACAGAAAAAAATCACGTGTCAGGTGGGGTGGGGAGTAGGGGATGAGGACATCCTTGTGGAGACAGAGGGATGGGGAAGAGGTATGGTATATGGAACAGTGGGGGGGGGGATGAGGAGGTTAATAAAATCTGGAGTGGAAAATAAATAAAAAGAAATAATGTATCTACTCATGTCTTTATATACACAATTGTAAATACCATTGTAAACATATATCAATAATGTTTCCTTAATAAAAATAATAGACAGATCAAATGGTCAATACTAAATATGAGTCACACTAAGTGGACTCATTATCTTGTACACATATACATATATACATGTATGTAAAATAATTAAAGAAGAGCTCATGAATTTAAGATGGAGTATTCAACAGAGGAAAACAGGTGTGGGGATGATATAAATAAAGTGATCCTATATGAAATTCTCAAAGTATTTTTTAATGCAATGAAAAATTCACTTATCTTCAATAGCTTGTCTTAATTTTCATAAAATGTGCTTAGGTGATGGGTTTTACTCAAAATATTAAAAACCCTGCACTTGATATTCAGGTGTTTATAACTTACATGTGAAGACATTTCCACATCCATTGATATACTGATCTACTTAAATAAATAATACCTAGTGCTATAATTTGAATTATCTCGCATGGTTACAAAGTAAAGCATATTTCACTGCTGTTGACACTACTGTTTTTCTATTGCTTTCCCCTCATATCCTTTTTCAAACTACAATTCACTTTACTTTTTCTTTCTCAAGAGTTCTTGTCAGATAATTACTATTGATTATTTTAAGTGCTATGGCTAATTTCTCTTGGTCTGTTTTGTCATTTACTTAGAAAGAAAAGACACGCATATTTGCGGTGTCTAATGATAGTCACTTGATATTTTCATTATTAATTCTGCTCCACTCTTCCTGTATTCGGATAATTTCTGACTTCCCACTATAATGCATCCCCACATTTCCAAAGTGGTAACCTTACTGAAATTTTCAAATAAATCATACACACACCAAGTTATCAAATTTGTAGTTACCCTTGACTATACATTCTTATGAATAATCATAATTCTTAATGCCTGAAATTGCTGCTTAAACATTAATTTTTAGTCATTATTTCATTTCAACATCTGGTACCGTGTAAAATGTATTTCTAATATCATTAAAGCATTTGGCTTAGTTAAGCCTCATTTGGTTGCTCTGAACAGAGATAAATTCAACTTTGCTCAGACAAAATCAAGGCCTAGTTACGGAATCAGACTGAACTACGTGCGATATAGCAAACTTCATGTTGAAGTAGGTTTTGAGATTGCTTCCTCATAGCGTAATACTGCTCATTTCTACAGCTTTCTGCATTCTGATCTCATTTTCTTCAGCCTGCTATGGATTTTTCACTTGTGTAACTGTTTTGTCTAAAAATAGCCACAAAATGGTCCCCACAGATTCTGAGTTCATGTAAAGTCACACATTTGCTGTAGCATCTGTGTGGTATAACTCTTCCATGTACAGACTCTTTAGAGGCAGAATGTCGGTGTTCATATCTCAGTTATGCCACTTGTCAGCTGGGAAAAGTTCAGCGAACTTTTTTGTTTGCTTGTTTCAGTACTGCTTTACAATGAACTGATAAAACAATTTTAGATCCAAACTTGTTTCTATAAGCATTAATTCTTCAGATAATATAGGGCTAACTCATTCATCATCTCATTAACAAGATGCTAAAGAGACAAACTCAGCAAACATATCAGCTGTTTTGTATTAGTCTGCTTTCGCTACAATAACAGCTAAAATCCTCCAGTGTCTGCCAAAGCCACCTTTCTCTTTCTTATAGTGCATAAAACTTTGGCTCTGTGCTGGATTCACTGAAACAATCTGAGTTTGAAATAATACTTATGTTTATTCTTGTAGAACTAAGACTGAAGTGATGCTTCTCTTTGAGTGCTTTCCTAGGATTGAAGCAAAATGACACAGTAAGTCTCTTGAATTAGATGTGGTTGATAGACCTAAAGAGCTACCATCTGGAGATTTCTTATTGAATTGAAGGCCTTCTTCCTTCACAGCAACACTCCATTTAGAATAGATATATTGAGAGGACTTTCTTGATTCATCCAGAAAAAGTTTCATGGCATTAATTCTGATTGACTGAATCCAGATTTCGGCTTACATCGTATTTCTTTGTGTTCTCTTTTATTCCAGATTCTGAGTACACTAGTTACTGTTATCAGTGTGGTTGGATATGAGTGTGTTGTTTATTAATTACAATATTTGCTTGGTCATTTTCAAAAAGTAAATTTATTGAAAAAAATACTGTTCTGAGTCCAGTATATTCTAGAGTGTGATTTGGCTTATATCAATGCCAGTCTATAGCTTTACTTGGCATAATCAAACATATAGAAAATACTTTAAATCTAGAAGATAAGAGAAAGGATAAACAGTGCTATAATTAATAAATTACATAGCCATAAAAATTATGACCTCACAGTAGAAATGGTTGTTTCCACAAGACTAGATTAGTCAATAGTCAATAAGGGATATGAGAGAACTTTATTCCCTTATAGGTGATCTATTGGCCACTGATGGATTGTGTGGAAGAAGTAATCCTTGTCTTTAGTGAGCCATGCAAGCTACAAGGGATGATTCAAAACACAGTGTCACTTCCAAACCTTAGTTAAACTCAATAGAAAAAAAACACAAAACAAAATGATAGCTGCAAATGTAGCAGAAAATGGCCTAATCGGCCATCACTGGGAAGAGAGGCCCCTTGGTCTTGCAAACTTTATATGACCCAGCACAAGGGAAGGCCTGGGCCAAGTAGTGGGAGTGGGTGGGTAGGGGAGCAGGGGCGGAGAGGTATAGGGAACTTTTGGGATAGCATTTGTAATGTAAATAAAGAAAATAATAATAATAAAAATTAATAAAAAAAAAGAAAAGATATTTGCATGGAAGACTAAAGTTTGGCAAGAGTGTCAGGAATATAAAACAAGGTTGCAGTAAGTACAATTAGAATATGGTAATTCATGTATAAAATTGTCAAAATTAAATACTAAAAATAATTTTAATATAAAATAGCAATAAGTCTAAACAAAGACTACCCATGTTTTTCCTAAATGAAATTTATATATATATATATATATATGCATATATATGCATATATATATATATATATATATATATATATATATATATATACTCTACCCTTTTCAGAAGGTAAAAATCTTCCTAACCATTCCTATGATATTAGGCATTAAGAAAAATGTTGAAATAAAGATTGCTATGAAATATTCATTCTGAACATATTCTCTGGATTATATTGAAAATTGGAAGTAGTTTTAAGGCTATTTTACACCTTCTCCTCCTGCTCTTTGTTCTGAGTTTGTTATCATTGTCAAGCTGGTGGCATACTCATTTTAAAAATTCATTTTAGTCAGTTAAAGTTACCAGGTCCATACACAGTGCATTTGTCCCATATAACCATACAGTCCACACCTGATGCAAGCATAGGATAAAGTATTATAAAAATGTCTATAAAATAAACCACCTTTAAGGTTGCTTCATGTTCCATGCTCCATGTTTCCATTAGCAGCAAGTGGGTTCAGACCACACGTGAGGTCATGATCTTGCTTAGATTTTCCTTGTATCCCATTCTCTGTTCCTACTTTTTTCATATGAGAATTTAGTTTATAAATCACTCACAGGATTATATCACGTCTCACTCTAAAGAATATATGCTGAGAAAAAAAGACAATATGAATTAAAGCCAGGAGAAGTTTTTTGCTTCTTTCACCTGAAGAATAAGTGTAAATAGTTCTTCTGGCCTGTATGATTAAACAATAAGTGAAAATTTTATTTTGATGTGGTTTAATGGATGGCCAGAGGCAGGTAAATATATGCTATGTGCTAAAGATAATATTAGAATTAAATTTTGTCTTTATCACTAAAAAATCATGTCCCATATATTCAAGGCATTTTTCAAAGGATACTTTCAATATATTATACAGTTAAAAACTAAAGACATAACATTATTTAAATTATAAAAATGCATAGAAGTATATGTATATATTTTTGTTGTAAATCCAACTGTTTATGAAATTTATTTCCTTTTAACTCCTCAAAATATTTTGCATAATGTCTTTGCTGTGAATTTATTGCATATAAATTTAATTTTTGGATGAATTTTATTGTAATACAGGTATATTTACAAATCTAACATATGCTTGATAAATATAAAAAATAGGAATGTTTAGGCTCAAATTAGAGAATTTATACTAACTGTTTTAATCACTGCACACTTTTGGTTTCTGTCAATAAACACAAGATTCCCATAAAAACAATTTTATTTTTCTTTCTTATTTTTTAAATTGGAAAATTATGTGGTTACAAATAATGAGGAAGAGGCTAGCTCAATTATTCAAGTTAATTTTTCTTATTTCCCAAGATAGTTTTTAACCATATCAACTACTAAGATGATCATCTAAATTTGGCAACAAACAGGCATAAATACACTGTGGAATGGGACATAGGATACTGTAAGAACTTTGGATGAGAACCAAGAATAACTAGACTCAAGTCCACAAGGACCCACAAGAAGGAAAGCCCCTTTTCCTATATTTATTGTAATAGCACATTAGATACAAAATCATTTGTATTACACGGTGACCTTGCCCGTGAGAAAAGGCCACATATTACAAATGCACATGGTATGAAGCGTTCAAATAAATCATGATAGGTAAAGAAAACAGAAGGCTAGTTGATTAAAAGGGGCATAATGCCTCATGTCTGTTGAGATGAGCCTGCCTCTTATCTTTCCTACATATTACATTAATCTGCCATTAACTGATTTCTAATTTCATTTTGAACTGCATTTGTATTCAACTTCTGGAAAAGTTGGCTATCTGGAAAACTGAGTTGTCTCTATTAGACCTTATTTCTCTGCATGCAGAGCTTTTACTCGAGAAATTTCCATCCTTATCTCCAACTCTCATTAACCAAATTAAGTCTCTGACCTCCTTTGCATTTAGCTAATTAAGGTTTAAAGATAACAGAATTCAGGTGCTCTGGTTTATGGGATTAAAAAAAAAAAGGATGATTTAAATTTTCCATCTAACTGGATCAAAAACTTAGAAATTTCCAACATATGTTAAATAGATCTTTGTGACTGTGTTCTCAATTGCTGATCCTTGCTAAACCATATCTCCCTCCAATAATTTTTAGATGTAACAAATATCTAATATATAATGATGTTGCATAGCCCAAGAATGACCATTCTCTCCTTGGTTCCTCTCAATAGACATTTAATTGAGAATTAATCTTTTATTCTTCTGTCAGGTTGAATTTAAATGTTATTAAAAATTTCTATAATATCAGGAGTCAATAAAATAGCATAAAGATCATTTACCCCCACAAATCAAGTTTAAGTTGTTCTTATCTCTGTAAACAGTAGATGTTATAAAGTAAAGGCTCATGAGGAACATAGTACCTTACATAAAACCAAAAGAATCTGGAAATATGGCAAATTAAAGAAAATGTTTAGTAGTATATGGGTGTAAGCAAGCAGAAATTCTTATGTTTTTATATATTTAAATAGCCCATGGTCATATAATTGTGTACCTTAAAAGACAACCAATCATTGTAATGATTTGTATCTGTAATTATAACTTTATACATAATTGACTAAATATCTTCTCATGTTGAGAAATTAACATTTTTCAAAAAAATATCAAAATCTATGCAGTACTCAGCATGTAGTTTTACATTGTTGTCGAAGATGTCATCAAACCATGCACCATTTACTTCTGGGTAGTTTTAGGAAAGGGAGATTTGCAAATGAGATTGAAATCATTGACCTTCAACTTAGTTTTACTTTAAAAGAGGCAATATATTTTCAAAACACTAACACTCCAATTTCATCTCCTGTCCCTGTTGCAGTTTGCTGAGGGCTCAACTTATATGGCTATTTGAAAACTCTTCATATAAGTTGTAAAAAAGAATTGAGTCAGATAGCAATAGTATGAGCTATTCTCCCTTTATGGATTGCTTTTGAAGAATAACAAGCCCAGGCATGCATGCTGTGTGTGTGTGTGTGTGTGTGTGTGTGTGTTTCTATGTGTGTGTATGTGTGTCTATGTGTGCGTGTATCCAGATGTGTGTGTGTGTGAGAGAGAGAGATACAGAGAAAGAAAGACAGACTGAAAGAGAGACAGAGACAGGGAGAGGAGAGGGGAGGAGAGGGGAGGGGAGGGGAGGGGAGAGGAGAGGAGAAATGTGCATGTGTGTACTTGGAATCTTAAATGGTCCTCTCTGTCCATATGGAAGAGAGCAGAACTTTGGATATACTTCTTTTCATTCTCCACCATATTCCATCAAGACCAGGTCTCTTATTAAACTTGAAATGGGTTTCTAGCCATCAAGTCCCAGTAATCCTACTACCTGCACCTTCTATAATACTACTATTATCCAAGTTCATAACCACTTCCAGTTTTTTGTTTGTTTGTTTGATTGATTGATTGTTTGTTTTAAATGAATGGTGAAGATTCAATCTCTGGTCTCCACATTTATTTCTCAGGTACTTTTCCCACTGAGTCATCTCTCCACCCCAAGCCTTGATCTTTCAAAGATAAAAGTAGGAGGCTGGCAAGATCATTCAATGGGTAAAAACATATGTAGTTCACAATTAATAATCTGAGTTTGATCCAAAGAACCTCCACAAAAAGAGTACAGTGGTTGGCCGATGTAATTTTCAAGATCCTGAAGAATGGCATAGGTTCAGATTGCTTGGAATACACAGTGTTGTGACAGAAACAGTGAGGAAAACTGCCTCAATAAAATTGAAAGCAGAAACTGATTCTCAAATATTCCCTGACCTCTACAGGTTCATATATACATTAATATACACAATGAATGCAAAATAGAAAATTACTTTTAAAAGAAAAGATGAGGAGTATATTCTTTTTTGACTTTTAATGCATTTAACACTTTTAAAAATCCATTATTTTATTTTTCTTTTTAATACCATGCTTAAACTATTATTTTTTTAATCCTTTTTACAGTCCAGTCATTGTCCCCCTCCTGGTTTGACAGAAGTTACTTATAGTTTCTTAAAAAAACATAGTCAGATAATTAAAGATAATGATAGGAGGGCATTAGAGAAAAGGGAAAAGGAGAGGTGGCAAATGAAGGTAATGAAAAAGAACATGATTAATGGACATTAAATGTATTAGCAATCTATGAAAATATGCTGAGATACATTATTTTGTATAATTAATATACTAATAAACTAGGTTAGAAAAGAATGAAGCTAATGATGGATGTAGTTGCTATACACATCTAAAATTTATTTTTATGCCAGTCACTATGTGAAATATCTCCTCCTGAAAAGTCTCCTTTTCCCCTTATTTGCATATAAACAAATTGAAACACTGGGGAAGGATTGAAATGCTTTCCTAAGGTCAGACATTTAGCCCAAGGGTCAGGATAAGATTTGATTGTCACTGGTTTCATTTCCTACATTCTATTGGCCCGTGGTTTCAATTTAAATGATGGGAGAATATTTCTCATGAGTAATGGATACAAGGAAATCCCTGGATGAGAGGTATCTTCTGTGCTTTTATCTTCTTTTATACTCAGCCACAAGCTCTCTGTTTTACAGACTTTCTCTCTTTTGCACACTGGTACAGGGTCTATGTTCATAACACTGGTGCCACATAAAACACATCTGTTCTGTATACTACCAGTGTCATATCTTCTCCAGTAGTTAGCATTCCCTGTTGGTCTAGGGATCAGAACTTTTATCTCCTCTACTGGAAACCAGGAATAGTCTAAGTGTAGCCAAGGGTATTCAGTGGACTTGCAAATCTTGGTGGTCCTGATACATTTGTATATTTAGCCACTGAACATAGTTGTTCCTGAAGCTAATTATGCAGATGTGGTATCCAAGAGATTAATTAAGGAACCAAATTTAAAAACTCTGAAATTATCGATATCTGAGAAAGAGCCTTATAACACTCTGCTGAAAAAAAAAAATCAGAAACAACCAGGGAACATTTTTGACATCAACAAGAACACAATAGTATCAAAGCAAGGGCACTTGTATTAAACACAATGCCTGCTATTGAACATGATAGGAACCAAGTCACAGAAGCCTTAGGCATATGCTGACTTTATTGAATTATGCAACAAATAGAAGAATATACAAATTTCTACAATAAAAAAAAAAAGCAGGTAAGAGATAACAGTAGTTGTAAGACTCTCAAAATCCTTGCTAGTGTTCTACCTTGATTATGGCATCAGCACCTGTTCTGGCAAAACATGTGATCCTCAGCTGACATGAAACTTTGCATAAAGACCTATACGTTTCTGTTTGACACACTCACCTTAATACAGCAAGCAATCAGGCCTACAGAGACAGATTCTGCTTAGACATCCAACATTTATCTTCTCTACTTTTGCTCATGATGTGCAGACTTTGTGATGGTCCTCTGTAGGTTTCTCCTTTCAGTGGTTTGTATTCTAAACAAATAATTCAGAACAGTAATTGCAGTTCCACTTGAAACATCTGGACATGTTTCTTTTTGCTGGATTTAGCCTCAACGAAATAAAAAATATTACACTATAGGTTCAGTAAGTGAGTATTGCTATCCATCGCAAATTCCATTAGCCTGTCTCAGCCCAGCCCATCCTTGCAGACGATGCTTTCTCTGCTGATGAATTTCAAATTCCTCAATGTAAATTACATTATTATGCCCACTTTCCCCAGGAAAATATTTACCCACACAGACCTTATGTTACAGTTATGCAAATTTAGTAACAAGTCTTAGTGAATTTGAGTTTCTTGAAAGGCAGCCTCTGGATTTTGTTTATTCTTATATTACCAGTAAGAGATCCCACTGTCTTTCTTACAATAAGAATAGCTACAATTTTTTAAAAAATTTAATTACAGTGAGTTAAGATGGTGATCTTTTCATAACAATATTATAAAATAAAATATAATTTTATTTATTTATTTACATAATAGCCAAAGTATGGTATAGCTTTCTGCAATCTTAAATGTAAGGCAATACATTCTATATTCTACTTTTACAAAATGGTTCACTTCGAGAAAATCACACTTACAGACTTTTTTTTAAATTTGTGTATGTGTGTGAGCATGCCCAAGTTTATATGCATCAAGCGTTTACAGTAATCTTTAGAAGCAAGATGAGGGGTTCAAATGCCCTGGAACTGGAGTTAAGGCTGGTATGACCCAACTGATATGCGTGCTTGGAAAGGAAACACTATCTTCTTCAAAAGCAGTAAGTGCTATAAATTACTGACCATTTCACAGGCTATCTTTTAAAGAGGGAAAATAAAGGCAGAAATATGGACTAATTTATGTTCTTATTTTCAAACACTTTGTATCTCTGATAGTGTACTTCTCCCCTTCTGAATATTCTGATTCATCGGAGCTGTTTAGATGAGGTAGATATAAAAATCCCTCTCAGAAATTGTCAGCTAATTTTGTCTTATGTATATATCTACTATGCTACTAATATAGTAAACTTTATCAAAGAGGTAAATTATTAATGTTTTTGTTTATGTAGTCTTACTTAAGTCTAATATTAGGGAAGATTTGAACATTCCTAAGCAACCAGTGTTCTGGGTGTTGTACCCAGGATCCCACACATTAGGGTAATATTTATTCAAAATCCAGCCAAAATTTTTAGTCACTTAAGTATCTGAGTATTAAATGACCATGATCTAATTATGTACTACATATGCTACTTATAAAGCCCTTGTGTCTAAAACTTAAGATAAATGAAATACAATTAAATAAACATATTCATTAAAATGTAAGAAAAATGGAGGAAGTACCGTAAAAGTGGTAGAGAAAACAAAAGACCTGTATGCACAGTGAAAGGCAGAGTGTGAATCAGTTAACAGACTAAGATTAGACCAGCCTGTGGGTAACATAGACTATAACAGCAGTTGAAAATCCAAGCCAATCAATCACTTGTATCCTTTTGTAGACATCAGAAACGTAACAGTAGCACTGAGAGCCAGTATACAAAGCAATACTCAGTTAAACAAGAACCATACAAAGCCACATGTTGAGAATATCACTAATGTATGCCAAGATTTGCCCAACTTGATCTTGGATAAGTCTTGTTCAGACAACCAAAGCTGCTGTGAGATTATGATTTTGATAGTTATGCCATGTTCAGAAGACAGATCCCATGTACTCTTTATCATTATCTGAACCTAACTCTTTTTCACCCTCTTCTGTTACCCGAACTTTCATGGTATTTGGATTAATATAAATGTACAGAAGGTCTAAGCATTTAACCCCTGGTTTTTTTGTTTGTTTGTTT